>NC_137674.1:66542968-66952968 GCF_963989245.1 Nansenia antarctica
CTCCCCTTCAACACATGCCTAGTGCATTCCACAACGGACCTTGCCCGGCCACGCGCTAAATTATACTGGATTTTCTCCGGTGTCTGGGAGTTCGCAAAGGGAGTTCGCAGCCATGTTTTCAATGTCACCTGATACGAACAAGACCATTATATTATTACAGTATAAGCAGCACTCGAGTTGAGGGGGGATAAAAACAGTCAAAATCGTCCCCCTTCTAAAACGGCCATCCCCTCTTTCCATACTTTATGTCATTTTATCAATGAACGTGGTATTACTGCTATTTCAAGGTGCGAGGGGGCACGCACACATGCAATGACATTTTTACCAAGTTACTGACACTGAAGTCACTGACGCTGAGGGGATGCTAAAATATTCCTCATATGATAAAATCCACCACCTCCCCTGATTTTCTTTTACAACTTGAGTAGCCTACTGAGTAGCATTTGCCTGGTTAGTTGTCATGATCAAACGGTACAAATGCAACTTACCGAGAAGCCACCCTTCTCTGCCCTCTCCCGCTTCCAGACTATCCTATAGCACTTGGCTTAATTCAGCCGCTATAATTGAACCGCTATCACAGGGCGTTAATACAAACCTCATTCACCTGCGTTCATTTTACCTGCATTTATAGAAGGAAGCACGTACGCAATTTTAAACCATCGCAGCCCGTTTTATAAATAATGCTTACGTCCGTTTAGAAAAATGTGCTTACGTGAAAGTCAAAGATGACGTTCAAGTACTTTTTTTATAAATGAGGCCCCTGGTCAGACTTGTAATCAAAGTTGTATGACCTTCATGGAGATAGAAGCCATTTGTGACAGCAGCTGGTGAAACCGGGAACAAGTTGCCAACCGATGGACCGTTCAGACTTTTATTCTGAAAAATATAAATATATTTCAGAATGTAATGGATTCTGTGAGTAATCCCCACTACTACCTAGTTAGTGTGGAGTAGTGGGGATTACTCACCGAACCCATTGCACTGCAATGTTTTGGCTTGACTAGCGAGTGTGTCATTGATTTTAAAACAAAAGTGAAATGTATTTACATTTTTCTAAATAAAAGTCTGAACATTTTGATTGGTTGGCGACTTGTTTCCGGTTTTACCAGATGCTGTCACATATTCCCATGTTGGACAGAAAGGAGCCATACGTTCTGTTGTTTACAACAAAGGCAATGTCCATAATATCATATGTTATAATAAGCTTCCTAAAATACAGTATAAGGTTTCAGTGAAGATTCAGTGTAGGAGACATATTGAGACTGAATTGCCAACCACTGTTCCATTGCTTACCAGGACAAAGTAGACATCACAGTAGACATCACAGCTCAGACAATATCCGCTGTGACTACCATCTATGGTAATGTGTTGACTATGTAGTGTAGGCAGAATGAACATATACAAGGTAGGGGAATTCTTTCCTCTTTCCTGGCAGCAGCTGAAGCATAGGTCAGCCTCACACATGACAGCAGACCAACGGGGCAGAAAATCAAAACCCATGGAGTCCCGCAACACACACACACATACATAAACACACACACACACAAACAAACACGCACCTCCACTCATGGTTCAAAGATGGGGGCTTCCACACACACACACGCACAGTGGGCACGGACAGTGGGCACGGCTGAGTGGTCACAAAAAAGAGTGTCACCTTCCCCATGAGAACTGCGTGGGTCCTATTCTGCAAATGGGCTCAGGGGAGGCAGGGGCACAGACAGGGCCATGGGCTCTGGGGAGGCAGGGGCACAGACAGGGGCACAGACAGGGGCACATCAGGGGCACAGACAGGGGCTCAGGGGAAGCAGGGGCACAGACAGGGCCATGGGCTCTGGGGAGGCAGGGGCACAGACAGGGGCACAGACAGGGGCACAGACAGGGGCACAGACAGGGGCACATCAGGGGCACAGACAGGGGCACATCAGGGGCACAGACAGGGGCTCAGGGGAAGCAGGGGCACAGACAGGGCCATGGGCTCAGTGGGGAGGGGGCTGTGGAAACAGGTCAGACCCAGTAACACAGGGATAAGACATGAGACCCCTAACCCTAACCCTAACACAGGGATAAGACATGAGACCTCTAACTTACCATCAGGAGCTCTGATCTCAAGCCCCACAATGGTGCCTGCCAATGGAGACTGGAGACACGAATGTAATCCAGGAGATTAGGGAGACCATTCACTAAGGGCATCTGTGTACCGATTCCCTGAACCCCTAACCCTAACCCACTGTCTGACCCTAACCCTCTGAACCCCTAACCCTCTGTCTGACCCTAACCCTCTGAACCCCTAACCCTCTGTCTGACCCTAACCCTCTGAACCCCTAACCCTCTGTCTGACCCTAACCCTCTGTCTGACCCTAACCCTCTGAACCCCTAACCCTCTGTCTGACCCTAACCCTCTGTCTGACCCTAACCCTCTGAACCCCTAACCCTCTGTCTGACCCTAACCCTCTGTCTGACCCTAACCCTCTGAACCCCTAACCCTCTGTCTGACCCTAACCCTCTGTCTGACCCTAACCCTCTGAACCCCTAACTCTCTGAACCCCTAACCCTCTGTCTGACCCTAGGCAAGGCAAGGCAAGTTTATTTGTATAGCACATTTCATACAACAGGGGCAATTCAAAGTGCTTTACATACATTATTTGAAAATACAGCAAGAGCAGCATAGTAAGAAAATAAAAGTTACAATGAATAAAAGGAAATATAAGAAGTAAATAGATAAAACATTAGACAATAGTAATAAAAAGACATTGATAGAAGTGTTTGTGTTTAATCATAACTGCTGCAAAACATGAAGGTTTTTAGCTTAGATTAAAATATTTTAAGGTTTTGGGCCTTGTTAAGCCTCATTATGTAATAACTGCACATTATGTAATAAAATCCCAAAATGTAATAAAAAGTCACTTTCAATATGTAATAACACTGTATGATGTAATAACCTGCACATTATGTAATAAATTGGCTGAACGCAAAATGTAATAACGTTTGCCCTTGTTAAGCCTCATTATGTAATAACTGCACATTATGTAATAAATCGCCTCAACGCAAAATGTAATAACATTTGCCTTATTATCTAATAAATGTATTACATATTGTGCAGGTTATTACAAAATGCGCCGGTTGCACTTTTTTGTAACACAATTGAAAAAATGGAAATGTAATAAATATATTTGACCATGAAAAGCATTTTAATTCTCCAACATAAAAAAAAAATCCAAAAGTGCAACCGCCGAATTCTGTCTGACCCTAACCCTCTGAACCCCTAACCCTCTGTCTGACCCTAACCCTCTGTCTGACCCTAACCCTCTGAACCCCTAACCCTCTGTCTGACCCTAACCCTCTGTCTGACCCTAACCCTCTGAACCCCTAACCCTCTGTCTGACCCTAACCCTCTGAACCCCTAACCCTCTGTCTGACCCTAACCCTCTGAACCCCTAACCCTCTGTCTGACCCTAACCCTCTGTCTGACCCTAACCCTCTGAACCCCTAACCCTCTGTCTGACCCTAACCCTCTGAACCCCTAACCCTCTGTCTGACCCTAACCCTCTGAACCCCTAACCCTCTGAACCCCTAACCCTCCGTCTGACCCTAACCCTCTGAACCCCTAACCCTCCGTCTGACCCTAACCCTCTGAACCCCTAACCCTAACCCTCTGTCTGACCCTAACCCTCTGAACCCCTAACCCTCTGTCTGACCCTAACCTTCTGTCTGACCCTAACCTTCTGTCTGACCCTAACCCTCTGAACCCCTAACCCTCTGTCTGACCCTAACCTTCTGTCTGACCCTAACCTTCTGTCTGACCCTAACCCTCTGAACCCCTAACCCTCTGAACCCCTAACCCTCTGTCTGACCCTAACCCTCTGAACCCCTAACCCTCTGTCTGACCCTAACCCTCTGAACCCCTAACCCTCTGTCTGACCCTAACCCTCTGAACCCCTAACCCTCTGAACCCCTAACCCTCTGTCTGACCCTAACCCTCTGTCTGACCCTAACCCTCTGAACCCCTAACCCTCTGTCTGACCCTAACCTTCTGTCTGACCCTAACCCTCTGTCTGACCCTAACCCTCTGAACCCCTAACCCTCTGTCTGACCCTAACCTTCTGTCTGACCCTAACCCTCTGTCTGACCCTAACCTTCTGTCTGACCCTAACCCTCACCAAATACAATCACGCCTGGTACAGGCTGGTGAAAAAAGTAAATACAAATATTTTGAAAAGAAAAGAAAACTCCCAGATTCCCAGACTCCCAGTTGGTCTAAACTGGAAACCTGTTTGAATACAACAATCTATCCTGTCTACCATTGATTCTTGACAGCGACAAAACATGTTTAGGTCTTCTTTTTTCTTTTTCTTTTTTCTTTTTTTAAATACTACATTAATTTGAAATGGATATACAGTATGTATAGACAAAGGTCTCAGCTGACCAACCATGTAAAGGCCAATGCACACGGCGTGCGATGTGATATTGTCGCACAACAACATCCGATTCTCCATTCACACCCACACACTTCGGTGGTGTGAATTGAGAATCGAATGTTGTCGTGCGACAAAATCGCACGCCGTGTGCATTGGCTTTAAGAGAAAACTTTTTTTTTAATTAAAACACTTTAGGAAAATGTAGCCTACATTCAATCACTTCAAAACGTGATTTGTGTCAACTCCAGCCCACACACCAAAAAGCTGAGTGTAAACAGTGTTAAGTCATCAAGTATTTGATTCCATTGTTTTGAATGAGACAATGCACACGGCGTGCGATGCGATATTGTCGCACGACAACATTCGATTCTCCATTCACACCAATTGAAATAATTCAAAGAATTGAGAATCGAATGTTGTCGTGCGACAAAATCGCACGCCGTGTGCATTGGCCTTTAGTCCAAAAAACTCCAGCCCATTTAACTGTAACAACTCTGTGAGTCAGACCCTCTCCTGTCCTCAAACCTCTGCATGCTGAGCACCAAATCAACCTCTAAGCTAAATGCTAAGGAACCATAAAACCACCAAGTACCCACAGCGATCCATACTTTAAAGAGTTGTCAGGGGTCCTGTTCACTCTGCAGAGCCGTCACCGGGGGGCTCTGTCCTATTTCCACCATCTTAATTACAGCACTGCTGATTGGCTGCTTTGGTTGCCAGAGGCAGTTCTTTTACAGAGAAAATGCAACACGGTGGAAATGCCTTATCAGGCTTCAATGTCAACATTAGAGCTGATAAGGAGCCTATTGATATGGTCAGAGCACCTTATAGGACCATGGAGATAATGACTAATAAAGGAATAAAGTGATTTGTAACCAAAATGTGGTCGTGAACATGTGAAATCAATGGAGGAGAGAGAATTTTACTAAAAGGTGTTGATCAATTGAAGTCACAATCTGAATGGCGGCACAGAGCAGAACAATACTTTATTTGCTTTATTCTATCAGCAATCCATCCTCCTATAGTAGTACCTTTGTGTATAGGACAAGCTGCATTCTAGATTCAAAGCCTAATAGATGCTAATCTGTTGATCCCAGTTCCCTGCAGCACTCATTCATGGTCTCCCGCCCACACAGCTAATCCATGCTTCCACATGTAGCACCTGCAACCCAAACCCTGCTGTACTGTATGTGATCATTGGCATGGCTCAAGGTGACACTAAATAGAGGTAACATTGCTTATCTAAACATAATATCTAACCCTAACCCTACAATAGAGGTAACAGTGTATATCTAAACATCATATCTAACCCTAACCCTAACCCTAACCCGACAATAGAGGTAATAGTGTATCTCTAAACATCATATCTAACCCTAACCTAACCCTAAGCATCATATCTAACCCTACATGATAGCATCATATCTAACCCTAACCCTACATGATAGCATCATATCTAACCCTAACCCTACATGATAGCATCATATCTAACCCTAACCCTACATGATAGCATCATATCTAACCCTAACCCTACATGATAGCTGACATGCAGGACAAGGTTGGAGGCCCAACCCAGGGGTGTCAGATGAATCAGGTGTGTCAGATGAACCAGGGGTGTCAGAGGAACCAGGGGTGTCAGAGGAACCAGGTGTGTCAGAGGAACCAGGGGTGTCAGAGGAACACAGGTGTGTCCAGTTGCTTTGAAGATCAAATAATTGTGACTGCAGCTGGTGAAAGCGGGAACAAGTCGTCAACCGACCAAGTGTTCTGACTTTTATTCAGAAAAATGTAAATACATTTCAGCGTTGTTGAAAATCAATGACACACTCGCTGGTCCAGCCCAAATATTGCAATGCAATGGATTCGGTGAGTAATCCACACTACTACCTAGTTAGTGTAGAGTAGTGGGGATTACTCACCAAATCCATTGCATTGATTTTCAACAACAACAATTTCAACAATTTATCAAATTGTTCAGAATAAAAGTCTGAACAATTTAATTGGTTGTTCCCGCTTTCACCAGCTGCTATCACATTTTAGGGAGTCACTGTCTCCAGCAGGGCCCAGTTACAGTGTTCCAGGGATCCATCATTGTAATTTTTCCTGGCTAATTTTCCATTACATTTTTCTCCCTTTTGGAAGCTTGTTCGTAGCTCAGCAGATTATTTTCCTCCAACCCAAATAATTCCTTAGAGCCTGGGAAAGGCTGCAGATGAAATATTGATTAAGAGATAGCGTGTCAGTGCAATTGTTGTGCTAAATGAATGCCCCGCACAAGACAAATCCTGTTGACAATTTCCGTCTAGGTCACTTGAGAAAAAACACAATTATAAAGCATCATTACACATTACCAATAGATATGCATACAATATAATATATAAATAATAATCAGCCAGAAATATATATCATGTACTGTGTCCATATTCTATAACATTAAGTAGTGGTGGAATATCGTAGCTTAATGTTGTAATGGCACTTTGTTTAAATACCACAACATAAAATAGTGTATTTTACTGTAGCTCTCCTTTGCGTAAAGTTTTGACAGTTCTTGTTTGCATTCTCCTAGAATACATTAAAGACTTCATTTTATTTATTTGTATTTAGCCTTTATTTAACCAGGGTCGGTCCCATTGAGACACAATGATCTCTTTTTCAAGGGAAGCCTGGCCAAGACAGCAGCTTCAAAACATCAAGTTTCAACAGCCAAAACAAACAGCACAATTAAACAATAAAACAACACCAGATCAACAACAACAAATAGATAAAATGTGCCTGCCTCTCATCAACCTCATAAATATTAAATTGAATCTAGTTGTAGTTGGTTTCAGGTTTCAAGTTTATTGTTACATCCCATTATACGAGAGTACAAGTATATAAGTATAAGAGTATATTAGTATACAAGTATATAAGTAGAAGAGTATATAAGTATATAAGTATATAAGTATAAGAGTGTACAATTCTTACGCTTCAGTTCCTCGACATTACAGCAAACATTCCTAAAGTGGGTACTCCATCTTCATTTGGATCAGTCAGCCTGTAATTGATTTAAAAATTACCTACAGGATAGGACTCAATGTATTTCAGTTGATGGAGTTTTTCTCCATAGAATGAAGGTCTTGCAGGGCTCGATTCTATGTCCACTGTTGTTTACCATTACATTTTACTGAAATAATGTTGCTTTGTCCTTGAACAATTGTAAATTAAGGTTTTTTGGGGGGGGGTTTCTCTAGATGTGAGAATGTCTTGTAACATTGTTTACAGTGATCTGCATACATGTATTTGTACCCTAGGGTGGGTGCCTATATTGAGCAAGTCCCTCATTATACCTGGGCCCAGTATTTAAAAACATGTAATCTAGATCAGAATGAGACTTTTTTGCTGTCCAGGATCAGATCTATCTGGCACATTTGTAGTAATATAAGGAAATCAGTCAGCTCGATCTGATCCAGATTAAATGTTTTGAAATACTGGGCCCTGGACATTTTAATCGCTGATAAACTGCCTTTTAAAACGCATGTTGAAAAATGAATCAATCAAAAATGAAAGTATTGTTTTTGTATACTGTAGAAATAAGTCCTGCTTCACCTTCGAGAATAGGAAGAAGACTGTCCTTGACTATGATGACACAATGTAAATGCACACGGCAGCCTCACTTCTTAAACCACTAGATTTGATTCATCACTTTAGCCATAGTTTCCTCACCATTGACTTTTGTATCAGTCTGTGGATTGGGATCTTTGACATTGAAAAGGTATGATCATTGGACTTTATTTGTATATAAAGTACTTTTACCTCAAATCATTGCTTGTTTGCAACCTACTGTAGTGTTGATCACACACCTCACACGCACCTCACACGCACCTCACACGCACCTCACACACACCTCACACGCACCTCACACGCACCTCACACGCACCTCACACGCACCTCACACGCACCTCACACGCACCTCACACACACCTCACACACACCTCACACGCACCTCACACGCACCTCACACGCACCTCACACACACCTCACACGCACCTCACACGCACCTCACACACACCTCATATGGTAGACTGAGGTTGGAACACTTGACCCCACACAGTTGGAACACTTGACCCCACCAAGTCCTTGGTTAGGAACCAGCTCCTAGAAGCTTGCGCTTGCTTTGGTTAATTAATGTATATGTAGGCATTTTGTATTTATTGCATTGTATATCTAAGGTGTTGTTTTGTAATCATATTTGTATTGTAGACACCTGCAAAGTACAATATATCTCAGTGTGTCTCCCTGGATAAAATAAATCTCTGCAGAGCTGCATATCCAAGATAGGAGTCTCTGACTCATGGGCCATAATCATTTCGATAAACTATTAGTAAATTAAGGAATGGTATATATCGTATATTATCTGAAATGCCAAAGGAAAGTGTGATCCTAGAAATAGACCCGCACATTAAATATAAATTAAACTAATGATCATTAATCATGTAGCCTCTTTTTCATTCAACATACAGTAGGTAGCCTACTCACTGCATGATTAATTACTTTTGTGAAATACCCGCCGTCATTAAATATTGCAAGCTGACATGGTTTACAAAGCACTCTCTCTCTCCCTCTTGTATTGTAGGCCTTTATTCCAAAATGTGCCATTAAGAGACTATTAGACTTGCCTAGATCAGCACTTAGAGTTCATAAACAAATACAGAGAAATCAGGCTACAGTATCTGCTAAGAGATATCATGATCCCATACTTTTCCAGATAATAAAACACACACACACACACACACGCGCGCGCACGCACACACACACACGCACGCGCACGCACGCACGCACGCACACACACACACACACACACACACACACACACACACACACACACACACATACACACACACACACACACACATACACACACACACACACACACACACACACACACACACACACACACACACAAACTCTCTCTATTCTGTCTCTCTCTCTCTCTAGGCTGTTGCGCTCTCTCTCTCTGTAAGGGTTCAGTCTCCTTATCCAACAACACGCTACCAGACATTATAGTCTTCTCTACAGAGAGCTGAAGATTGACTGGATCAGGGCTATTTTGCTATTTTGATGGGAGAAACATTCTGATGTCCTTTCGCAGAAAAGGACTCGACACTGTTTCCAGATAGACACCGGTGTCCTCAAACACGATCACCATGGATCTCTCATTTATGGCTGCGCAGGTAAGACCGATGTGGCGTATTGTATCAATCAAGAGAATGCATGTGTTGAAAATTCATATCATGTTCACCCACAAAGATTGGTCTCCGAAGCTTGATAAGGGTGATAATAAGGCACCTGTATGGAATGAATAAGCGAGGTAAAGGAAAGTAGCTGTACCTGCGAAGTTTTTCTGTTACGCAGTTTGCTCTCTCATGCTGTTGTCAAGCTGAATCATTTTGCAGACACTTGACAAAAAGTCTATAAATGCATTACAAGCTATAATCTTTCAGTGCATTTCTTGAATCGTAATAAGTTGATACCTGTCGTCGTACCAAGTGTCGTTACTTGTTGAGTTTAACACGTTTTAATGGGACATGTTTTAGATGAGCAGATCAATTCAAGTTAATTTGAATTACTAAATAAGATCATTAAAATAGCGTAGGCCTATCCTAATTATTCAGAGAGTGAAAAATATCACCAGCATAGGCTTTCCTTTATTTTGTTGTTCTTTTCAAAATCCAAAATGTTGTTTTCATAATCATTGTATTTATTACACCAGAGATGTTGTAACTTTCTAATCATCAGTAGGTTATGCCATCGTTTAATCAGCGCAGATCTATATATATTCAATTAGAATAGAATTGAAGTTGATCAATAGCTATTAAGGTTCCCTAATGGCTACGCAAGTGTCAAATGAGCAAATGAGTGATTCAGTAATTGTACCACTACTCTCAGCAGTCAGCATACAGGTCTTCATGCAACAATTATTCAAATTAAAGATGATTATTTTACACTATACAGTACCAGCCAAAAGTTTGGACACACTTCCCCATTCCATTGAATGGGAAAGTGTGTCCAAACTTGTGTCTGCTACTGTATATGTACAGCTTACCTTGTCTTTCCACTTGTCTACTTGCTTTTTGAGCTTTTTTTGTGTGATGTCTTCATGGCTGCTCTCATGCATGTACAGGAAATTGGCCATGTCTCTCAATACAGCCATTTGTACAGGCAATGTACAGAATACAGTGATTTGCCATTGGCAATATAGGCAAGGAGGAGAGAGGACCATTTTAATCTCATGCCTGTTTGTCATGTGCTCTTGTCAAGGGGAGTTGGAGATGAAGATGTAGGTGAGATTGCAGCTTGGGAGGCAGATATGATGTCAGCCTGAACCTTGACCTGATGTCACACAAATGCATTTATGACTTTGTCACTTTTCATGTGAGCTGAAAACATGGAGTTCCCTATCACTGATTGCAATTTGGTTGCAAGCCAGGTGTTCTGATACTGGGTCTTCAAGTTATCAAAGGATGGTCATTAAAGAGTTGACACCAAGCCTGCCACCTTCAGAGAGCTCTCCATTAGTCTCTGTTAGCAGCACCTCCGCCCGCCTCTCTCCAAGCTCTTAGCCCAGAGCCGTCTCACCCTGACAGGCAGGAGGTAGTCACTTCAATATTAATGCTTGAGACGCTGCCTCTCTTTACGAGCCTCAGAGCCTTGGATAGTACCCAACCAGGAATAATAACATTACAGAAAGTGTCGTAGAGATGTTAAGAATAGACATTCTCTTCCTAAGTATATTCCTCTACTTAGTCTTTTACATGTTGGTTTAAAATCACAGGGCATCATAAGACAGTAATGTAGTCATCTATGTTGCTCTTAATTTGACTTGTAGGCTTGGTAGCATACAGTATATTTCCTATATTTACTATGCTGTTATCGGTATAACGTTTCCTCTAATGTTTAGCCAAGACTGTCCCTTTAATGGTATCCTTCATACTGTGCCCTTGATGTAAATTCATATTGGGCTCTATTTATTTTGACAGATTATAATCAAGATTATAATTATTTCTCACAGAGCCCTTCCATTTATCTCATGTCAGAGATATTGTCTGGGTCGTCTTCTAGCAATGATGTGTCTGTTCTGCTCAGTCAGTGCCTATGGCCACTGTCACTTTTAACAACGAAACAACCCAAAGAGTGGTTTGGTCGCATTTAACAAAGACTGATCTCCTGAAACCCAACTGCAGTAATGATTTAGTGCAATATTCAGTATCTCTAAATGTAATGACGTTTGACTTTTATCTATTTATTTTGCTGCTTTATTGACAGTGCATGGCAGTGGAGCTGTGGACAAGGTGGGCTGAGCTGCTGCTGGGATGAAACCAAGTCTGGAACAAAATAATACTTCATATGGTTGTGGGCGTGGGGGGTTACGGTCAGTCAGCCAGGGGGTTTAGACATACAGTGAGTGCTGCAGCCCCCCCCCCCCCCTCGAAGAGGATGTACTCCGTCACATCGGACCCTCATGTCTGATTGCTCTCAGGTCTCACCACCTGACCAACCTCATCCACCTTGTGTCCTTGGCACCAGCAAACCATCAGCAAATTGTTTATTCATTATTTCCCCATCAAGAGCTGGTTTGCCTTGCCCTAAGCCCTAGGGTGTGGCAGAGTGTGTAGAGTACAGTAATTAGCTAGGAGAGAGTATTGGCGTCTGGCTATAGCCATGCTCTAGCTGCTGGGCCCTGTGAACGTGTGAACGTTCAGACAAGGGCTGAACACTGCCGGTTGTCAACATCTCTCCGGGGTTAACGCCTGCATGGTGCAGCGGAGGACAAGAGGCCCACAGAGCAAATGAAGCCCCTAGAAGATGTGTGTTGGGTATCTTATTGCTTCTCTGGTAACCTCTGACACATCTTTAGGGCTGTATGAAATATATATTGCATTAAATGATAACTATCTGATCCAGACAGACTGGAGCTGGGTTAGTAGGAGATCGTACTCTATCTCTGTAGAGAAGGTGATTGTGTTGATAATAACTATGGTTTGGAATGCCTTTGTGAATAAATTAGGCTGTGCACTCATGGTGCTTGTAGGTTGTTTACCCTGTAGAGAATGCAAATTGGAGTGCAAATGGGAATGGCAGTGCATTGTGGGGGATACCACAGAGTTAGTGAGTCATTTTCTGTAGCCAGAGGGGGACCTTTCTCTCTCAGAGCTGCAAAGAGAAATAGCCTAAGCAGGCTATTTCCAAACTTAATGGACTTAAAAATGTCTTAAAATATATATTTTGGCCCTTTGAACAGGCATGGTCAAGTGAACAAATGAGACCATGGCCACAAATTATGTAATCCTGTTTATTCATCCGGCCTCCGAGTTTTCTTCTATTCGTCTCTATTAATAGCAAAGGCACTGTGAACATGCATGTGCATAAACTAGGACTTTCCTTTTCGCAAATCCACGTATTCTTTTATCTTACAAAGCAGGGTGAAATACCGATGTATACATTTTTTATGTCAATCAACATATCAACATTTTAATGTCAATATTGCTAGAGCTAGTTATAAAAATGTTCAACCCTATAAAGTATTTGCTAAATAAGGGAGCTGTAAGGCACAAAACAAAATATACACTATGTTCTTGTTAAAGAACCAACCAAGCATTGTTTGAAGTGTTTTAATGGGCATTGGCACAAAACTTCCTAAAACATAAAATCAAGCAATCCCCAAGGAGGGTAGATGCAAAGTAATGATATGGATGGAGGGATGTTCATTTTCAAGGATCTACAATGGTTGTTGACCAGAGTGATCTACTGCGTTTCTAATCCACATGTTATCTAGTTTCACATTTAAGCGTGCATGGAAAAGTATCACACACACATTAGCATGCAAGTTGCTTGTCCAAGTGTTCACAGATGAAAGGACATTTTAATGTGCTTTAATGTGCTTTTACTGTGTATTTTAATCATTACCCAGAAATAGCTTTTATGCAGTTAGAATGGAATAGATCTTAGTTTTACTTACTTTTTCTGTAAAATATTCTGTAAAGATGTTGTGGTCTGGTCATGACACCATTGACCCTTGCTTCATGTGAAGCTATACAGTAATCACATATGACCATCACAGAGAGTTTGAATACTGAGTACTGTCAGTGCCTCGAGACATGCCAGGATGTACAATACAGTACTACATATGTGTTGGAAATGAACTGTAACACCTAACTATTATGACTAATGACTGCTGATGAGCCATGAGGCAGGGGTTGCTTCAGGAAAAATCTCAGGAGCAGAAACAAGAGACAGGAGAGAGAGAAGAAGGCATCTGTGTCCCAGTCAGCAGTCTGCTGGTTTTTAAACAAAACCCACTGGCCGGACACTATCTGGTGCCCTACTTTAACCCTAACCCTATCTGGTGCCCTAACCCTAACCCTAACCCTGACTACAGATTACAGATAGGCACACATTCTTGACTGAGATGCACACTAAATATTGAGAATGATGTGATGAACTCACTCTCACAAACAATACAACATACATGGAATACAACAGTCAATGATGATGAGCAATGACTATAATGAACACAACATTAAGGTTAGGGTTAGGGTTCATATTATCAAAGAGTATAGAAAACATAATAGAAACATACCAATTCTATCATACGTAACAAGCCGCTTGTTCCAGCTCCTCAGTCCTGGCTGGTAGAAGGCTTGGCCTCTCACTGAGGCAAGCTCATAAAAGGGGATTTGTATGCCCTGCAAATCGGAGTCTCATGTGTTTTCAAAGGAGGCCAAGGGCAGGGGGAGTGTCTGGAGTCCTCTCTGGGTCATTGCAATGGCTAACAGCAATGTAGGGCACTCACTGTGGCTCTCTCTGATCTCCACTGTAGTGTGAAGGACACATGATGAAGCCGTCCATGTTGAAGTGTAGAGGTGGGCAGGTATCCCTCAACACCTCAATGTTTATTGTTGTTGTTTATTGTTGACCCCTGTATGACCCCTGTATGGATGACACTGTATATGGAGACATTACAGTTTAGGGTTTTGGTTTCCATGATTCAGCCATCTGCGCTTTTCTTTTCCTCACTCCTATGACTAGCGAATGTGTCATTGATTTTCAACAATGTTGACATTTATTTAACATTTTCAGAATAGAAGTCTGAACAATTTGATTGGTTGCCGACTTCAGTTTCACCAGCTGCTGTCACATTATGTTTACATCTGACCTGACGTAACCCTGACTGATGTCAGACTCCTACAATGGCACTTCCCTGAAAACACTCCATCCTCAGGGAAATAAAAGCTCAGTTTGGTTAATATGGCTGCTCTGTCTTTGTTTACTTGCCTTTTTTCATTCAGCTTCTCTAGTCAAATAAATATTCCTTCCTCTGTGTGTGTGTGTGTGTGTGTGTGTGTGTGTGTGTGTGTGTGTGTGTGTGTGTGTGTGTGTGTGTGTGTGTGTGTGTGTGTGTGTGGTTAGTGTGACATCATGTGGAGCAGCAGACCCTCTGAGCAGCAGCTAGCTAACTCTGTAACCTCTGTATGATTCTATGATGATAGGGTCAGGTAGGGTCAGGTAGGGTTAGGTGCCTGCTGGCTGCATACTACCGTGAAGACTCCAGACACAAGCTGTGCAGTATCCCAGTCAATGCTCTCCTTTTTCAGCGATGTCATCTTGCTGTCCTCAGGTTGACCCTCTACAGCAGGGCTGTGGTCAGCTACACTACTGGTTAGCTACACTCTTGAGTCCAGGTACCGGACTGTAAAATAACAGTCCACATTCACTCTCTTATTGTGTTATACCCACAAGACATTCTTATCTGCGTGGCAGGGAAAACAGTGAGAACGTTTGGGATTTTTTTCCCAAGGCAACAATGATAAGTCTGTGATGAGTACAGTGTTTTGTGATTCTGCCACAGCCCAGAGTGAATATGAGAGGAGCTGGACTCCTGGCAGACACAGTGCTGTTAAGGAGATGAATGATTTGGAACAAGAGAGAGGCAGAATAGCTGGCTGACTCTGTTTTGTCAAGGGCACGACACGCCATCTTCAGTAATGGGATAACACTCATTTGAACTGGCCTGAGAAATGGTGGCTCGCTAAATAGAACCGCTACTGAACTGAAATGAAACTTTTCAATGTTTCAGTATTGATATTCCTGTCATGAATATCACACCATGCTCATTAGTTTGAGGCACTCATCAAATGCTGTGGAACAAGGCCATGGCTATGGATTGTAAGGCAAAAATCCAATAATTGCAACACATTTTCAAGATGAGTTAATAGAGTATGGCATACAGTACACTAAGCGAAATAGTGTTGTCGCCCTAACCTGAAAAAGAAGCGTATTTTTCTTGTCTCACATTAGTATGTTGGTGGAGTGATGGAAGGTGGGTGTTTCAGAGGGTAATACAAATGCAGTACAGGTCCTTTAAAAGTGTTAAGAAAAATGCCTTGCTGAGGTAAATTAAAGTGTATGATGTCTTATAGACTTATTGTAGTATTCAAGGTTTTTCCTAAAGAAAATTAGTTACATTAGCAGCATGCAGCATGGGGGGCAGGTAGTCTAGAGGTTAGAGAGGCAGGTAGCCTAGAGGTTAGAGAGGCAGGTAGCCTAGAGGTTAGAGAGGCAGGTAGCCTAGAGGTTAGAGAGGCAGGTAGCCTAGAGGTTAGAGAGGCAGGTAGCCTAGAGGTTAGAGAGGCAGGTAGCCTAGAGGTTAGAGAGGCAGGTAGCCTAGAATTTAGAGAGGCAGGTAGTCTAGAGGTTAGAGAGGCAGGTAGCCTAGAGGTTAGAGAGGTAGGTAGTCTAGAGGTTAGAGAGGCAGGTAGTCTAGAGGTTAGAGAGGCGGGTAGTCTAGAGGTTAGAGAGGCAGGTAGCCTAGAGGTTAGAGAGACAGGTAGCCTAGAGGTTAGAGAGGTAGGTAGTCTAGAGGTTAGAGAGGCGGGTAGTCTAGAGGTTAGAGAGGCAGGTAGCCTAGAGGTTAGAGAGACAGGTAGTCTAGAGGTTAGAGAGGTAGGTAGTCTAGAGGTTAGAGAGGTAGGTAGCCTAGAGGTTAGAGAGGCAGGTAGCCTAGAGGTTAGAGAGGCAGGTAGCCTAGAGGTTAGAGAGGCAGGTAGCCTAGAGGTTAGAGAGACAGGTAGCCTAGAGGTTAGAGAGACAGGTAGCCTAGAGGTTAGAGAGGTAGGTAGTCTAGAGGTTAGAGAGGCAGGTAGCCTAGAGGTTAGAGAGGCAGGTAGCCTAGAGGTTAGAGAGGTAGGTAGTCTAGAGGTTAGAGAGGCAGGTAGTCTAGAGGTTAGAGAGGCAGGTAGTCTAGAGGTTAGAGAGGCAGGTAGTCTAGAGCAGGGGTCGGCAATAGGCGGCCCGTGGGCCATTGCTGGCCCGCCACCAATAATATTTGGCCCAGCAGATTATTTTGAGAATCCACTTTTTTTCTTTTTTTTTTTTACAATATCGGACCGACAGTCCCACACCGCGCCTATAATGTCCGAATAGAGAATCTACCACCACCTGAATAATGCTTATTGTACTTTTATTCATGTTGAGAGTGAATGACACAGACAATCAGGCAGCGGGGTGCACCGAAGTGCACTGACGCTGAACCCCGTGAATCATAAGTAGGTGGACATGGTGCGTGGTGCTGAAATAGCCGACATGCGGTGTGGTTTGAAAAAAATAACATCAGCTCATTAAATCATTCAAACGTAATGTTTACGTATGTGACTGCAACACACATATGAACAGTAACAAAGCAAATTCTGTTTAATTTTCTGAAAAACATTGACAACAAAATCGGCGCAAAAGTGGTGGTAGGCCTATGCTCCTGAAACGACAGAGCAAACGCGCTATTAGGGATAATAAGTACAGCCATAAGCCATTCATTCAAAATATACAAAATACAATTAGGTTATTAAATACAATAACGACAGGCTTGGTACTCACTTAATGTGAAAAGTGGCATCTCCCATCGGTCACTATTTGCTTGATATCTGGTGATATTGACGTCACTTTAATCCGCAGGCAGTTTTTTAATTTTATTTTTATGCATCAATCGATTCCTCTCGTGCGTCTTTATCACATTCATTGAGGAAAAGGACGACTCGCATGTATAGAAAGGGAACATTGTGAGCAGGGAAGATGTGAGTCTCACACAACGGCTTTGCATTGACAGGTAGGATGAACGTATAGTTCGCTGTCCATTCCTCTTTAAATGGCCTGTTTTCACCTTCAACTTTCCTCTTTAGACCTTTGGAGAGTGACATTATGTTTCTCTTGCCATCTGGCAGGTTAAATGTTTAGCTAACTTCACCCGACACGCAAACAACCAATCCAATAATAAATAATGTGACCTTGTCTGGAGGAGGGGGGAATCATTCAGAATAAAAGTATGTTAAATAATTATTAGAATAAGTTAGGCTGCGATACATCGTCAGTCCACACATTTATTATTCAAAACTATGGAAAAGGGTGAAACTACGTTTCAATGTTGTTGAGAATCACAACACAAACTCGCTAGTCAAGCCTATACTGCAAAGAAATGGATTGGACTGCTACCTAGTTAACTATAACACTACTTTACATTGTTAGCAGGCTCACAAAACAAGCTGTGTTAGTTGACTAGCGATGTGTACATTTCTCGAAAGAAAAGTCAAAGCATTAGAACGTGTCACATTTGTTAACAATCAATTACTTAAATTATCCTTTGATTATGTTCGGGCCCGCCATCTAGTGGCTAAACATTTTTTGGGCCCGAGGCCAAACCTAATTGCCGACCCCTGGTCTAGAGGTTAGAGAGGCAGGTAGCCTAGAGGTTAGAGAGACAGGTAGCCTAGAGGTTAGAGAGGTAGGTAGTCTAGAGGTTAGAGAGGCAGGTAGTCTTGAGGTTAGAGAGCAGGTAGTCTAGAGAGGCAGGTAGCCTAGCCCTAGAGGTTAGAGAGGCTGGCTAGGAATCGGAAGGTTGCTGGTTTGATCCCCGCCTCAGGAGCTGCATGTGAGCTGGTGACTGGAGGGTTGCTGGCATCATATCTAAGGTGCCTACCACTGCCGTTGTGCCCTTGAGCAAGGCACTTAACCCCCAATTGCTCCAGGGATTTTCCAAGGCACTAATTGCTGACTATGGCTGACCCTGTGCCCAGAGCAAAACATACATTTCGTTGTGCAATGATGAAAAGGTTGAATCCAATCTAATGCCTCCCTGTAAGATAAATGTGACAAACTAAACAAACTATTGCAGGGTGCTAAACTGAGTGGACGAACGCACACACACACACGCACACGCACATGCACGCACACACACACACACACACACACACACACACACACACGCACACTCATTCAGGACAATTTCTGAAACATCCCCGCTGACGGTGCAGTGTGTTGAGACGGTTTAGACCTGGGGCCTCATTTATAGAAAGTACTTTGGATAAAATGTTGATCTTACCCGTGTCGTACGTACGTAGAAAACCACGTCAAAGTAGTGATTTATACAATTTCAACGTGAGTCGATTTGACCGTGGAAACGATTGTAGCTCTATGTCGGGTGAATACCTTGCGTACACACATTACCTACTGGTTATGCGGAGTTATTACAGGCATGTGAGCCGTTTAGAAAAATGAGCTTACGTGCAAGTCAAAGATGACGTTCAAGTACTTTTTTATAAATGAGGCCCCAGGGCTTCTCAAAGTCCAGGGGCCTCATTTATAAAAAAAAGTACTTGAACATCATCTTTGACTTTCACGTAAGCACATTTTTCTAAACGGACGTAAGCATTATTTATAAAACGGGCTGAGATGGTTTAAAATTGCGTACGTGCTTCCTTCTATAAATACCAAATATACTTGGAATTGAACACAGGTGAATGAGGTTTGTATTAACGCCCTGTGATAGCGGCTCAATTATAGCGGCTCAGTTAAGTCAAGTGCTATAAATAGGCTTGATTGAGGTGTTGAGCAGAACCTTTGACTAGCAAGATGGCAGAAAGAACCAAAAAGAAAAATTATAGTGAGGAAGAGATTGATTGTCTATTATCAGAGATCGATGCCCGATATCAGACGCTGTTCGGCAGCCTCAATAGTGGCATCACTACAAAATCTAAAGCTGTTGCCTGGCAGTGTGTCACTGCCAGTGTGAATGAAGTTGGAGAAGGGGGGAGAACACTGGCGGAGTTGCGGAAAAAGTGGGCTGACATGAAGCTTCAGGCCAAGAAACGAATCGCGGACCACAAAGCGAGTGTGCTGGCAACAGGAGGAGGACTAGGCGCACCGGAGCTGTCTACAAGGGACCAGCTCATCGCCTCCATCCTGGGGCCATGTGCAACTGGTGGAATTTCATCACAAGGCGACACAGAGCTTTTGGTGGATGAAGGTGAGTTTCCTGTGTGCTTATTTAAAGAAGGTCATAAAACTCAAAATGTTGATATGGACCCATATGATCGTAAATAACCTTATAACAGGGCTTAATACCGAACTTCTTTAATCCAATTAAAATTAATCCAATTAAATAATGACATCTCATGTGGTCGTTTCAACAATGTACATTTTTATTTACAGCATCGCAGGAGACTGATGAGCCTGCATTGAAAGTAGCGCGTGTCACCAAGGAGCGCGAGGCCACCGCACAGCAGAGGGAAAGGCGAACGGCCTCGGCAGCATCCCCCACACCTCCAGAGGAAAGGCCCTCCACCTCAGGCAGTCGTCCCACCCCCAATGTCTTCAATGACGAGGTCCTCCAGACACAGCGAGACCTCTGCAATGCAGCTAATGCAATTGTAGAAGAGTTGAAAAAAATCTGTAGAGTTCTCACTCATCTGAATAATTTAATCATTGAAAGCATGCAGTCCGAATATTATTTTTTTTATGTGTGCATCAACTACATTGTGTTAATGAGCTGTTATTGACGTGCTACCTTAAATGCGTTGTATTAGCTGGCGCCTTATCCTTATCGCCTTGGTCAGGGCTGCTGCTCCATCAGGTGGCGGATTAGAGGGCTCTTGTGGATCCATTCTCACGTCCAGTGGGTTCAGCACCAGTCCATGGCTTAGCGCAATGTTGTGGAGCACACCGCACGCCAAAATTATGCCCGACACCTTTTAGGGGGAAAATCGTTAATTTTATTACGAGCCACTTAAACTTCGCATGAATTACAGTAGGCAACGTTTTTCCAGTGCGGCTCACATGCCTGTAATAACTCCGCATAACCAGTAGGTAATGTGCGTAAGCAAATGAATACTCGACGTAGAGCTACGATCGTTTCCACGGTCAAATTGACGTCACGTTGACATTGTATAAATCACTACGTTGACGTGGTTTTCTACGTACGACACAGGTAAGATAAAAATTTGATCTAATCACGTTCTATAAATGAGGCCCCAGACCACGGTCCGTCAATACGGATAAAACAAAATAAAAATATTGATTTCTATTTGCTTGCTAGATAACATGAGTAGGATTGATTTGCATAATTTAAAAGCTTTTCTTGATAATGTTTTCTTGTAACATTACATTTGTGCTTTGATTTATGCTTTTAATACATAAATACAATATTAAATACCCTAATTGCCCCAAATAGTCCCACTAGGCTTGGATGTATTTTGACTATCTTGACTGTCTTGAACTTGAGTGTATGTTGCTTAAAGTGAGCTGATTAAATGTTATTTTGTTATCACCAATCGCTCTGGACCTCTGACCTTGAATAAAAATCTGATGCAGACCTTTGAGTAATACGTTTAAGAACCCCTGCTTTAGAGAGTATCACAGTGTAGCGTATCTTTCCCAGCATCTGAACTGTACAGATGATGGGAGTGTGTAGTTTCAGTGTTAAGACTAACCCTAACATGTACAGTTGATGGGAGTGTGTAGTGTCAGGGTTAACACTAACCCTAACATGTACAGTAAGTGCTTAGTACTCTGTGGTTCCATTGAACAAACAGCAGCTTTGGGGTTTTTAACTTTCCTGTAGCTGTCTGTAGAATGCAGTAACATCATTTCCCTTCTTTCAGCAACCGCCAGCTATAGGACTGGAGATCATCTAGTGAACAGAAAGCACTTAAAATACCATTTCTGACATCAGACTGGGGGCTTCTTTGAGAATCTGCCTGGTAGTGCCTGTTAACTGGTTGTGACAGGTGTTTTGTAAGGAGAAAGTGCTGTCTAACATGTGAACCAGGCTGGAGTGTTACAGCCATACGTAGGTGGGACTTTCTCTGACCCATCTAAGATTCGCTTTGATATTCGCTCAAAAGGGAGTTATTTTGAAATGCTTTGTTTCTTCTTTGTACAACTAGTGGTCATATTTGAACAAAAGGTATATGGTATGAGATACATCATTTGTAGTACAATGTATTCTAACTGTATTCAAACAAAATAAAATGAGCATTAGAAGTGGTTTTGGTTTTAACAATAAATAATAATTCAGTTCCATTGTCCTCTCTTCCAATTCAGAATTGCTGAATTTCTTCAATTCAGTTTAGGTAGCGGCACAGATCCTTCCCCATTCAAGTAAAATCCCAGATTTTGGGGGGAGATTGTGATTGAAAAGAGGCACATGTTCCATGTATGTTTACATTTAAAGAGATGGTGACATTGATGAAGAATACACTTTGTGCTGGGACATAAAATGTACTGAATCCAGGTGGTCTGGCTGGGTTTGTCCTGAATGCTATCTTGTTAATGTCCCTTAATCACTGGCTCAGCTGCGAGTTAGTAGGCTTTTTCCACTAGGGAGCCAATATGTGAGATCCATTTGTTCAGCCCAGAAAGCCATTTCACAAAGACGTTAAGGCTGTGACAGACACCTCTATTACCCTGAACATAGCACTTTAATGGCTATTTGGAGCCAAACAAATGTAATCCGATGCATGAATGAATGAGCATGTCTGTGCCCCATTTCTCATTCAGACTGAACTGTTTGTCTTCATAGCCATACTATCTTATCTCTCCATGGGTAAAGGTCTGTGGCTGTCTGTGTGTGTGTGTATGTTTATCTATGTGTTTGTGTGTTGTGGTGGCATGTTTGTGGATTTTATAAAGAATCCTTGCATTTCTTGATGAAACCCATCAAGGACACCTTCCACAAACTGACAGACCCATGTCATTCAGTCAGACTTGCCTATACATGTGTATTATGTCTTCTCTAATCAAATGTGTATGACTGAATGCTCCCTAGTGGAAAAAGCCTACTAACTCGCAGCTGAGCCAGTGATTGGACTGGTTTCAGAAGATTTCAGAAGATGTCTGACAGGGTTATGTTATGGAGAGAGATAGTGTAACCCTCACCCAAATGAACCAATAAAGAATAAACCACGAGAGTTAACAACCTACAACTGGTTTAGCTATAGCTGAGAATTCGTATTGTCACAGTATGTGCACAACATTTGCAACACATTTGCAAAGTGTCCGTAAGAAGGGGTATCTTTGTCATTTGGGTGAACTATTCCTTTATTGCTTCTCTAGTGATTGTCTATCTGTACAGTATGTGAGATGATGTCCTCTATCTGTACAGTATATAAAATGAGAATGCAGCCTCACCAAATCTCTTGTTTTGTACATGTGGTACACAGAGAAAACCAGAGTCAGAAGACCTGAGAGCTCTATTGGGCTGATGTATGTAGATGCATTTGAATGGAAAATTGTAAAATGGTTGAGCATTTTAACTTATGCCTTTTCAAATAACCTCACCCTTCAGATAAGGGTTCCGCATTTGAAGTGAATATGTAGCAAAAAAACGTTTCCAACCAGACTATGTACTTCTTCAAGTATTTGACAAAAGAAAGATAACTGAAATATGTAGATAATATGACGGTTGTACACAGAAGGAGATGAGGTTATTGGACTGGTGATTCAGAGGAAGTGTTTTGGGTACACAGTACAGTACATAACAGGAACGTGTAATCATAAGGGTATTTTTCTCTATTTCCATTTAATAGCCTTCACATCTCTCTCTTCCCAGATCCCGGTCATGACAGGGGCCTTCATGGACTCATCGCCCAATGATGACTACAGCACCGACCACTCCCTCTTCAACTCCTCAGCCAGTGTCCACGCCGCCTCTACCGCCCACGGCCTGCAGGAGGAGCCCCAGCCCATGTCCCGTGACGCCATCTGGCTGTGGATCGCCATCACTGCCACCATAGGGAACATCGTGGTTGTGGGTGTGGTTTACGCCTTCACTTTCTGAGGGCAAGGCTGGTCTTATTAGGGTCATATTAGGATCATATTAGAGTTATGTTTAGGGTCATGTTAGGGTTATGGTCATATTAGGGTTATGGTCATATTAGGGTTAGGGTTAGGGTCATATTAGGGTTAGGGTTAGGGTTAGGGTCATATTAGCGTTATGGTTAGGGTCATATTAGGGTTAGGGTTAGGGTCATATTAGGGTTATGATTAGGGTCATATTAGGGTTATGGTTAGGGTCATATTAGGGTTAGGGTCGTATTAGGGTTAGGGTCATATTAGGGTTAGGGCCATATTAGGGTTAGGGTTATGGTCATATTAGGGTTATGGTCATATTAGGGTTAGGGTTAGGGTCATATTAGGGTTAGGGTTAGGGTCATATTAGCGTTATGGTTAGGGTCATATTAGGGTTAGGGTTATGGTCATATTAGGGTTATGGTTAGGGTCATATAGAGTTTCCAGAAAGTTGCAGGACAATTCACTGGAACATTAGCTTCTAGAACTGCGTTAAGGCTACATTTACCCAGAGGAGAGAATGACTCTCCATTGCATCTTGTCAATCATTAAGGAGACAAGTAACAGTTTACAAATTCTGATGAACTGAAATCAATACTTGTTATATGGTGGTCGTGTTATAACCATATAATACATAGTGTACATGTATAGTGCTGCCAAAGGTTGAAATATGGAATAGTGTATATATTTTCTGTCCACCATAATATGGTAGACAGAAAATATATACACTATTCCATATTTTGTCCATAACATATTGTGTTAGGATGTTGATATGTTTCAGATAAAGCTTTAAATAGTCAACAGACATTAATTATAGTGTACGGTGATGTTCATGCTACTCTGAATAGCCTCAAAACCTTGTGCCATGTCAAATAATCTCTCCAAACAAATCATGGTAAAGAAAGTAACAGATTTTTTTCATAGATTTGTACATGTTCACTGTACTACAATATACTATAATGGCCTTAAAAAATCTGCTTGTGGAGCGATAATGTTTAAAAGAAATAGCTCCTCACCATTGTTTAGCTATGGTATTGGTGTATTGATTTATCCTGGCCACTAATAGCTCATTACAGAAAGCAGGCAAATGAAAACTATCCGTTGCAAATATTTGTTCACCTGACATGTTAGGATGTTAGCTCAATGGTCTGCATAGCCAATGTTGTGATGGAAGTTAGCTCGTACCACTGTCTTGAGTGCTGAATAGATAATTGTAAATCAAATTTCACACGTTTTTCGAACTAAAACATGGCCTCACAAAATGTAATGTAAAAAGACCTTAAAGCTGCTAGCTGTAAATCGGAATAGGCTGGAATACCATTACAGTTAAACAACGTGGAAGAATAATAAAAGTAACCAGGGAGACAATTTATCACCACAAAAATTATAACAAAGTAACAGCATATACAGCTACCTTCCTTCCTGCTCCGCAGGCCCATAGGAGGTGTGTAAATAACAAGCAGTAAAGATGTGCTGCTGTAACCTCAAAAAAATAGTTTTAATATATTTGCACTCAGGACCCTCTTTTCATGATTTTTCCTAGATATGTGCGTTTTACCAAACAGTATCCTTACATTTCAAAAAAAAAAATCACATCAGGATAAGGCAATATTGCTGTTTTTCTGTGTAGGAAGCAGGCTAATTTACAAGCGGCCAACTAGTGGTTGTTGTGTGTAAATAGCAGCTTAGCATTGAGGCGGCTCTTTTAGCCGGCACAGCTGTTTAAGGGCAGTCACTGTGCAAACCTGTCTCTGTGCAAACCTGTCGCTGTGCAAACCTGTCTCTGTGCAAACCTGTCCCTGCAACACCACAACAAAGTGGTGGTCCAGCCAATTCCAATTTACGGAGAGCAGCTTTAAATTTCATAAGAATAACTACATTGATGCTTTCTTTCCTTGATCTCTTGTTAGTTGAGTCTGAATGGCTCTTGCATCCATGCAAAGACTTGAATCTGTTTGAAAGTCATTTAAGTGGGTAGATAGTTGGTACATTATGATTGAAGATCAATCATTTTGAGTTTGATGACATATTTATTTTCTCTTCCTACTTGACAATTTGCAACCCAAACAGCATTACAAGCCCAATGGTTTTGATGAAAGCCTGCAGTTGCCATAGTAATACATCTCTGGTCCCTCTCAAGAATATGTTGCCTCTTGTTCCCAGTGGAGGTGGAGCACATCTGCTTCATCTCTCTCTAGCACACCTGGCTACTGACTCACAGCTGGCTACTGACTCACACCTGGCTACTGAGGAACACAGCTGGCACACAGCACCCTGCTAACATCCACAACAAGGAGCGTATTCAAACATGGACAACACACGTGACTTAGTTTTAAGTAAACTTAAATGAAGCATAGTGATACTTTAACACATTAACATTCCTCACAGAGAGATAGAACAGTTGTCTCAGACCAGGGGGGGGGGCAGACAATGAGCTCCAGAGTAGGTGTGGTGTTGAGGCTGAGAGGCTAATGAAATGTCACTAAAACTCTGGCATACGGCAGAGCCCGGGAGGGCATACACAGTGCATTAATAACGTCCCTTGGTCTGGCCCGGCTGTGACCGTCACAGAATGATGAAGTCCTGATACAATGTCCTTCTGAGTGTAATTGATGAGCTTGTCACTCCAAAACCCTGCCTTTAGTTTGTGCGATGAGTCAGTACTTTATTGACCTTGATTAATTGATTCTTAATTGTGTGATGGATGACTTATTGAAATGGTGTTAATGATATGCTAATTATATGCTGATTAAGGAATCTCTGTTCCCTCTCTGGAGGGTTATGAATTGTGAAATGCATAAGCTCATATTCAATCTTTTCAATAGTTCAAGTTCATAGTACTGAGAGTGGTGTAGTACTGTATGAACGCTGCAAGGGTATGGATAACCAGCTACGATAGCTAACCTAAGGTCTGTTTTCTGGCCAGATAACAACCTTTTTAAAGGTATTGTATTTTTTCATGGCTAATAATGGTAAACACATACTGTATTTTGGTATTCGTCCCTAGTGAGCAGCATATGACCAGGTTGAACTAAAAAAAAGACATACACGTATGACATATTTGTGTTTGACCACAGGGCAAGTTTAAGCCCAAAGGTTTTCATAGTTCTGTCAATCAGTACTCGTATTACTGCACGCAAGGTTGAACTTGGGTTCACTCGCCCTGGGAGACATTGTCTAAAGTTAGAAAATCCACATACCATTAATACAGTACAGTAGATATGATGTCGCTGTTCAGAAGGATTATACAAATCTGTTTCAATCAGCCCTATAATTTCCTCAGAGGGTGTTGCTTTGGAATATCAATAGTCAGCTGTCCAGTCAGCAATCTCAATGACTTCATGGACATTGTGTGTGTAGGCTCTGTGTACCCTGAACTGTTGATAATAATGTTACAGTGTTTGAGGTAATATCAAAAAGACTATTTGTAAAGATAGGTGGACACTAATTTGTTCATCTATATTGTACTGCACTTGCACTGTAATTATGATCTTTTATATAAAAATGTAGTTATTATTAAACTGTCATCAATAAAACATCAGGCCAGTGTGTTGTAATTCATAGAAAAGTAGATGGTCCTCTTGCTTGGTGGGAATATGTTTTTCTGCAGTTACTGAAGTTGATCAACTAACGTCTGTCAGCAGATGGGAGTGTTTTTCATGTAGTTAATTTAGATTCCTAATACCATTATCCTCACATTTTAATGACATGCTCAGAGATTATTTTCAGACTGACATTTACAAGTGTGTAAAGATCAATGAAAGGCGGAAAATTCGGAGCAATTTTCTCTACCTGAATCGACAATAATTGTTTGCATATACTAGTATGTTGTGAGAGACCCTATACCGTATATTGATATTTGATATATAAAAAAAAAAATAATACAGATCAGGCTCATAATGCGACCCAAATTGCACTTGAGCAATCAATGGAGAAATGTTCAATGTTCAGTACCATATACTGCTATTGTAAGTGCATGATTACTTTGTTGAGACTCCAGAGAATCAGGAGGTGATAATGACGCATGGACAGTACTCACATCAGTAGCTACAGACACAACAATGCCTGGATCCAAAAAGGCCACTAAATTGAATACACTGGTTCTGGAAAAATACCTCAGAATTAACTATGACAAGTACTTCCTTGAACTTGAGCTTGCCAGTGAGATTCTGTCCAGTGCAGGAGAGACATGGGCAGCTGTGTGTAGCCTCTCAGTCCCCCTGAGTACATTCTGCATGGACAAACACTCCTGGATGTCTCAGTGATCCAGCTGCTACACCCTCTCTCTGCTCCACCAAGGCAGCTTCCCCCTGAGCATCCACATTCGACAGTGGCCTCACTTCTCCACACTTAGCACTGCCCTCACGTCCAGCACCGCCCCGCTGCACACCAGAGCA
Organism: Nansenia antarctica; assembly: GCF_963989245.1. Lineage (NCBI taxonomy): Eukaryota > Metazoa > Chordata > Actinopteri > Argentiniformes > Microstomatidae > Nansenia > Nansenia antarctica. Next base: position 66,570,930 of record NC_137674.1, read on the forward strand.
CGCTGTGACCAGCCAACCGTTCTCCTTGCAAAACCACACTGCTACCACCAATATTCCCAAGGGGGCAACCAGTATAGAAGCCACCACAAAATATCCCATCGGATTCCTTCTTTGATACTTGGAACACTGAGGAGGCACATACAATGCATTGTGTTCCAGTCGGTTTGAGCATTGAAGTTAGTCTGAGATTAATACCAATTGATTTGATCTGTATGTGCTATGGATACATGCATACATACCATGCATGCCTTTACCCAGAGAGGCTGATTCCTCTCTCTTCTATTGTCCTCATACTTCATGTGTGAGGTTGACCCCAGAACTCCCCAGTGGTCATCATGTTCACACCAGGCAGAATGCCAGAACCTATTACTAGATACATACTGCCTTCCTATTACTAGATACATGCTGCCCCTCTATTACTAGATACATACTGCCTTCCTATTACTAGATACATGCTGCCCCTCTATTACTAGATATATGCTGCCCCTCTATTACTAGATACATGCTGCCTTCCTATTACTAGATACATGCTGCCTTCCTATTACTAGATACATGCTGCCTTCCTATTACTAGATACATGCTGCCCCTCTATTAATAGATACATGCTGCCTTCCTATTACTAGATACATGCTGCTTCTATTAATAGATACATGCTGCCCCTCTATTACTAGATACATGCTGCCTTCCTATTACTAGATACATGCTGCCCCTCTATTACTAGATACATGCTGCCCCTCTATTACTAGATACATGCTGCCTTCCTATTACTAGATACATGCTGCCCCTCCTATTACTAGATACATGCTGCCTTCCTATTACTAGATACATGCTGCCCCTCCTATTACTAGATACATGCTGCCCCTCTATTACTAGATACATGCTGCCCCTCTATTACTAGATACATGCTGCCTCTCTATTACTAGATACATGCTGCCTTCCTATTACTAGATACATGCTGCCCCTCCTATTACTAGATACATGCTGCCTTCCTATTACTAGATACATGCTGCCCCTCCTATTACTAGATACATGCTGCCCCTCTATTACTAGATACATGCTGCCCCTCTATTACTAGATACATGCTGCCTTCCTATTACTAGATACATGCTGCCTTCCTATTACTAGATACATGCTGCCCCTCTATTACTAGATACATGCTGCCTTCCTATTACTAGATACATGCTGCCTTCCTATTACTAGATACATGCTGCCCCTCTATTACTAGATACATGCTGCCTTCCTATTACTAGATACATGCTGCCTTCCTATTACTAGATACATGCTGCCCCTCCAATTACTAGATACATGCTGCCTTCCAATTACTAGATACATGCTGCCTTCCTATTACTAGATACATGCTGCCCCTCTATTACTAGATACATGCTGCCTTCCTATTACTAGATACATGCTGCCTTCCTATTACTAGATACATGCTGCCTTCCTATTACTAGATACATGCTGCCTTCCTATTACTAGATACATGCTGCCTTCCTATTACTAGATACATGCTGCCTTCCTATTACTAGATACATGCTGCCTTCCTATTACTAGATACATGCTGCCTCTCTATTACTAGATACATGCTGCCTCTTTATTACTAGATACATGCTGCCCCTCCAATTACTAGATACATGCTGCCTTCCAATTACTAGATACATGCTGCCTTCCTATTACTAGATACATGCTGCCCCTCTATTACTAGATACATGCTGCCTTCCTATTACTAGATACATGCTGCCTTCCTATTACTAGATACATGCTGCCTTCCTACTACTAGATACATGCTGCCTTCCTATTACTAGATACATGCTGCCCCTCTATTACTAGATACATGCTGCCTTCCAATTACTAGATACATGCTGCCTTCCTACTACTAGATACATGCTGCCTTCCTATTACTAGATACATGCTGCCCCTCTATTACTAGATACATGCTGCCTTCCTATTACTAGATACATGCTGCCTTCCTATTACTAGATACATGCTGCCTTCCTATTACTAGATACATGCTGCCCCTCTATTACTAGATACATGCTGCCTTCCTATTACTAGATACATGCTGCCTTCCTATTACTAGATACATGCTGCCTTCCAATTACTAGATACATGCTGCCTTCCTACTACTAGATACATGCTGCCTTCCTATTACTAGATACATGCTGCCTTCCTATTACTAGATACATGCTGCCTTCCTATTACTAGATACATGCTGCCTTCCTATTACTAGATACATGCTGCCTTCCAATTACTAGATAAATGCTGCCTTCCTATTACTAGATACATGCTGCCTTCCTATTACTAGATACATGCTGCCTCTTTATTACTAGATACATGCTGCCTTCCTATTACTAGATACATGCTGCCCCTCTATTACTAGATACATGCTGCCTCTTTATTACTAGATACATGCTGCCTTCCTATTACTAGATACATGCTGCCTCTCTATTACTAGATACATGCTGCCTTCCTATTACTAGATACATGCTGCCTTCCTATTACTAGATACATGCTGCCTTCCTATTACTAGATACATGCTGCCTCTTTATTACTAGATAAATGCTGCCTTCCTATTACTAGATACATGCTGCCTCTCTATTACTAGATACATGCTGCCTTCCTATTACTAGATACATGCTGCCTCTCTATTACTAGATACATGCTGCCTTCCTATTACTAGATACATGCTGCCTTCCTATTACTAGATACATGCTGCCTTCCTATTACTAGATACATGCTGCCTTCCTATTACTAGATACATGCTGCCTCTTTATTACTAGATACATGCTGCCTTCCTATTACTAGATACATGCTGCCTTCCTATTACTAGATACATGCTGCCTTCCTATTACTAGATACATGCTGCCTCTTTATTACTAGATACATGCTGCCTTCCTATTACTAGATACATGCTGCCTTCCTATTACTAGATACATGCTGCCTTCCTATTACTAGATACATGCTGCCCCTCTATTACTAGATACATGCTGCCTCTCTATTACTAGATACATGCTGCCTTCCTATTACTAGATACATGCTGCCTTCCTATTACTAGATACATGCTGCTTTCCTATTACTAGATACATACTGCCTTCCTATTACTAGATACATGCTGCCTTCCTATTACTAGATACATGCTGCCCCTCTATTACTAGATACATGCTGCCTCTCTATTACTAGATACATGCTGCCTTCCTATTACTAGATACATGCTGCCTTCCTATTACTAGATACATGCTGCCCCTCTATTACTAGATACATGCTGCCTCTCTATTACTAGATACATGCTGCCTTCCTATTACTAGATACATGCTGCCCCTCTATTACTAGATACATGCTGCCTCTCTATTACTAGATACATGCTGCCTTCCTATTACTAGATACATGCTGCCCCTCTATTACTAGATACATGCTGCCTCTCTATTACTAGATACATGCTGCCTTCCTATTACTAGATACATGCTGCCTCTCTATTACTAGATACATGCTGCCCCTCTATTACTAGATACATGCTGCCTTCCTATTACTAGATACATGCTGCCCCTCTATTACTAGATACATGCTGCCTTCCTATTACTAGATACATGCTGCCCCTCTATTACTAGATACATGCTGCCTTCCTATTACTAGATACATGCTGCCCCTCTATTACTAGATACATGCTGCCTTCCAATTACTAGATACATGCTGCCCCTCTATTACTAGATACATGCTGCCTTCCTATTACTAGATACATGCTGCCCCTCTATTACTAGATACATGCTGCCTTCCTATTACTAGATACATGCTGCCCCTCTATTACTAGATACATGCTGCCTTCCTATTACTAGATACATGCTGCCCCTCTATTACTAGATACATGCTGCCTTCCAATTACTAGATACATGCTGCCCCTCTATTACTAGATACATGCTGCCTTCCTATTACTAGATACATGCTGCCCCTCTATTACTAGATACATGCTGCCCCTCTATTACTAGATACATGCTGCCTTCCAATTACTAGATACATGCTGCCCCTCTATTACTAGATACATGCTGCCTTCCTATTACTAGATACATGCTGCCCCTCTATTACTAGATACATGCTGCCTTCCTATTACTAGATACATGCTGCCCCTCTATTACTAGATACATGCTGCCCCTCTATTACTAGATACATGCTGCCCCTCTATTACTAGATACATGCTGCCTTCCTATTACTAGATACATGCTGCCCCTCTATTACTAGATACATGCTGCCTCTCTATTACTAGATACATGCTGCCTTCCAATTACTAGATACATGCTGCCTTCCTATTACTAGATACATGCTGCCCCTCTATTACTAGATACATGCTGCCTTCCAATTACTAGATACATGCTGCCTTCCTATTACTAGATACATGCTGCCCCTCTATTACTAGATACATGCTGCCTTCCTATTACTAGATACATGCTGCCCCTCTATTACTAGATACATGCTGCCTTCCAATTACTAGATACATGCTGCCTTCCAATTACTAGATACATGCTGCCTTCCTATTACTAGATACATGCTGCCTCTCTATTACTAGATACATGCTGCCTTCCAATTACTAGATACATGCTGCCTTCCAATTACTAGATACATGCTGCCTTCCTATTACTAGATACATGCTGCCTCTCTATTACTAGATACATGCTGCCTTCCTATTACTAGATACATGCTGCCTCTCTATTACTAGATACATGCTGCCTTCCTATTACTAGATACATGCTGCCTTCCTATTACTAGATACATGCTGCCTCTCTATTACTAGATACATGCTGCCTTCCTATTACTAGATACATGCTGCCCCTCTATTACTAGATACATGCTGCCTCTCTATTACTAGATACATGCTGCCTTCCTATTACTAGATACATGCTGCCTTCCTATTACTAGATACATGCTGCCTTCCTATTACTAGATACATACTGCCTTCCTATTACTAGATACATGCTGCCCCTCTATTACTAGATACATGCTGCCTCTCTATTACTAGATACATGCTGCCTTCCTATTACTAGATACATGCTGCCCCTCTATTACTAGATACATGCTGCCTTCCTATTACTAGATACATGCTGCCTTCCTATTACTAGATACATGCTGCCTCTCTATTACTAGATACATGCTGCCTTCCTATTACTAGATACATGCTGCCTCTCTATTACTAGATACATGCTGCCCCTCTATTACTAGATACATGCTGCCTTCCTATTACTAGATACATGCTGCCTTCCAATTACTAGATACATGCTGCCTTCCTATTACTAGATACATGCTGCCTTCCTATTACTAGATACATGCTGCCTTCCTATTACTAGATACATGCTGGCCCTCTATTACTAGATACATGCTGCCCTCCTATTACTAGATACATGCTGCCTTCCTATTACTAGATACATGCTGCCCCTCTATTACTAGATACATGCTGCTTTCCTACTACTAGATACATGCTGCCCCTCCTATTACTAGATACATGCTGCCTTCCTATTACTAGATACATGCTGCCTTCCTATTACTAGATACATGCTGCCCCTCTATTACTAGATAAATGCTGCCCCTCTATTACTAGATACATGCTGCCTTCCTATTACTAGATACATGCTGCCTTCCTATTACTAGATACATGCTGCCTTCCTATTACTAGATACATGCTGCCTTCCTATTACTAGATACATGCTGCCTTCCTATTACTAGATACATGCTGCCCCTCTATTACTAGATACATGCTGCCTTCCTATTACTAGATACATGCTGCCCCTCTATTACTAGATACATGCTGCCCCTCTATTACTAGATACATGCTGCCTTCCTATTACTAGATACATGCTGCCTTCCTATTACTAGATACATGCTGCCCCTCTATTACTAGATACATGCTGCCTTCCTATTACTAGATACATGCTGCCCCTCTATTACTAGATACATGCTGCCTTCCTATTACTAGATACATGCTGCCTTCCTATTACTAGATACATGCTGCCCCTCTATTACTAGATACATGCTGCCCCTCTATTACTAGATACATGCTGCCTTCCTATTACTAGATACATGCTGCCTTCCTATTACTAGATACATGCTGCCTTCCTATTACTAGATACATGCTGCCTTCCTATTACTAGATACATGCTGCCCCTCTATTACTAGATACATGCTGCCTTCCTATTACTAGATACATGCTGCCCCTCTATTACTAGATACATGCTGCCTTCCTATTACTAGATACATGCTGCCTTCCTATTACTAGATACATGCTGCCTTCCTATTACTAGATACATGCTGCCTTCCTATTACTAGATACATGCTGCCTCTCTATTACTAGATACATGCTGCCTTCCTATTACTAGATACATGCTGCCTTCCTATTACTAGATACATGCTGCCTTCCTATTACTAGATACATGCTGCCCCCCTATTACTAGATACATGCTGCCCCTCTATTACTAGATACATGCTGCCCCTCTATTACTAGATACATGCTGCCTTCCTATTACTAGATACATGCTGCCTTCCTATTACTAGATACATGCTGCCTTCCTATTACTAGATACATGCTGCCTTCCTATTACTAGATACATGCTGCCTTCCTATTACTAGATACATGCTGCCCCTCTATTACTAGATACATGCTGCCTTCCTATTACTAGATACATGCTGCCTTCCTATTACTAGATACATGCTGCCTTCCTATTACTAGATACATGGTGCCTTCCTATTACTAGATACATGCTGCCCCTCTATTACTAGATACATGCTGCCTTCCTATTACTAGATACATGCTGCCTTCCTATTACTAGATACATGCTGCCTTCCTATTACTAGATACATGCTGCCTCTCTATTACTAGATACATGCTGCCTTCCTATTACTAGATACATGCTGCCTCTCTATTACTAGATACATGCTGCCTTCCTATTACTAGATACATGCTGCCTTCCTATTACTAGATACATGCTGCCTCTCTATTACTAGATACATGCTGCCTTCCTATTACTAGATACATGCTGCCTTCCTATTACTAGATACATGCTGCCTCTCTATTACTAGATACATGCTGCCTTCCTATTACTAGATACATGCTGCCTTCCTATTACTAGATACATGCTGCCTTCCTATTACTAGATACATGCTGCCCCTCTATTACTAGATACATGCTGCCTCTCTATTACTAGATACATGCTGCCCCTCTATTACTAGATACATGCTGCCTTCCTATTACTAGATACATGCTGCCTTCCTATTACTAGATACATGCTGCCTTCCTATTACTAGATACATGCTGCCTTCCTATTACTAGATACATGCTGCCTTCCTATTACTAGATACATGCTGCCTCTCTATTACTAGATACATGCTGCCTTCCTATTACTAGATACATGCTGCCTTCCTATTACTAGATACATGCTGCCTTCCTATTACTAGATACATGCTGCCTTCCTATTACTAGATACATGCTGCCTCTCTATTACTAGATACATGCTGCCTTCCTATTACTAGATACATGCTGCCTTCCTATTACTAGATACATGCTGCCTTCCTATTACTAGATACATGCTGCCTCTCTATTACTAGATACATGCTGCCTTCCTATTACTAGATACATGCTGCCTTCCTATTACTAGATACATGCTGCCTCTCTATTACTAGATACATGCTGCCTTCCTATTACTAGATACATGCTGCCTTCCTATTACTAGATACATGCTGCCTTCCTATTACTAGATACATGCTGCCTCTCTATTACTAGATACATGCTGCCTTCCTATTACTAGATACATGCTGCCTTCCTATTACTAGATACATGCTGCTTTCTTATTACTAGATACATGCTGCCTCTCTATTACTAGATACATGCTGCCTTCCTATTACTAGATACATGCTGCCTTCCTATTACTAGATACATGCTGCCTTCCTATTACTAGATACATGCTGCCTCTCTATTACTAGATACATGCTGCCTCTCTATTACTAGATACATGCTGCCTTCTTATTACTAGATACATGCTGCCCCTCTATTACTAGATACATGCTGCCTTCCTATTACTAGATACATGCTGCCCCTCTATTACTAGATACATGCTGCCCCTCTATTACTAGATACATGCTGCCTCTCTATTACTAGATACATGCTGCCTTCTTATTACTAGATACATGCTGCCCCTCTATTACTAGATACATGCTGCCTTCCTATTACTAGATACATGCTGCCCCTCTATTACTAGATACATGCTGCCCCTCTATTACTAGATACATGCTGCCTTCCTATTACTAGATACATGCTGCCCCTCTATTACTAGATACATGCTGCCTTCCTATTACTAGATACATGCTGCCTTCCTATTACTAGATACATGCTGCCCCTCTATTACTAGATACATGCTGCCCCTCTATTACTAGATACATGTTGCCCCTCTATTACTAGATACATGCTGCCCCTCTATTACTAGATACATGCTGCCTCTCTATTACTAGATACATGCTGCCCCTCTATTACTAGATACATGCTGCCCTCCTATTACTAGATACATGCTGCCTTCCTATTACTAGATACATGCTGCCTTCCTATTACTAGATACATGCTGCCTCTCTATTACTAGATACATGCTGCTTCTATTACTAGATACATGCTGCCTTCCTATTACTAGATACATGCTGCCCCTCTATTACTAGATACATGTTGCCCCTCTATTACTAGATACATGCTGCCTTCTTATTACTAGATACATGCTGCCCCTCTATTACTAGATACATGCTGCTTCTATTACTAGATACATGCTGCCTTCCTATTACTAGATACATGCTGCCTTCCTATTACTAGATACATGCTGCCTCTCTATTACTAGATACATGCTGCTTCTATTACTAGATACATGCTGCCTTCCTATTACTAGATACATGCTGCTTCTATTACTAGATACATGCTGCCTTCCTATTACTAGATACATGCTGCCTCTCTATTACTAGATACATGCTGCCTTCCTATTACTAGATACATGCTGCCTTCCTATTACTAGATACATGCTGCCTTCCTATTACTAGATACATGCTGCTTCTATTACTAGATACATGCTGCCTTCCTATTACTAGATACATGCAGCCTTCCTATTACTAGATACATGCTGCCTTCCTATTACTAGATACATGCTGCTTCTATTACTAGATACATGCTGCCTTCCTATTACTAGATACATGCTGCCTTCCTATTACTAGATACATGCTGCCTTCCTATTACTAGATACATGCTGCTTCTATTACTAGATACATGCTGCCTCTCTATTACTAGATACATGCTGCCTTCTTATTACTAGATACATGCTGCCTTCCTATTACTAGATACATGCTGCCTTCCTATTACTAGATACATGCTGCTTCTATTACTAGATACATGCTGCCTTCCTATTACTAGATACATGCTGCCTTCCTATTACTAGATACATGCTGCTTCTATTACTAGATACATGCTGCCCCTCTATTACTAGATACATGCTGCTTCTTTATTACTAGATACATGCTGCCCCTCTATTACTAGATACATGCTGCCTTCCTATTACTAGATACATGCTGCCTTCCTATTACTAGATACATGCTGCCTTCCTATTACTAGATACATGCTGCCTCTCTATTACTAGATACATGCTGCCCCTCTATTACTAGATACATGCTGCCTTCCTATTACTAGATACATGCTGCTTCTATTACTAGATACATGCTGCCTTCCTATTACTAGATACATGCTGCCTTCCTATTACTAGATACATGCTGCTTCTATTACTAGATACATGCTGCCCCTCTATTACTAGATACATGCTGCTTCTTTATTACTAGATACATGCTGCCCCTCTATTACTAGATACATGCTGCCTTCCTATTACTAGATACATGCTGCCTTCCTATTACTAGATACATGCTGCCTTCCTATTACTAGATACATGCTGCCCCTCTATTACTAGATACATGCTGCCTTCCTATTACTAGATACATGCTGCCTTCCTATTACTAGATACATGCTGCCCCTCTATTACTAGATACATGCTGCCTTCCTATTACTAGATACATGCTGCCTTCCTATTACTAGATACATGCTGCCTTCCTATTACTAGATACATGGTGCCTTCCTATTACTAGATACATGCTGCCCCTCTATTACTAGATACATGCTGCCTTCCTATTACTAGATACATGCTGCCTTCCTATTACTAGATACATGCTGCCTTCCAAATACTAGATACACGCTGCCTTCCTACTACTAGATACATGCTGCCTTCCTATTACTAGATACATGCTGCCTTCCTATTACTAGATACATGCTGCCTTCCTATTACTAGATACATGCTGCCTTCCTATTACTAGATACATGCTGCCTTCCTATTACTAGATTACAGACTGGGCCCAGGACAGTCCGGACGGATTGTATGGCAGCTAGTGCTGAGGCACAAACATGTACATTTTCAAGCCTGCAAACTGTGACACTTTAAAATAATGTGAAAAAATACTTTTGTGCAATATGACAACCCTAGTTGACTATCTGTGCAGTATAGTACAGTGGATTGTGTACATAGCCTTTATTGATGTAAACCAGCTCCTTACCTTCTTGTGTTTTTATGCTTTTATGCTTTTTCTAAAATGTGTTTTTTTTCCCCCTTTCCTAACACCATGCTGCCCCTCTATTACTAGATACATGCTGCCTTCCAATTACTAGATACATGCTGCCCCTCTATTACTAGATAAATGCTGCCTTCCTATTACTAGATACATGCTGCCTTCCTATTACTAGATACATGCTGCCTTCCTATTACTAGATACATGCTGCCTTCCTATTACTAGATACATGCTGCCTTCCTATTACTAGATACATGCTGCCCTCCTATTACTAGATACATGCTGCCTTCCTATTACTAGATACATACTGCCTTCCTATTACTAGATACATACTGCCTTCCTATTACTAGATACATGCTGCCCTTCTATTACTAGATACATGCTGGCCTCCTATTACTAGATACATGCTGCCTTCCTATTACTAGATACATGCTGCCTTCCTATTACTAGATACATGCTGCCCCTCTATTACTAGATACATGCTGCCCCTCTATTACTAGATACATGCTGCCTTCCTATTACTAGATACATGCTGCCTTCCTATTACTAGATACATACTGCCTTCCTATTACTAGATACATACTGCCTTCCTATTACTAGATACATACTGCCTTCCTATTACTAGATACATGCTGCCTTCCTATTACTAGATACATACTGCCTTCCTATTACTAGATACATACTGCCTTCCTATTACTAGATACATACTGCCTTCCTATTACTAGATACATACTGCCTTCCTATTACTAGATACATACTGCCTTCCTATTACTAGATACATGCTGCCCCTCTATTACTAGATACATGCTGCCCCTCTATTACTAGATACATGCTGCCTTCCTATTACTAGATACATGCTGCCCCTCTATTGCTAGATACATGCTGCCCCTCTATTACTAGATACATGCTGCCTTCCTATTACTAGATACATGCTGCCCCTCTATTACTAGCAGTGGTGTGCCGTCAGGGCCAACAAGGCCTTCTCTGCTGGCCTAAACATCATCAGAATATACATTTTATTTTAATATATATTTTCCACAAATATGTATTAATGATTCCCCATAGTCTATTCTCTTCATTTCATAGCTTTCCTCTTGGTTGCGCTGCTTCCAGTCTCCGATTGAGATTTGGAGGGCTGGCCTTTATGTTAGAGCTTTTATCCAATCAAAATGTGTTGCTAGGGGGCTCAAAAATCTGCCCGCCTTCACATTAAACGGTGCTGCGGATTCGACCTGTAACTTAACATTGGAACGAGAAAACCTGTGGCGTACCTAGTAAACCTACGTAGATGCGAGCAAAAGCAACAACGGCGCCTGCTGTAAGGCTCAATGATGTCAGCACCCAGCACGTCTTTTGATTGGATACGCACTATTGCTACGCACTATTGATACGCACTATTGATATTCACTATTGAGATGCGGAACTATGCCGGTAGATGTGAAACTTTTGAAAGTGCGCAGGGAAACGGAGCCTCACAACGAAAGCTTTCGTTGACTGATCGATAATACTGATCGATTGTGTCCTGTTTTTGGGTAAACAATAACTTTCATTTAGGGGACACAATGAAAGCGCCAAGTCCACAAACAGAGGAAACTACGTTGAGCTTCTTTCTTTTCTGGCTGAAAACAACCCAGATTTACATTACCACCTGTCCACAAACAAAGTGTTTACTGGGACGTCAGGCAAAATACAAAACGACCTGATTTTTGCTATTGCTGAAGTGATGGAAGAAGAGATCAAAATGGAGATTAAAAAGGCACCCTTTGTCGCTATTATGGTGGACGAGACGACAGACGTGGGTAATGTAGCGATCTTAAAGATGTTAGTTTAACACTCTTCATTGTAAATGCGGATTTATTGATTAAAAATGCTTCGGAAATATTAATATAACTCTGTTGTACTTGTCTGACTATGTTAAGGTGATGCAACGCCCGGTTATACTGTGTTTCTGTCTAGTTTCTAGAGCCATGGCGTCATAACGATGGTATTAAGAGGTAGAATAATTCAGGTAGGAATGTGTCGGACATCACTGAAGGCCTAGGTGTGAAATGCACCGCCCGCCACTGATTACTAGATACATGCTGCCTTCCTATTACTAGATACATGCTGCCTTCCTATTACTAGATACATGCTGCCTTCCTATTACTAGATACATGCTGCCTTCCTATTACTAGATACATGCTGCCTTCCTATTACTAGATACATGCTGCCCCTCTATTACTAGATACATGCTGCCTTCCTATTACTAGATACATGCTGCCCCTCTATTACTAGATACATGCTGCCCCTCTATTACTAGATACATGCTGCCCCTCTATTACTAGATACATGCTGCCTTCCTATTACTAGATACATGCTGCCTTCCTATTACTAGATACATGCTGCCTTCCTATTACTAGATACATGCTGCTCCTCTATTACTAGATACATGCTGCCCCTCTATTACTAGATACATGCTGCCCCTCTATTACTAGATACATGCTGCCTTCCTATTACTAGATACATGCTGCCTTCCTATTACTAGATACATGCTGCGTTCCTATTACTAGATACATGCTGCCTTCCTATTACTAGATACATGCTGCCTTCCTATTACTAGATACATGCTGCCTTCCTATTACTAGATACATGCTGCCCCTCTATTACTAGATACATGCTGCCTTCCTATTACTAGATACATGCTGCCTTCCTATTACTAGATACATGCTGCCTTCCTATTACTAGATACATGCTGCCTTCCTATTACTAGATACATGCTGCCTTCCTATTACTAGATACATGCTGCCCCTCTATTACTAGATACATGCTGCTCCTCTATTACTAGATACATGCTGCCTCTCTATTACTAGATACATGCTGCCTTCCTATTACTAGATACATGCTGCCTTCCTATTACTAGATACATGCTGCCCTCCTATTACTAGATACATGCTGCCCCTCTATTACTAGATACATGCTGCCTTCCTATTACTAGATACATGCTGCCCCTCTATTACTAGATATATGCTGCCTTCCTATTACTAGATACATGCTGCCCTCCTATTACTAGATACATGCTGCCCCTCTATTACTAGATATATGCTGCCTTCCTATTACTAGATACATGCTGCCTTCCTATTACTAGATACATGCTGCCTTCCTATTACTAGATACATGCTGGCTTCCTATTACTAGATACATGCTGCCTTCCTATTACTAGATACATGCTGCCTTCCTATTACTAGATACATGCTGCCTCTTTATTACTAGATACATGCTGCCTTCCTATTACTAGATACATGCTGCCTCTCTATTACTAGATACATGCTGCCTTCCTATTACTAGATACATGCTGCCTTCCTATTACTAGATACATGCTGCCCCTCTATTACTAGATACATGCTGCCCCTCTATTACTAGATACATGCTGCCTCTTTATTACTAGATACATGCTGCCTTCCTATTACTAGATACATGCTGCCTTCCTATTACTAGATACATGCTGCCTTCCTATTACTAGATACATGCTGCCCCTCTATTACTAGATACATGCTGCCTTCCTATTACTAGATACATACTGCCTTCCTATTACTAGATACATGCTGCCTTCCTATTACTAGATACATGCTGCCTTCCTATTACTAGATACATGCTGCCTTCCTATTACTAGATACATGCTGCCTTCCTATTACTAGATACATGCTGCCCCTCTATTACTAGATACATGCTGCCTTCCTATTACTAGATACATGCTGCCCCTCTATTACTAGATACATGCTGCCTTCCTATTACTAGATACATGCTGCCTCTCTATTACTAGATACATGCTGCCTTCCTATTACTAGATACATGCTGCCTTCCTATTACTAGACACATGCTGCCTTCCTATTACTAGATACATGCTGCCTCTCTATTACTAGATACATGCTGCCTTCCTATTACTAGATACATGCTGCCTTCCTATTACTAGATACATGCTGCCTTCCTATTACTAGATACATGCTGCCTTCCTATTACTAGATACATGCTGCTTCTATTACTAGATACATGCTGCCTTCCTATTACTAGATACATGCTGCCTTCCTATTACTAGATACATGCTGCCTTCCTATTACTAGATACATGCTGCTTCTTTATTACTAGATACATGCTGCCTTCCTATTACTAGATACATGCTGCCTTCCTATTACTAGATACATGCTGCCTTCCTATTACTAGATACATGCTGCTTCTATTACTAGATACATGCTGCCTTCCTATTACTAGATACATGCTGCCTCTCTATTACTAGATACATGCTGCCCCTCTATTACTAGATACATGCTGCCTCTCTATTACTAGATACATGCTGCCTTCCTATTACTAGATACATGCTGCCTTTCTATTACTAGATACATGCTGCCTTCCTATTACTAGATACATGCTGCCCCTCTATTACTAGATACATGCTGCCTTCCTATTACTAGATACATGCTGCCCCTCTATTACTAGATACATGCTGCCTTCCTATTACTAGATACATGCTGCCTTCCTATTACTAGATACATGCTGCCTTCCTATTACTAGATACATGCTGCCTTCCTATTACTAGATACATGCTGCCCCTCTATTACTAGATACATGCTGCCCCTCTATTACTAGATACATGCTGCCCCTCTATTACTAGATACATGCTGCCTTCCTATTACTAGATACATGCTGCCTTCCTATTACTAGATACATGCTGCCTTCCTATTACTAGATACATGCTGCCTTCCTATTACTAGATACATGCTGCCTTCCTATTACTAGATACATGCTGCCTTCCTATTACTAGATACATGCTGCCCCTCTATTACTAGATACATGCTGCCTTCCTATTACTAGATACATGCTGCCTTCCTATTACTAGATACATGCTGCCTTCCTATTACTAGATACATGCTGCCCCTCTATTACTAGATACATGCTGCCTTCCTATTACTAGATACATGCTGCCTTCCTATTACTAGATACATGCTGCCCCTCTATTACTAGATACATGCTGCCTTCCTATTACTAGATACATGCTGCCTTCCTATTACTAGATACATGCTGCCCCTCTATTACTAGATACATGCTGCCTTCCTATTACTAGATACATGCTGCCTTCCTATTACTAGATACATGCTGCCTTCCTATTACTAGATACATGCTGCCCCTCTATTACTAGATACATGCTGCCTTCCTATTACTAGATACATGCTGCCCCTCTATTACTAGATACATGCTGCCCTCCTATTACTAGATACATGCTGCCTTCCTATTACTAGATACATGCTGCCCTGCTATTACTAGATACATGCTGCCTCTTTATTACTAGATACATGCTGCCCCTCTATTACTAGATACATGCTGCCTTCCTATTACTAGATACATGCTGCCTCTCTATTACTAGATACATGCTGCCTTCCTATTACTAGATACATGCTGCCTTCCTATTACTAGATACATGCTGCCTTCCTATTACTAGATACATGCTGCCCCTCTATTACTAGATACATGCTGCCCCTCTATTACTAGATACATGCTGCCCCTCTATTACTAGATACATGCTGCCTCTTTATTACTAGATACATGCTGCCCTCCTATTACTAAATACATGCTGCCCCTCTATTACTAGATACATGCTGCCCCTCTATTACTAGATACATGCTGCCCCTCTATTACTAGATACATGCTGCCCCTCTATTACTAGATACATGCTGCCCCTCTATTACTAGATACATGCTGCCTTCCTATTACTAGATACATGCTGCCTCTTTATTACTAGATACATGCTGCCTTCCTATTACTAGATACATGCTGCCTTCCTATTACTAGATACATGCTGCCTTCCTATTACTAGATACATGCTGCCTCTTTATTACTAGATACATGCTGCCCCCCTATTACTAGATACATGCTGCCTCTTTATTACTAGATACATGCTGCCTTCCTATTACTAGATACATGCTGCCTTCCTATTACTAGATACATGCTGCCTTCCTATTACTAGATACATGCTGCCTCTTTATTACTAGATACATGCTGCCCCTCTATTACTAGATACATGCTGCCCCTCTATTACTAGATACATGCTGCCCCCCTATTACTAGATACATGCTGCCTTCCTAATACTAGATACATGCTGCCTCTGTATTACTAGATACATGCTGCCTTCCTATTACTAGATACTTGCTGCCTTCCTATTATTGCATCAAAGAAAAAATGCACCCAATCGAAAAAATGCTATGGCATAGTTTGCTTGGCAACACCTCAACTATCAAAAAAGACATACATACAATTCATTACTATGATACAGTTATTTCCAAGCATTATCTCTGTTACTGACTGCTGAAATTGATTGGTTAAGATCATTCTATTTATTAAATTTCTCACACAGTTGTTTTCCACATTCAAGGTGATTTTTATGCATGATTTCACACTTACTTTGGTGGAAATTCATGCCCAATCGTGCAACAATAATTATGGGCTATCCCTAGCCTATAGTTTAATGAAATCATATTCTACCAGGGCCATAACTCCAAATGTAAAACCCGAAATAACAGTGCAGATATGATTCTGAGGTAAACTTGTTTAATGGAAGCCAGACATATCCACTTAGGCGTAATAGATAGGGCTGTTTTCCCTGCTGAAGGAGACTTAAGAATGGATTGGCCATTGGACTAGAAGTCAACAGAAGGTTGATGCTAGGAATAAACCAAACAGGAACATCAGAGCCATGCATATTGATCATTACATGAGTCTGTCACCTTTGTGCTGTCATGCAATGGTGTGTCTTACATAATATGATATGTTACTTACATACTGTATGCTACTATACCACTTTCTCTCACCACCAGATTTCCATTTTATTGATGAATTTTCCTGCTGATGATTAAGCAACCAGAGTACCCACGGCAACCACATCATACAAGACTGGTTCCCTGATTGCAATGTTGTCACCATGGTAACTGATATCAGGCCCTCCCATTGACATCACCCAGTAGTGCCCAGGTCCACATATGAGATTCCAGGACTATCTGCACAATGTTCTTTGAGAAGAAACTGCAAAACAGAATGTTTTGAAGCTACTCAAGTGCCAGGATGAATTAGGAGGAAGCATGTATCCCTAAGAAAGAAAAGAAAACTGCTATTGGGATTCAAATGAACATAATGCATCATATATTTTTTTAGGACAATTCTAAGAGGAGCTAAATGAACACCTGTTTTCCTATTATTGTGACAACAGCAATTCGTGCATCTTTATTTAGGTCAGGTTTATTTAGGGAAAGAGAAGCTTTGTGAAGCAGAATGAGCAGCAGCTGTTTGGCTATCACTCCGTCTCTGATTAATATAGCTGCCAATCCCCCTGTTAGACCTGTGGAGGTGATTGATGCCTCTGGCCTCTGCTCATTACTGGTTCCTGACATGGCGGATGAGACTCGGCTGGCTCCAATTATCACGGCTCAAATGATCACAGATGCCCTCCATGGCAGGCGGCTCCTTGACGGATGATGTGCGCTGATCTCACTCTGTCTGACATCAGTGTCAGGTAAACTCATTTGATATGCATAGAGAACCCTCCCTGTGACGTCTAGAAGGAGATGGACTGCAGTAATGTTATACCGTGGTCGTGAGGTTGGTTCTGGTCCGGATGAGAATGAGAGTCGACATGAAACTGGATGGCATGGCTAGGCCAGAAGTAAACACGTTTGTCTCAGATTGGCTTAGACTAGGGAAGGTGAGGTGAAGGTGAGGTGGAGTTTTAATGCCAGAAGGTGGCAGTGTATTATTCATATACAGTGCTAAGATTCAGAATATAAATTGTGCTGTTAGAAATCATCCTTTATTGTATATGTTATAATTGACGATATGTCATCAGATGCCATAATGCTCACACAGTGCTCAAGAAGCGCCTTGTGTTCACTATTGTATGTAAACTCATACTCGCCAAGTGTCACAGCAGAGCACTTCCTGCTGCAAGCTGTTATGTGTTTCTCTGAAGCACCACTCATGTCACCGCGGGTCCTGTCGCTTTGATGCCCACCAAAACATAACATTAGTGAGGACACGTCTCTAGAAAATAAACTGTGTGCAGTCATCATGTGATTCAGTCCCTATGCACTGTTCCCATGGAGACTTTGGACAGGAAATCCATCAATGTCTTTCACCTGACTGGATCCCCTGAACACAAGGGTGGCAGAGCACTTCACAGCCTGTCGCCTCACGGAGGTGTTGTGGGTATTAACATTAACACTGTGCTATAGGACGGTCTCTCCACCAGCACCTGTTCCATGACTAATGGGATATGAGTCATGCTTTTCACCTTCAAGGTCCATGTCACTAAACAACAGTCATAACAATGAGAATGTGTAGCTACGGTGTCACTAAAATAGAACACTTTCCATCTTTTACTGGCAATGATAACAGACGCCTCCAACACTAAGAATAAAGATGGGGTCATAAAGATTATTTGGTTTCTGAGTGGTGTGTGGTGGGTGTTGAAACCTCTCTGTTTTGATGCTCTTGGCTGTTGTGTGAGTCACTTGGCTGATGTGTTCAACACGGGCCAAAGGAGGAGGAGGAGATACTGGTGGGAGATATCGCAGCCTTCCCCCTGACAGGAGGAAGGCCTCTTATGGTCTTGGAGAATGTGTCTGTGTAAGCACTGCCAGAGGCTGTGGAACAGAGGGCAGAACGGAGGGGGCGGAAGAACTGGAACAGACAAAGACTCTCGACAACACAATAATATTGTGTCATGTCATAATAATATTGAGTCCTGACTGTCTAAGCTCTTATTCCCCTTTTTTTTTTAAAATACGATTTTATCTTCTGTATCTATTCTGTTTGTTGTATTTTTTGATGTTTATTGTCCTGCTTCTCTTTTTTTCCCCCTGTACAGTGTCCTTGAGTTTGAGAAAGGCACTATTAAATAAAGTCTATTAAATCAAATCTATTATAATATCTGTCAAAGGAAAGCAATAACAGAAAGTAAGAAGCCACATTCAGGTGTTAAAAGGGTATAATCTGTAAAAAATAATAATAAAAACCCCCCACTGATAATAGCCTACACTGGCAATGGCAGGCTTTGGGAAATAGATGCTCCTAGAAGTGCTGCTCAGTTTTTACATACTTTCCCAGCTTGTTTCCTCCTGGGTAAATTCCTGCATTTGAGTCAGCACATACCTGCCAGTGAGTTTCCACTGGGGGAGGGGGATGTCTGGCTGAATCAGATACTTATCAAACCCAGTTACTGGTTCAGTTTGGGAGTTCAGGGAAACATTAAAGCTATTAGCCAGATTTATATGGCCAGTGACGCTCTGGTCAGTGTCAGCCTCCCACTCTCAAAACATAAAGCAAAAGAAAACAGTTTTTTAACACATAGACTAGAGTATAGCATGTTTCCTAGTTGTCTCTGTCATAGCTTATTATTACTTATCAGAGCGAGTATGAGGACAGAGTGTGTCCTCTTACGTCCCCTAGCACCAACACAGGTACCGTTAGGGTTAGGGTCCTCTTGGCTCTGGAAGCTTCTTTCAGTAGAATCCTGCTGCCCATTCTGATCTGTTTAACCTGTGGACGAGGCCTGTGGATGAGACCTGTGGACGAGGCCTGTAGACTAGACCTGTGGACGAGGCCGGAAGCCATCGCTTCAGAAGTCCAGCAGTATCCTTGTCTGGGTCTGATCCAAGGGAGACCATGTGTGACAGGGTCTGGTGAAAAAGTCTTCAAGTAGGGCAAGGTCATTTACATTTTTTTTCCAGATTATGAAAGTGCAGATTGATGAAAATAGTTGAAGAAGATATGCTTATGTGAATGTTGGTACACCTCAAACCAAATACCAGAGAAACACTCAACACACGCAAAACAGCTGCTAGTAGCTAGTAAGCTAGCAAGGAACATCGCTATGAAACTATCTAACTGCATGTTTAGCACATCACAACATGCTGATGAAACATCAACATGCTAGAACCACATAACTACACATAATTAGATGATCACACAGTCCTTGCTTTTGAACACGTCCTAAAAACGTACGTTTGTTTACATGCCTTGTATCACTAACCCTGTAGCCTGAAGCAGGACGGCAGACGAGACAGTGAATCCAATTCAGAAATTATAAGTATTTAGAGATCCTAAAACTGTTGTTTGTTATATCGAGTGGCCTCTTCAACACTTAAACTTTCCTAATATGCAAGAAAACGGAAAACACCAGATCGTGTCACATATGGCCTTTACTCACCTGATGAAAAGGCCTCCTTTCACAGACAGTTCAATAACTCGTGAAACATGTTTTATGAATGCCAATGATTCTACCTTTGAGTCGTTGAGAGTCAAAGGAGAGGAATGTGCAAACCCTCGGTCTGCAGCTCTGCTCGTCAGCAGTGTGGCCTTCTGGGACTGCCTGGGTTGTGTAACACCACTGTCATGGCAGGAAATGACTACAGAGTTGGAAATTACGACTGCCCGATCATTTGAGGGAACACGACCACATCACATTGTTCACCTTGGCGGCTCCATTCTGTCATTTAGCGAGGTGCACCAACAATCATACTTATTTTCTGCCTCATTTCCACTCTGAACATTTAGCGATTCCTTAGAAAGCAGCAGAAGTAAATGAGAAAAAGACATCGGAGGTCGATGACATTATCTACCGTATCCCTCCACACCGTATCCCTCCACACCTCAGCCAGTCGGAAAACCAGCTATATTGTCCACGTTGCTATGGAGACCTTCCCTATTCAGCGAGAAAGCATGTGACAGCCTTATCCCAGTGCCAGCCTTACACCAGTTTCTCAAGTGGTGGAACAGACAAATGGTGGAACAGAATGGTGTATTTGTATTGGAACCGAACTGTGAACATTCTTTGATAGAATGTTTAGTAATTGAAGACTATTTCTTGGGAATTGTTGACTTTTTCAAGTTTCTAATAACACTCAATGGAAATGGTCTGCCTGCACTTTCACCCATCGGATCTCTCCCGCTATGGAGTTACTCTGACGTTCAACATGCAAATACATGTAAACACATCGACACAAGTGATTGGAGAACTTGCAATTCTGATAACATCATGCCAAAGACCCACTTCTCTAAACTAAACCCCTCAACCACCCTCATCGCACCCTAACACAGTTCTGCTACAAACTGTAATGAAGCCATTAATCTCAGCTGACAGGCTGATCTGCAGATGGTGGCTTGCCTCCCCACATGGTCCTGCGTGACCTGGATTTAGGGAGAGAGAGAGAGAGAGAGAGAGAGAGAGAGAGAGAGAGAGGCAGCACTGAGTTAGAGGAAGAGAGAGGCAGCACTGAGTTTGAGGGAGAGAGAGAGAGGCAGCAATGAGTTAGAGAGAGAGAAGAGGCAGCACTGAGTTAGAGAGAGAGAGAGAGAGGCAGCCCTGAGTTTGAGGGAGTGAGAGAGAGGCAGTACTGAGTTAGAGAGAGAGAGGCAGCTCTGAGTTAGAGAGAGAGAGGTAGCACTGAGTTTGAGGTAGAGAGAGAGAGAGGCAGCACTGAGATTGAGGGAGAGAGAAGCAGCACTGAGTTAGAGAGAGAGGCAGCACTGAGTTAGAGAGAGAGAGGCAACACTGAGGTAGGGGCAGAGAGAGGCAGCACTGAGTTAGAGAGAGAGAGAGGGAGAGGCAGCACTGAATTAGAGAGAGAGAGAGAGAGAGAGAGAGGCAGCACTGAGTTAGAGAGAGAGAGAGGCAGCACTGAGTTTGAGAGAGAGAGAGAGAGGGAGAGGCAGCACTGAGTTAGAGAGAGAGAGAGGCAGCACTGAGTTTGAGAGAGAGAGAGGGAGAGTCAGCACTGAGTTTGAGGGAGAGAGAGGCAGCGCTGAGTTAGAGAGAGAGAGAGAGGCAGCACTGAGTTTGAGAGAGAGAGGCAGCACTGAGTTAGAGAGAGAGAGAGGCAGGACTGAGTTTGAGAGAGAGAGAGAGGGAGAGGCAGCACTGAGTTAGAGAGAGAGGCAGCATTGAGCTTGAGGGAGAGAGGCAGCTCTGAGTTTGAGGTAGAGAGAGAGAGAGAGGCAGCACTGAGTTTGAGGGAGAGAGAGGCAGCACTGAGTTTGAGGGAGAGAGATAGAGGCAGCACTGAGTTTGAGAGAGAGAGGCAGCACTGAGTTTGAGGGAGAGAGATAGAGGCAGCACTGAGTTTGAGAGAGAGAGGCAGCACTGAGTTAGAGAGAGAGAGGCAGCACTGAGTTTGAGGTAGAGAGTGAGAGACAGCACTGAGTTAGAGAGAGAGAGAGGCAGCACTGAGTTAGAGAGAGAGAGAGAGGCAGCACTGAGTTAGAGAGAGAGAGGCAGCACTGAGTTAGAGAGAGAGAGAGAGGCAGCTCTGAGTTAGAGAGAGAGAGAGAGGCAGCACTGAGTTAGAGAGAGAGAGAGGCAGCACTGAGTTAGAGAGAGAGAGAGAGAGAGAGAGAGAGAGAGAGAGAGGCAGCACTGAGTTAGAGAGGGAGAGGCAGCACTGAGTTTGAGAGTGAGAGGCAGCACTGAGTTAGAGAGAGAGAGGCAGCTCTGAGTTTGAGGTAGAGAGAGAGGCAGCACTGAGTTAGAGAGAGAGAGAGAGAGGCAGCACTGAGTTTGAGAGAGAGAGGCAGCACTGAGTTAGAGAGAGAGAGAGAGGGAGAGGCAGCACTGAGTTAGAGAGAGAGAGGCAGCTCTGAGTTTGAGGTAGAGAGAGAGAGGCAGCACTGAGTTAGAGAGAGAGAGAGAGAGAGGCAGCACTGAGTTAGAGAGAGAGAGAGGCAGCACTGAGTTTGAGAGAGAGAGAGAGGCAGCACTGAGTTTGAGATAGAGAGGCAGCACTGAGTTTGAGAGAGAGAGGCAGCACTGAGTTTGAGGAAGAGAGATAGAGGAAGTACCGGTACTGAGTTTGAGAGAGAGAGGCAGCACTGAGTTAGAGAGAGAGAGAGAGAGAGAGGCAGCACTGAGTTTGAGAGAGAGAGAGGCAGCACTGAGTTTGAGGGAGAGAGAGAGAGAGAGGCAGCACTGAGTTAGAGAGAGAGAGAGGCAGCACTGAGTTTGAGAGAGAGAGAGAGGCAGCACTGAGTTAGAGAGAGAGAGAGAGGCAGCACTGAGTTAGAGAGAGAGAGTCAGCTCTGAGTTTGAGGTAGAGAGAGAGAGGCATCCCTGAGTTAGAGAGAGAGAGAGGCAGCTCTGAGTTTGAGGTAGAGAGAGAGAAAGGCAGTACTGAGTTAGAGAGAGAGAGAGGCAGCTCTGAGTTAGAGAGAGAGAGAGAGGCAGCACTGAGTTAGAGAGAGAGAGGCAGCTCTGAGTTAGAGAGAGAGAGAGGCAGCACTGAGTTAGAGAGAGAGAGAGAGAGAGAGAGAGGCAGCACTAAGTTTGAGGGAGAGAGAGGCAGCACTGAGTTAGAGAGAGAGAGAGAGGGAGAGGCAGCACTGAGTTAGAGAGAGAGAGGCAGCACTGAGTTTGAGGGAGAGAGAGGCAGCACTGAGTTTGAGGGAGAGAGAGAGAGAGAGGCAGCACTGAGTTAGAGAGAGAGAGAGAGGCAGCACTGAGTTTGAGAGAGAGAGGCAGCACTGAGTTAGAGAGAGAGAGAGAGAGGCAGCACTGAGTTAGAGAGAGAGAGGCAGCTCTGAGTTTGAGGTAGAGAGAGAGAGGCATCCCTGAGTTAGAGAGAGAGAGAGGCAGCTCTGAGTTTCAGGTAGAGAGAGAGAAAGGCAGTACTGAGTTAGAGAGAGAGAGGCAGCTCTGAGTTTGAGGTAGAGAGAGAGAAAGGCAGTACTGAGTTAGAGAGAGAGAGAGAGAGAGAGGCAGCTCTGAGTTAGAGAGAGAGAGAGAGAGAGAGGCAGCACTGAGTTAGAGAGAGAGAGAGGCAGCTCTGAGTTAGAGAGAGAGAGAGAGAGAGGCAGCACTGAGTTTGAGAGAGAGAGAGAGGCAGCACTGAGTTTGAGGGACTGGATGGTAACCATGACAATTCTCTGCCGCTCTTGGCACACCAAGGCCTCAGACACCAGGGGGGTATTCCATCAACGTCCCTAAAGGAAAATGCAGGCTTATTTTAAGTCTTGTGATACTTATCAAAATAAGGCTGGATTTTTTTTTATAAATCTCACTGGATTCATACAAAATAAACCTGGATTGTCCTTGTCCATTGTCCTTGACGTTGATGGAATACCCCCCTGGGCTGCCATCAAATCAACCATGGAGAACACATCGTCAGAGATACATCTCCAGGCATGGTTAGCTATTCATTTGTCAATATCTCAGTTCTCTACAAATGCTAAGATTCAAGTGCTCTCGTTTAAAATGTACACGGCAAGGTCAGAAAACATTGTAACGTCCTACAGATGTTGACCATCTTTTATAAACCTAATGTTTCCCTGATCAAATAGGTTTTCTGTCCTAACAAAATTAATCAAATTATGTATTGTGGGAGCTGGCTGTACTGGACATCTCTGTACAAGATTAGGCTGAACGAGCCCTGGGGCTCTGGGGATTCACAGGTCCAGAACATTTAGTACCAGCTATCTCCAGCTACGTAGCAGCTAGCTCCAGCTACGTAGCAGCTATCTTCAGCTACGTACCAGCTAGCTGTGACAGGGTCTGGTGAAAAAGTAGGGCACGGTCATTTTTTTTTTTTTTACAGATTACGAAAGTGCAGATTGTACGCTTTCAAATGAGGTCATACATTGAAATCTGAAAAGGAACTCAAAACACACGCAAAACAGCTGCTAGTAGCTATCAGCTAAGAAGGTACATCACTATGAACATCTAACTGTATGTTTAGCACATCAAAACATGCTGATAGAACATCAACATGATAAAAACGCATAACTACACATAATTATATGATCACAAAGTCCTTGCTTTTGAACACGTCCTAAAATGTATGTTTGTTTACAAGCCATGTATCACTTAACCAGTAGCCTACAGCAGACGATAGTAAATCCAGCACACATCACCAACGACGAATGTACAGTATAACATGAAAATAAATGTTTTCTACTTTCTTACATTTTCTTATTACACAATGATAAACTAATAAACCAAACTACCATAAAACGACCATATATTTGTTGTCATTGATTGACATTGTTTCATCAGTTGTCTTAAGCTATTTATCTAGTAGATTGATAACAAAGTTACTGCATCACTAATCGCAATGCAAATCCTTGACCCTGACAAGCACTGTGGCCCTGTGTGCCCTGATATTCAAAGAGATATTAGATTAGATTAGATTAGATTAGATTAGATTAGATTACATTAGATTAGATTACATTACATTACATTACATTAGATTACATTAGATTACATTAGATTAGATTAAATTAGATTAGATAAGATTAGATTCAACTTTATTTGTCATTGCAAAGTACAAGTACCAGACAACAAAATGCAGGGGATGTTTAAGGCTGACAGTCCTGACCTACATACATGTACTCAAAACATTGAACTTTGAATAGACTCTGCCTCTTCTTCTATAACTTGGGTCTAATTATTAAACCTATGTTAAGTCACAAGGCATAGATGCTCAAGTCAAAGTTGGAGTGTCAAGTCTCATGTCCACACCTTTTTGACTGAAGTAGATGACTTGAGTCTACATTCTTAGCAGTTTACTTACAAGGCTTCTTTAAGCGAGTCAAGGATACATGTTGCTCTTTTGTATATCTCTGTATAACACCATTTATAATAATACCATTTACAGAAAGTTGATCCAAAAATATTTGGCTCGGAAGGGGGAAAAAACACATCTGTATGTCTGTGTGACGTAATTGGGAAGATCTCCGGTCTGCACATATAAGAGTGTCCACCCACCCAGTGCACACTTCACTGGAGGCAGGATCACCATGATAATCCATTTGGAATGAACACAGAACACACATAGACAGAGAGCACAGAACTAGGTGAGTCTCAAGGCGGAGTGGAGTGGGCTTATGGAGTGGGCTCATATTTCATTGAGATTTGGCAGATTTGGACAGGTTATTGGGTGGAGAACACAACAAATGAAGGCAAAGTTGATTTAAAGGGGGGAAAATGTGTTTCAAGGGGAAAAAATTGGAGGGGTCTTTAGTGAATAGGTATAGAATGTTCCAGAGTCAACTAACCGTAACCCTAACCCTAAACCAAGTCAACTGAAAGAGAACTAGAGGCAACTAGTAACTATTATGTTATTCCAAATAGAGTGGTTAAGCAATGAGTGAGTGAACAACACGTTTGACACATGTTTGTTTAGTACTCCCATCAGTAAAAGGCTGTAACAGTATTTGTTTCATTAGTAATGTCTACAGTATTTGACATTTACTAGCTGTGAAAATGTAATTTGAGGTTTCTCTCTCTCCTCTTAGGAAACCGAAATTCATTAAAACGACAGTTTTAGTAAATGTCTTTTAGTAAAACGACAGTTTTAAAAATAGCCTCATATATCTGGCCTCATGATGATCTTTAATAATTAAACATTTCTTTTCAGTTTTCCAATGGTCCTGAATGCATCTGTGTGGATGGTCCCAACAGCAGACCCAGAGCTGGACCCCTGTGATGTGATGAACTCCACCTACACAGCAGCCTGGCTGTGGCTCTCCTCCCTCCAGCCAGCCTACCTGGTGCTGGTCAGCGTGGTGGGGGTGTTGGGCAACGGCCTGGTCCTCTGTGTGTTCTTCCTGCAGAGGAAGCCCTGCACGGTGGCCGACGTCTACCTGGGGAACCTGGCGGCTGCAGACCTGGTCATGGTGTCCTGCCTCCCCTTCTGGGCTGCCACCATCGCCCATGACTACCGCTGGGAGTTTGGCGAGATGCTCTGCAAGCTGGTGTGTGTGGCCATCTCCATGAACTACTACTGCAGTGTGCTGTTCCTGGTGCTGGTCAGTGTGGACCGCTACTTGGCCCTGGTCCGGCCCATGTTCCCCAGCAGGCTGAGGAGAGCAGCCTGGGCCAAGCGGTTCTGCCTGGGCATCTGGGTCCTGGGCTTCCTGCTGAGTCTGCCCATCCTGCTCTTCAGGAAGGTGAAGTATTTCAGTGATCCGGGGGTGGGGGTGGAGGCGTGCTACCTGGACTACCCTGACCCAGTCTGGAGGGTCCTGAACAACATGACCAGGAACCTGCTGGGCTTCCTGCTTCCTGTCCTGGTGGTGACCTTCTGCAGCCGCCATATTGTGACGGCCCTGAAGAACAGCCTTGTGGGAGGAGGCCCAAGGCTGAAGGCGGAGAGGAAGGCTACACACCTGGTCCTGGTCGTCCTGGCAGCCTTCCTCCTCTGCTGGACGCCCTACCAGGTGGTTCGTTTCCTGGACACTTTGGATTACTTCCAGGTCACGCCAGGGTGCCTCTGGGGTCATATCCTAGACATTGGCATACAGCTGTCCACCTACCTGGCCTACAGCAACAGCTCAATTAACCCCTTCCTGTACGTCATTGTTGGGAGACACTTCAGGAAGAGGGCAAAAGAGATGTTTGGGAGTTTATTTAGTCCTGGTTTAAAACACAAAACTTTTCTTACTGTCAATTTTACCTCTGTTAGTAAATTAAATGACACTCAAAAAATATCCTGTGAACAACTTGAAAAACAGACAGTGACATGATTGAATGACTCACTGTCCTATAAAGACACTGTTTCCAGACTGTTGTACTGAAAGCCGCAGCTGGTTTTATTTATTGTCAATTTATTGTAAATGTTGATGTGTAGAAGTGATCAGAGATACCAGAGAATGTGATTACCGGTGGACCATCTGTCGCTGTATTGACACAAGGTTTATTACTGCAAACAGTCCATTTGGCTTTCTACAATCCCTTTGTCATTCTTTCTGTGATGTATTGAGAAATATGTGGAACTGTTAGACACAGTCTTAAAGATTTTACTGTATGTTGTAATGTATGCGCTAAAATAATCACAGTCTAGTGCTGAGGATGAATCTAAATGTGATTTATGAAGTCTTTCAATGTCATCAAGCTTCTTCTAACTTTGATAGAGTGTGCCATTATGTGGAATGATTCTCCCAGACCAGCACCATGAATGGAACTTATTGCAGTGTGGACTAATTGAAACATAAAAGGTCATATTGTCCTTTGAAAGGATTGTGTTAATTTTTCTTCTTCTCCCCCACTCAATTGGAATAGAATTTGTTCCGATCAACATTTACCATCTTAGCAATTCAGAAATAAAACCTTTTTAGGTTTTTATTGCCTATACTGTACGTACAGTAGCTTATATATATCATGCTGTCTAACTAGGTGAAGTAAAATCATAGACAGGGCAAACAGAGTTCTCAGTGTCTTATGATTCAAACCAATACTTTCAGTGTGACAGGACATATAATATTATGATCCATGGACCACTCACTTTGCCTAAAGTACCAATTTGGTAAGTCACAGAACCCCTGCTCCGGGATAGGTTGCTTCGGTCCTCCTTCTGTCTAAACCAAACAAATGTGTTCCCATTCTATAAAATGTGCATAATATATTATATAAAACAATACATCCATTCAGATGTTTTTTATCTATTGTGATTGCACAACATCAAAAGTGGGAGATATTTTCAACATAAAAATCTAACTGACACTCACTCGTGACACTTTGATGCAATTCATGATGCATGCCATGACTTCAATTACCCTTTCTTCCACTGCATTTACTAAAACATATTGCTGTACTCTGAGACTACTGAAAGCTTTTGAACAGAGGTCAGGGAGTAATTACTAGAATGGTCTTTCTGTCTGGTAACCTCCAGGCAGGTCTCTGGTTGGCTCAGAGACAGATGGAAATGTTCTGCTATGGGTCAACAGGGCCACTGTGAAATGGACACTCTGACACTGCCAGCAGCAGCCATCAGAAAGTCCTAACCCTAAACCCTAAAGAGAGCGGCGATTGACATAGATTGCCGTCGGTGAGCCTGTGGGTAATTGGGAGTGATAACAAAGCCATACTGTACAAACCACTTCTGTTCAAGACAGATTGTTGTCAACTCAAAGGAATCTTTCGCTCTAGAAAAATGGAAGTGCTACCAGTGGCGTTAGACATGATAATTGTATTTGATGCATGATCCACACCTTATTTTCTTAGACCAGCTAAAGAAACTTCCTGTGTGATCTATCCTACATTGGTGAGCTGCTGTTTGATTGGTCTCTACGCAGGCTGTGCGGAACAGGCTAACCTCCTCATGCATTCCTCTGGGGCTGTGCGTTGGCCATTATCACTTCTAATGGACAGATAATGACATTTGAGATTCTGCCATGATCCTGCCATTACAGATAATGTGCATCTGGAAATAATAGCAACCACATCAAGCCATTGATATGGGGCCCACTCTGCTGCACAGCTATTGGATTTATCATTTAGATTGTGTAAAGAAAATCTACAAATGTGTTCTCCCCAACGTTCAGCAATTTCGTACTGATAGCAGAGTTCTATTGAGTTATCAGATGACATCATCCATGACAGGCATCTGATGGGGTGGGGTGGAGGGCGGGGTGGGCAAGGGTTTGAACCAAGAGCAGTTCAGAAATGAGCCACCAGAGGTCAGTCTTCAACCATAGTTTGCAATACCAACTAAGAAGCAAACTAATAGTATTACTGTTTAGGGTAGGGTCTTGCAG
The DNA here is from genome assembly GCF_963989245.1 of Nansenia antarctica. Taxonomy (NCBI): domain Eukaryota; kingdom Metazoa; phylum Chordata; class Actinopteri; order Argentiniformes; family Microstomatidae; genus Nansenia; species Nansenia antarctica. The sequence continues at coordinate 66,601,074 of NC_137674.1, forward strand.
TATCAATACAATAGGTTATTGTAATAACATATATGCTTTTCGGTGATTAAATTATGATAAAGCATTTATGATCAAACTGATCAGACTTTTGAATAGCAAATTATATAACAAAATAGAGCTTCACGGAGCCTTGTTGTATTATTTTAAATGTGTAACTCTGATCTCAGTAATTCTGAGACTCACCACTGCAGTGTGCATCATTCAGACTTCTATACATATAGAGACGAACAGTAACAGTGAATCATACATCGGTCTACTGAAGAAAGGGCTTCACAGAATAATCAGCGTATCAGAGAGCATATGGTGTCCCCTGGTGGTCAATTGTGCATAAGACAATAAATAGCATCTTAATGCAATGTAGAGCTCTTAAATTAGCTCAACTAATGTTACTTTGTACTTATACTTTTTCCACCTTATACATAAACATAACCATGATCAGGTTCTGGTTTTTGACAACTATGTACATTGCAAATAAAGCATTTCATCAACATATTAGTGTGATATAAATCAATTCAATATTATCATTTCAACAGGCTTGCTGTTAAGCGTGTCTCTATTTGAATGCAGCCATTCTTGGGAGGCTGGACACAGACAATGATGCTGCCAAACTTGGGCTCCAGTTGTCTTGGTAACAATATACAGATGTCTGGCGGATGACCATAAACAGATCTCAGAGCTGTGAAAGTTGCGGCTGAAAGATGTACTGTCTCGCTTGCCTTGGGTTTAGTTCTTCTCTCAGAGTAGATAGGATGAGTAATATAATACATGTTTGTCAGCTCTTTACTTTGGAATACCCATTCATCTCTTTGGACATCAACATACTGTATACAATGTACTGTATGAACCATTTCAACAGATTGTGGGTAGATTGTAATTGAAATGTGGGCGATAATCTCTTATTTTAGTGGTTGCTTTTGTGGTTAATTTAATTTGGATTATCAACAGTGGATACAAGGCTAAGACTACTAACTGAAATCAAATACAAACTGTGGAGCTGGAGACCGGTATCCCTTCTCTCCTCCTTTCTAAAACCCTTAGAGCCTAGGGTAACTAGGTTCTAACCCTTAAAACCCGTTAGAACACGCTGTATCTAACCAACTCTCTCACTATCTCCTACAGAACAACCTCCTTGACCCCCACCAATCAGACTTTAAAGCAGGGCACACTACCGAAACTGCTCTGCTTGCTGTCAAGGAGGCCCTCCACTCTGCACAAGCTTCCTCTCTCCCCTCTGTTCTCATTCTCCTGGACCTGTCTGCTGCCTTCGACACAGTAAACCACCCGATACTTCTCTCCACCCTCTCAGAACTGGGCATCTCTAGATCTGCACTCTCCTGGTTTGCATCCTACCTGGCTGATCACTCTTACCAGGTGACCTCACCACCGGGGTCCCCCAGGGCTCTGTCTTACACAGGCACACACAGGCACACACACAAGCACTCACCACCAAACAAAAACAGAAAAGTATTTCTCAGCGATGAGCTAAATATGGATTTCTTTCTAAAAAGGCGTTTTTATAGTTGCAGCCTATAAAAAAACGTTTTCAGAATAAAAGTCTGAAAAAATAATTTTGGGAATACAAGTCTGAAAAAAAAAATCTGAATAAAAGTCTTGAAAAAAAGAATCTGAATAATGACATTTTTTTCCAGACTTTTATTCTGAAATTGTATAAGAATAGCCTTGAATTATATTTGAATTATATTCAAATATGATTTATCCCACACTGATACAGGTGTGGAGAGCAAAGAAGTGGAACAACTAACTTGGTTTTCTTTATATACGCGGGTGTCTTTGAGTTGTTTCTTGTTTATATTATAAAATGAAATAAAATAAATTGTTAATTCAGATTTATTCCAGGAAAAGAAAAGAAAGCAGGACAATAGCAAAGATTTTCATAGAGAAATATATCTCAGTTTTATTAATAACTTTCTTCATCTTCAAAACTTGTTAAGACAGTAATTATAAAAGAGTATTTACGCTGTTTAATTATGTCTACATCAGGAATTGCCTTCCTTTTCTAAAGTGCTTATGTATGCAAGTCATTAAGCCTAGCCTTAGAATACAATTGAGACAAAATACCTGGGATGTATATTCCCCCATGAGATTCCATCTCATAAAACCCATAACAACTCACTACGGGTGACTTGGGCAGTACCACTCTAACGTTATGGAGGGGTTCACTTGGTCATTGAAGGGGTTCATGGGGGGGGGGGTACCAGGATTAAGCCAAGTGTTTTTAAGGCAGTGTGAGGCCTCACCCACATTAGCCTGTACAATGTACTGAAACTCATGACATCATCAGTGTTGCCTCACTTTTTAGTTGTTGTTAGTTGAACAGGCCATATCAGACTATACGCGCAACAATACCTCTAGTTCTCCTGACGAGACGACTCGTTCCATAGCTATCTTTTTGGATTTCCCATGAATAAAATAAACACCAGAGAAACTCATTCATGATCCCATTTCAGCCGTGTTCAGATCAGCTTCACAACGTCAAGGTCATTTAACAGCGACACAATGGAAGCAGCATCTCTTAAACGTGATTCTGGCTTTGAGAAGAGTCTCCTCCTGACCTCAGGGAGGATGCAGTTCATCGTACAGTCCCCTGTGCCTTGACCTCTCTCCCGTTTGCCGACAAACGCATAGTTAAACATACCATAACCTGAATTATTCCAATTAATAGTTTGTTTGTTTTTTAAAAGGAAAAAGAAGTCATAACATATTCATCATCCCTTGGATTCGTTCCTACACAGCATCCCATCAAAAAAAGAAAGAAAAAACTGTCATAGAAAAAAAAGTGCTTGATCACTCCCTTTCAGGAAAGCAGGAGTCCAGTTTTGGTTCCATGATCAATATCAACAGCAGAGGTCAGTGATCCACCTACCAGTCCAGCACAAAGACACCCAATTTAAAACATTAAGGGGGTTGGGCCGATCGTTTGTTAACCCCCCTTACAACAATGTTCCGTTGGAATCCTAACGACAAGGGTAAATTACAACTTCACACAGTGTTCGTCATTAATCCATTCACATTACAGAAGACATGCTGGACAGTTAAGGAGAATATCTCATTGTAGTCACATTGTGGATCTTAACGAATAGGTAGCCTTATAATGGGGTGTGAAACCTGTGCTCATTGTCGATCTAAGACCGGCTTAACCTCTACCAGCCCTTTAACTATTAGGGAGGGGGAGTGCACAACAGGCCCTAGATCAGTTTTCAGGTCCAACTAGTCCACAACCTGATGCTGAGCTCAACTCATGCTTTGTTTTCCAGTCCTTACATGAATAACATGATCTCCTCCCACACATACGCCTCTGTAAAGCAGAAGCCTAGTATTGGATCCAATGGCATAATCTATCTATGTGATTGGCTACAGAAACACTGAGGTTTGGTACCGGGTAGGTGGGTGGATCTGAGGAAACGTGGGTTCTCTAGGGCCCTTACTGTTCTCCCTCTACACCAGACCTGGGCATTGTACGGCCCCCGGGCCGCATGCTGTCCCTGGCCGGCCCTGTGTGAGGTAAAAAAAAAAATATGAAAAATTATGATAACCATCTTATTAAATTATGATAACCATTTTAGTTTAATGTCATTTCAATGCATCATAGAACTTTTATTTGCAACAAGCATAACAAAAAAAATCACTATTATGGCGATGTGCTGTGCCTATGCTAGACATGCATTGTCGGTGTGTGTGCACTGCGTTTATATCACAAAATGTACATTTGATAAGTAAAGGTAAGCTAGCTAACTAAGTAAGTAATCTAGCTAACTATGATTGGAAACGAAGTACTATCCAGTTAGAATTATAGATCTAGTTGTGTTTTCCTGCTGGTCCCGCTGCCTGGGTTTGAACAGACTTTGGGATCAACTACAACATCTCCATAGCCTACGCTACATTATAACTTTGCATCCTCTGAAAAAAAATGGTGGGATGTCAGTATCTTTCGCAAACAATAGCAGCATTTAAATACTTCCTACTACATACTAATACTACTACATATATATATATATCTGCCATATATCATACCTCCACTATGATTGGAAATTAAGTAGTGTCCAAGTGAAGTGCTCTTATGACACGTAACTCCTCCTACTGTCCCGGGTCGCTCCAGGTATGTTGTGTATAATGGAGAAGCGTTTCTGAAAATATGGTACGGGTAGGATACAAATACGTGCCATACCGAACCGTACCGTACTGGTAAAAAGTTTCAGAATAAAAGTCCGGAAAAAAAGTTTCTGAATAAAAGTCCCAAAAAGAAAGTTTCAGAATAAAAGTCAAAAAAAAAAGTTTCAGAAAAAAAGTCCTAAAGAAAAGTTTCAGAATAAAAGTCAGAAAAAAAGTTTAAGAATAAAAGTCAGAAAAAAAGGTTTCAGAAGAAAAGTCAGAAGAAAAAGTTTCAGAATAAAAGTTTTTAAAAAAAGCTTGTTTTATTGAAAAAGAAAGTGAGCACAAGTGTATGTCAGCAGATTTGTATATTAAGAACCTTTCGCTTGATATCACCAGTCCTAGCCATCATTTCAGAAGGTAGAAATACTACACTGTGACTCGTAATGTTGTATGTATGTAATGTTAATAAACAATAGGCACAAACTGATGTTGCAAAAGGTCAAAACAATAGCTGCATTTACTTCCCTGTCTTTAAATGAGTCCTCTTGCTCTTCTATATTTGACCTACTCCACCTTTTCATAGCCTTATCGCAACTTATCGTAATTTACTGCTTTTTATAAAGCGATAAAAGTAATATTGAGCAGAATTAAGTTCAGCCTACTGGTCCGGCCCTCCACAATAGTCCAGGTTTCTCATGTGGCCCATTGTGAAAATTAATTGCCCACCCCTGCTCTACACCAAATCTCTTGACTCAGTCATTTCCTCAAATGGTTTCTCCTACCACTGCTATGCAGACGACACTGAACTCTTCCTGTCTTTCCCCCCCTCTGACTCACAGATGGCAACACGTAGTAATAATAATAATAATAATAATAATAATAATAATAATAATAATAATAATAATAATAATAACTTTATTTGTATAGCACTTTACATCAAAGTGCTTTACAATAGGAAGCAGCAAGCACAAATACAATAGGTAAAAAAACAACACATTTTAAACAATATAATATCGCTCTAACATGGACAGGGAGCCAATGAAGGGAGGCCAGCACTGGTGAGATATGGTCGTATTTCTTGGACCCAGTCAAAATGCGAGCTGCAGCATTTTGGACCATTTGTATACCATGGAAGCACTTTTTTGGCAGTCCCGACAAAAGGACATTACAATAATCTAATCTGGATGTCACAAAAGAATGGATCAGAACCTCAGCATCTTCAAAAGAAAGGATTGATCTAATCTTGGCAATTCTTCTGAGGTGAAAGAATGCTATTTTTATCACCCCCTTTATGTGAGGGTCAAATGTGAGGCTCTGATCCAGAATGACACCGAGGTTTTTAACCTTGTCCCTGCACTGGATGACACAATCATCCAAGGTCAAGACAAGACCATCACCTGGATGAATTAGTCTAGCTGGACCGAATTTGATCATTTCAGTCTGAATTTAATAGCAGAAAGTTCTCTGATAACCAGCCCTTCACAGCAGCCAGACAGGTCATTAACGTAACTAAGTCTGAGACATTTCCTGCTGTTATAGGCATATATAGTTGTAAATCATCAGCATAACAATGAAAAGCAAGACCAAAAGAGCGCAAGATCTGACCCAGTGGTGCCAAGTACAGAGAGAACAACAGAGGGCCCAGAACGGACCCCTGTGGGACTCCATACTTGACTGCCCGGGATGCAGACAATACATTATTGTGTAGAACACATTGGGATCTATTTAACAAGTATGACTCTAGCCACTGGAATACTTGGCCTGAGATGCCAAACAGGTTCCTGAGCCTATCTAGTAATATGTGATGATCTACTGTGTCAAAAGCAGCGCTCAGGTCCAACAATAAAAGAACAGATGTTGAGCCTGAGTCGACCATCAATAGTCATTTACCACCTTAGTGAGTGCTGTTTCAGTAGAGTGGTTGGTGCGGAATGCCGACTGTAGTGTCTCAAACAGATTATTAGAAGACAGAAAATCTACAAGCTGTTTTGAGACCACTTTTTCAAAAACCTTAGATAAAAAAGCCAAATTCGACAGGTCTATAACTTGCCAGTGAGAGTGGATCTAAACCCGGTTTCTTTAATAGGGGTTTAAGCACTGCAGATTTAAAACAGGCTGGGAAAACTCAATTTAAGAGAGATAGATTGAGGATAGCTAAGACATAGGCTCCTAGAGTTGACCAAAGATCCTTAATAACCCAGGCTGGTAGCGGATCCAGGGACCAAGTTGTGGATCTAAAAGCCACGACCACCTTAGTCAGATCATCTAATGAGATGGACTCAAACTCAGAGAAAACATTTCCTGAATAAGGGGGAAAAATGGCACCAAAAACTAATCCCCCCATGGATGGCTGTGGTATCCTGGCTCTAATAGCCTCTACTCTGTCATCAAAAAAGTCAGAAAAATCACATGCTGACACTTCAGTACAGCTCTTTTTCTGATGGCCTTGTGTCAACCGAGCAACACTGTCAAAAATAAGTCTGGGATTGTGCTTATTTGTAGCTATCAGATTCGAATAGTAGGCTGCCTTCGCCGCATCCATCCCAGACTGATAAGTGATCAGATTTTCGTGCCACAGTTGATAATGCACCTCCAGCCTAGAGCCACGCCACTGGCGCTCAACTTTTCTGCAGTTCTTTTTGAGAATTAGTAACTCATCATTTAGCCAGGGTGTAGAGCTCTTTTGAGAAGCTTTACGGATCTTTGCTGGTGCCACTAAATCGAGCAGGCCCTGGAGAGCGCCATTAAAGTTATCAGTAAGATTGTCAACTGAACAGGTCTGGCTAAAAACCTGGTTTACAGTATCAGGCAATCTCAGACATAGATCACTTAAAGCTCTGGGGCTAATATAGTGACACAAACGTGTTTCCTTAGTCCCTGGGTCTTTTAAATTCGGGAGTAAAGCATCAAACACAATCGCAAAGTGATCCAACATTGGCAGTTTACAGAATTCTATTTCTGTCACAGATATTCCGCAACCTAGTACTAAATCTAGTGTGTGCCCAAGCTGGTGTGTTGGTCCAGACACAAACTGCGTAAGATTAAAATAATCAATGATGTTTAAGAAGTCATTCACTAAAGGCTTGTCAGGACAGCAGACATGAATGTTTATATCCCCCATAATCAAAATCGTCTCATAGTGAGGGATAAACCTGGATAGAAAGTCTGCAAACTCAGAGATAAAGTTCCCATTATATTTTGGTGGACGGTAGATCACAGCAAACAGGAAATCAGCTGGTTTGTTTATCGAAAAAAGCTGTAATTCAAAACTAGTAAAAGCAGCACCATTTAGTATCTGTTTACATTTAAAGCCATCATTAAACAAAGAGGCCACGCCCCCCCCCCCCCCCCCCCCCCCCCCTCCCCTTTCCAGGCAGTCTGGGAGTGCTGAAGAAACTGGTGTCGGGAGGGCAGAGATCTGTCAGGCCTCTTTCACACCGGCAGTTCCGAACGCCGGTTCGCGTTCGCGTGCCGAAACCTCAGAACGTTGCCGCTGTCTGGCGAACGAGCCCGCGTTCATACCAGTGTATCGTTCGCCAGACAGCGGCAACGTTCGGAGGTTTCGGCACGCGAACGCGAACCGGCGTTCGGAACTGCCGGTGTGTAAGCCCTATCAGGGGCGCTAATTCACCCTCATTCAACCAAGTCTCGGTTAAAAACATAAAATCCGCCCCGCGGTGGCGTAGCGGTCTAAGCACTAGCCACTAGTGCAAGCTGCCCACCGGGGACTGGGATCGAATCCCGGTCTCGCCAGATCCGGATATGGCCGAGGCACACAGGGAGCGGCATATTGAGCGGCCGCTCCAGAGGGCGGTATAGGACTATTTCCGGACAAGGATCCGTCGCGCAACAGCGCCCCCGGGGTGCCGGAATAACGGTGCTGGGCTCGAGGAGCCAGTCAGCTAGTCTGCCTGGCGATCTCCTCTGGGGCTGCCGGCCACGGGGTCGTGCGGCGGATCCTACGCAATAGGCAGGGGATAATTGGATGCTAGGTTGGGTTCAATTGGATACCAAAATTGGGTGAAAAAGGGATAACATCTGAAAAACTAATAAAAAAATGCAGTTGCGCTGTCCGGTCACAGCTTTTCACCGTCCTGGCGCCCCGGCGGTGGAACGAGCTCCCCATTGCTGTCAGGACTGCAGAGTCACTCCCTGTTTTCCGCAGTTGACTGAAGATCTATCTCGTCAGGCTACACCTTAACTGTCCCTCCTGAAACCTCCCCATCCCCCTGTTCAGTTTCTCTACTGTACATGTAGCTTTATGACTGCCAATGGCCCCTGGCCCAAGCGGAGATTACTTTTCTTGCAATGACTGATGGATAGATAATTCACTTACTTAGACAAATGTATTTGTTGTAAGTAGCTTTGGATATAGGTGTCTCCTAAATGCCAAACATGTAAATGTAAATGTGCAATAACACTATGTGCAATATGACAACCCTAGTCGTTTTATCTGTACAGTATAGTATAGTGGATAGTGTACATAGCCTTTATTTATGTAAACCAGCTCCTTTCCCTTCTTGTTTTTTTTCTTTTTCTTTTTCTTTCCTAGCACCAGGGGAGCCACCCCTCCCAAATTTCGTTGTTTGGTACCTGTACTATAGCAATGACAATAAAGACCATTCATTCACTAAACCATGTTTAGAAACCACTTCTCTGCCCCTCCATTCTGTACAGCTATAAGCTCTCATAGCCTCATTAATACAGTAGACTACAGTATCCCCAGAACAGTTCTGAATTTGGTTTATTAATATGGATATCCGCTGCTGCATGAATTGTTTTTAGTTTGTTATTGTGTCACACAACAGCGTGAGTCAGATAATAATAATTTATCCAAACCGCAGGCGAGGCGTCAGCTGGGAACTGAAGTGTATTGACTCCTCACACAGACACACAGCTCACACAGACACGAGCTGACAGACATGCTGCCTGCTGTGATGGAGGCACCATGGCTCACAATAACTAACATCACATAACAGGCTTTGTGCGGCCCGGTGTATATTATGAGACTGTTGAAAGAGGAGGAATATGACAATGACTGAATGGCTTTTCTGAGCAAGAGAGGCAACAGGGATTAAAAAGAGCATATTCCTACACTTGAAATAGAATGGGGACAGAAGAGTTTGACCAAAACAAATAACCAACCTGTACTCACATTTGTCAGTTCTCTACATTAATGGAACATGGCACATCAATATATAATATCCCCAAAATTGATCCATGACTCCATCTGTGAATTGCCCTCACTTATAAGATTCTCTTGTTCAATTATGGCTGGGGCAAGACTCCAAAAGCAGAGGCCTACTGCACTATAATCCTCCAATAAACATGATCAGCTCTGACATGAGTCTTGATGGATAAGATAAACAAGACTGTTCATCTAAGTCGTTCCATCCCAGTTTGTCAGTACAATACTCTGTGATGGCTTACTGCATTATGATGAATTGGCCTTTTCTAGATTAATTAATTGTATTTTGTGTAGATGTTTGACCAATTCTGGATGAAGCCGGTGATTTGGAAGCTATCTAGAATTAAATTAAATGTGATTTTATATGGAAACCCAACAATGTTAAAAACATCACCAGCGAATAATGCATAATTGAGAAAGAAATGTGATTTCAATAATGCTTGTAAAATCTTTCACACATAAATTCTGTTGGTCCATGGTCATTGGTTCATAGCCTGACAGCATCCGCTTAATGGTGTTGGCAAGTCAGTTACAGTAGATGTATGTTTTCATCCCCTTCCCTGCTATGTTCTGCTGCAGACGCTCCTCCATCTTTCCTTATTGTTGTTGTGGTGTTTGGCCCTCTCCCTAAACATTCTCCCTCCTGCCTTCATTGCTCTGTGGCTTTTTGCCTTTGAAGTTTTAACTTGGAATGCCTTTCCAGATGACTTTCTTTTGTTTTCTTCCTCTGGCTAAACAGCACATCACAGAGGACAACTCCTTTGTTCAACTACAGAATAGGATGAGCTTCTTAACGCCCCTTTGATTCACTATGCAGTGGGAGCACATGACATCTCCACATCACAGAGTGGCTGACTTCATGAGGCAGGTCAGCCTGTAATGAGCCGCTCATGGAGGCTAATCATGAGATAATCAGTCCATCATATGAATGAACTTGGCTATTTTAAATGTAAATTTGCTTTGATAGCAGACGGAGGGAAATGCCCAGTCTAAGGTTCTATTCACACATCTGAATGATCAACCTATCAGAAACCACAGTATACCGCCTATCTGAATGATCAACCTATCAGAAACCACAGTAGTATACCGCCTATCTGAATGATCAACCTATCAGAAACCACAGTAGTATACCACCTATCTGAATGACCAACCTATCAGAAACCACAGTAGTATACCGCCTATCTGAATGACCAACCTATCAGAAACCACAGTATACCGCCTATCTGAATGATCAACCTATCAGAAACCACAGTATACCGCCTATCTGAATGATCAACCTATCAGAAACCACAATATAACGTTTATGACAGCTGTCATCTCAAATAATAAAATAATTCATATTTGAATGGTTTCTCACTTATGACATAATGTCTGGCAGGGAGATAAATTACATTATGGTTATGGCCCCCCGGGAGAATGGAGCCACTTTTTAAAATGTATTATTTCACTAAATAAGTAAACAAACACTGAAAACACACACAAGTATTCAATCGGAATTTCAATGTAATTATTGAATGTACAAAATGGAAGGGAATTGTAAGGAAGGGAAATATCTACTCAAATAGCAGGTTAAAGATTAACCCAGTTTGAAGCATCTACTGGAGGGGCTTGTTGCTTCTGAATGTTCGGATGCAGCCAGGATCAATTGAAAAGGAGACATGCTTTAGGTGCATTCTATATTAATGGATTTGGGTATATCCCTGATAAGTGAGGAGTGCATCAGGAGTGCATAAGTACATTTTCGACATTTCCAAATTCTCAACCTATCTCCAGAATGAGAGATAAACTATACGGACCATCATGCAGTAAGTGGAGAATGGCAGGATGCTGGCGTCTGCCGCCTACAGCGGTGCAGGGAAAAGGTCACTTGATTGGTATAACCTACTGCTGATCTACAGTAGTAGTAGTAGTAGTCACTGAGAAGTAATCCAGAAATAGTTAGAACTATAAAGGCATTCCACTTTTCTGATCTATGATTATGCTGATCTATGAAATCTAATGGTTTTAAATGATCCATTATTTCCGTTCTGTTTGATGACACCTCTACTCTGCTACAACGTGGAACGTAATTACATGGACAGTTTTGTTGTTGTTATGGGGGACTTTAACCAGGCTAATATTAGCCGGGCGCTCCCCAAATACAGGCAGCAAGTCACGTGTCCCACCCGGGGGGTGAACACTCTGGATCATTGCTACTGTACAACTCGGCAAGCCTACCATTCTGTCCCCCGTGCCGCGCTGGGCTACAGTGACCATATACTCATACACCTGATCCCTTGCTACAGGCAGAGATTAAAACTCTCTAAGCCTATTGTGCGGCGCTTCAGGGTGTGGTCCGACTCTGCGCCTGGTTGGAGAGGGCAGGCTGTGACCAGGACTTGGTGGAGTGGGCGGGGCCAGAGGCTGGTAACAATCTGGATGTATATACAGAAACTGTGACATCATGTATCAGCTTCGGCGAGGAGGTGTGTGTCCCCCTCCGCTCCAGGAAGCCCTGGTTTTCATCCCAACTCAGGCGTCTGAGGTCGGAGAAGGAGGTGGCTAGGTGCAGTGGGGACGTGGACCGGGTCAAGCAGGCCAAGTATAGGTTCGCCAAAGCATTGAAGGAGGCTGCAGCAACAGCTCTCTGAGGGGGATTCCGCCTCCGCCTGGAAAGGCCTCAAGACCATCACCAACTACAAATCCAAATCCCCGCTGATGTCCGACAACCTCCCTCTCGCTAACGAGCTGAATGAGTTTTACTGCAGGTTTGAGAAAGAGAGGTTCCCGCCCACCCCCACCCCCGCCCTCTCCCTCCACCCCCCCGGCTACAACCACCACCCCCCCGGCTACAACCACCACCCCCGTCCCCCAGTGGGGCCAATGTCCCTTCTGCTACCCCCACCCTCCCCCCTTCCCCTCCCCTACCTCCCCCCTCCTCAGTCAGTAATGCCCTCTAACAATGACACACTCGCTAGTCAACTAACACAGCTTGTTTTGTGAGCCTGCTAACAAAGTGCTGTAGTTAACTAGGTAGTAGTGGGGATTACTCACCCAATCCATTGCAGTTGCAGTATTTTGCATAGTATTTTGAACAACGTTGAAATGTAATTTAATGTTTCAGAATAAAAGTCTGAACAATTTGATTGGTTTCTGACTTGTTCCTGGTTTCACCAGATGCCTTTGGACAGGTAAATGAACAGAGCAGCACAGTGCTGGCCATTGTCTAGAGCACATACAACAAGAGATGCAGCTGATACAGTACTGTGACCAGATCTAAAACCAGATTGAAAAGTATTTAAAATGCAGTTTCTACTCAGGAACAAATTAAGCTGATACTTAACTAAAGATTCAAGGGTTTTGGTTAAGCAAGATAGCTTGGAAATTGGGTGGTAATTATTCATCTACAGTCACCAACCTTATGAAGTGGAACATTCCAAATACTTCCAAATCTTTGGAACAATCCCCAACCTGCTAGAACAATCTCCAAACCTAACCCTAACCCAAGAGAAAGATTAACAATGTGTTGAGGGCCCAACTATAACCGAGGCAGCTAACCTCAGAAGACCAGGGTCCAGAAGGACAGAAAGTCAGAACATCAGCCCCAATAGACTTGTTTGAGTCTATCCTCAAAGTATACATGTGTGAGGTAAGAGAATATTCACTCACTGTGATAAGTATTCTGAGAGATTTGGGTGGTAATTGAATAGTCCCTTACTAGGGTAAGTGTGTATGTGGGTGGTAAGAGAATATTCATTCACTGTGGTAAGTGTGTACAGTATGGGGATGGTGAGATAAAAGTCACTCACTATGGTAAGGATATATGCTCCCCCGAGACCAATACTCTTAATGGAATAATGTCCTTTACCTCTCTCTTAGCTAGACATCTCATACTTCTGAAATGGAAACATGCATTGCCACCTAACCACACTAGATGGATCAAGGATGTATTACATTTCATCAAGCTAAAGAAGATTAGATTTTCCCAGAAAGTTTCACTGAGAAAAAGGAAAGTCATTTTCTGGAGGTAAAGACCTTAACAGTGTTTCAAGAGGATGGGGATAACTAACTTCTGCATACATAGGCACGTAAGCATGTACACATACACATACTTTATTTTATTTATTTATTTATTGTTATTTTAATCTTTTTGTCTGTTCTGTTTTTGTACTCTGAACCTTCCAATTCCTGTTTATCTCTGCTATGGAGGAGGGAGGGAGGAAGCAAGGAAGGGAGAGAGGAGGGAATGCATATATATGATACTATGTTTAATTTAAAAAAATACATTATTAAAAATATTATTTAAAAAAAAATCTATTGTTGATAGATGGATGCTGAGTTTGTCCTCCTATCATGGACAGAAACTCCAGAGTCCAATTGGCTGAGATATACATGGGGAGATATTACACAGACAACGGCTTCCATGGCAACCACACAGTGCCGCATCACATGCTGTGTGATTTGTATGCAGCATCTTCTGAAGGACTTTTACAACCCAACACCTATTTCTACATACGATGAACGCATGTGTCCTTGTGTGCGTGTACATTTACAGTCGCATTCATTCGCTCACCCTCTCAGGATCCTGTCCCTTCATAAAGCGTTCAGGCTGTAACAATCATAACATTGGGCTCCTTTAAGTTGTACACTGTCGAACATACTACATACTACATACTACATGGTCGTTGAAACACAGTACATGCTGAAGACCTACTGTATGCAGGAATCAGTCGTGACTCCCGGCTGACTCCTTTATATGACAGCTCAGGAGACAGCTCATGAATCCCTTTCTGCTGCAGTGCTGCGACCTTGTCAGAGTGCTGCTGCCACATTCAAGGTTGGGAAGCCAGTCGTGACCATGTGGCTGTGGCCTTACTGACAGTTACCTCCTCATCTTGGGGTCTGATTAAAGCCTCAGTCCAGAGGGGATAAAGATGATGAAACATTCCTCACCAATAAAATGCAGGGGCATCAGTGAAGCAGGGAGCCTGAGGTGACCAGATGGTCATGGTGGACAAACACAGCTGGTCTCCATCTACCAGCCTGGACTTCATCTACAGGCTCTAACCCTAGCCTGGCCCAGGCCAAACACAGCTGGTCTCCATCTACCAGCCTGGCCCAGGCCACCGTCACTGAGATCAGGTGAAGGAGATTGTGACTTCTTTAGTAATCCCATAACATCCTTGTTATAAAAAAAGCCTCCCCACCAGGATAAAACTGCCACTATCATTATTATTTTCTGTGCAGCTATCTTTTAACTATATATCTGCTGCCATAACACACTCCAGTTGTGTAGGTATTTCAGCAGCATTGAGTTGATATTATAATCTGTGCTACCAAGGTCTGGCCTCAAGAGGTCTGGAGTCCATGGAAGACCAACGCTCTGCTGTCCTAATCCTGACCCTGGGAGACCTTTCATCATCTCCTCTCCTCCTTTAACTCAGTTTGACAGGTGAGGGCTCCACAGTGTCTGGGTTAGGGTGTCTGTGTGACCCAGAGGAGCAGGGACCTGCAGGACATGTGGTTACAGATCAGACAATCATCTATGTGTCCGTCTGCTAGAGCGCTTTTTAGGTAGAAAGACTTCATATGATAAGGGACTTTATATGGTAATGGTTCATATAGTAATGGGGCATATGGTAATGAGTCATATGGTAATAGTTCATAGGGTAATGGCCTTCATATAATAATGGATCATATGGTAATAGACTTCATATGGTAATGATTATTATGGTAATGAGTCATATGGTAATAGTTAATATGGTAATGGTCATATGGTAATGAGTCATATGGTAATGAGTCATATGGTAATGAGTCATATGGTAATAGATCATATGGTAATGGTTCATATGGTAATGGCTCATGATATTGGTAATGGCTCATATGATATGGGTAATGGATCATATGGTAATGGTCATATGATATGGGTAATGGATCATATGGTAATCGGTCATATGGTAATGGATCCCCATCCAAACTTCATAATTATTCCGATCCTTAGTTAGAAGTTTCATGGCTGGTCAAACATAGATACTCCATAATCATGTATTATTTATTCATAAGGCCAGTTTTGATACGAAATCAGAGTTGAATATCATTGAATTTCTGACCCTGGCCCCGGGGCGCCGGGCGTCGGTTCAAGCCGCGCCAAAAGGGCGACCGCTGCCCCTGGCTGCCAGTGGAGGAATGGCAGCCCGGATGGGTTACAAAGGCAGAGGACAATTTCCACCTGGCGACCCGCCGAAGATAGTGCATGTGCTTGTGTTTGTGTGTGTGTTCACCTAAAAAACTTGCATGTGTGTGATCAGAGTGTAAAACTGCCGTGTGTGGCCATTAAAAGACCATCAAGGTCCGATTTCTCTCTCTTCTCTCTTTCTCTCTCTGAGAACCATACCTCAAAATAAACAAACAAATAAAATAGGTAATTTTCTTGTCTAAAAGTATAAACTTGTAAAACTGTAAATGTTGTTGACAGTGTGAAGGTGATGTTCTTCACTGCTGGTGTTACTGAAAGGCGTCTGTGTCAGTGAGAGTGTTTGTCATGTGTGAGATCTATCGGAACAGCAGCTCACATATAAATACTGAATGCTAATTTCAATATTTATCAGCCCTTCAAAGAGAAAGGAAAACTTCAGTAAATCCTGGTCTCAGAGATGAAAGTGCCGTGACAATGACTGGGCATAACATCCTGCGCTAGTGTAAATGTAATGCTCTCCCTATACTCTAATGTGCCAATGAACAGAGTGAAATTCCTATACACAAACCAAGGCGAAATGTATCTTGTCCTTGACTGTGTAAGTCAAGCTATAGCTGTCAGGCAATACAAGAAATGCACACAAACATCTCCATCTACAGTTCATTCTAATTCTACCGTGAAGGTCATGGATGTCAATACTAGTGGCAGGTAACAGCGTCTGTGAGCTTTTCTTGGCTCAATAACACAACTAGCTGCTGAGACTGAAATTGGATCAGTATTTGTTGTGGCGCTGTAGAAGAAGGCACTGCACAGTCTATCAAACATTGGCACCAAGCCTCCTCAATTAACCTGTAATTGATATGCATAAACTCTGGAGTTACTGCATTGGCCCCAGGGCCGGCTCTGATTGGCCCAGGCTCAAAGTGCAGCCAGAAATAAAAAGCTGAAGCCCCCAGTGTAAATCTTGTATCTCTCCCCACACAGATTTTCAAATGTCATTCAAATGTGAGAAAGGTTAGTCTTTCTTGTTGATGTTTATATATCATGGTATACACATGTTGTACTTAAGCCTGTGCTACCATATCCTTGTTGTAGTAAGAGACTCTTACTCTTATTAAAGAATCACAACTTTTTGCTAAAAAGGAAGGCGTTGATATCAATAGAGAAGTGTGGGTTCTATACTGGGTTTCATGGCAGGAAGCTAGTTTGAAGGTGACAGAGTTCAGTGGGATATCTCCAGGGTGCACAGGAACGGAAGGCCAAAACAGGGGATTAGTTTGGTGTCAGTGAGGTCGCTGCCAACGAGACTGAATGCGATCTGTGGGTGATAACCGGGAAGACATCCTTTTTCCGGCCTGATGAGAAATCTCTGATAACTACAAGACAAGGGCAGACAAAAATAGAGATGTGGTGGACACAATAAGCCAAGTCCATTATTGAAACACAAGCGACTCCAAAAAGCACTTCATTCAGTGATATTTATTTCCAAAAGGCACTCACTACATTTAATGTAATGGTTGCAGTAATACGGTGAACAACGTTCAAATACTGAGCAGGTGATGCCCACATAAGCTCAACATTTAAAGAAACTCTATGGTAACATTGTCTTCTGAAGCATGGTGGTACAATCAATACCATATATCATGATCATATATTTTGCAAAATAGCATGCTCTTTGTTCCATGTCGCAAGTTTATTTTTATGCTTTAAATTTGTATTTATTTGTTGCGTTTCCATAACAAACATTGAGAGTCCTTTGCTGCATCCACACTAGGCTAATGCTGGAAATACTGTTGTAGTTCTTGGTGTGGTCATACACATATGATGTGTGTGTGTGTGTGTGTGTGGGGGCGGGGGGGGGGGGGGGGGGGGTCAGGTAGAGATAGAGAGGTAATGTTACTTAACCCTAGAATCTGAATCTTAAGGGTTTGTAATGGAATCGCTGTAATACAATCAGTGAACACAAACAAAACACAAAGTGACATTTTACTTGTTTACCATACATTTACAGTGTCATCTCCCTTTTAAGTATGAAATGTAATATGTGAATGTTCTTTACAGACATTACGTGGTATAATAAAGATGAGCTTACAGTATTCAAGCTTGTTGTTGTATTGATGTAATAGACAAGGTCTCCTTAAACAGCACTCTCTCTCACATCCTCACCTCATTTGACCAATTTCTTACATTCCCTATCTGGTAAGTTGTTTAAGCAATTTGGGACATTTCTCTCCATTGTTCTATGGCTTATCTTCCATTCCATTGTCATAAGCTGTCATCTCAGAAGTGCAACCAAAGCCCCTTTTACTTTCAGAGTGTGAATGCAGCATACGTCAGACACATAACTCAACCACAACATTAGGACCACAAGCCCTGAGATTTAGTAAGTGTTACAAGTTGGATACACTGGATAGTGTATTAATACACTGGAATCAGACAACAGCTTAACTCTGGACCATGCACAGACAACATGTGGCTGTTTTTATTCTTTTTTTCATTCATTTTCATATTTTGCATTTAAGAGTTTGATGCCTCTTACTCATACTAATGGAATGAGGACAACCACAAAGTGAGAGTCTTACATTTCACAATGGCTTTCCAGTCTTTCGCAAGGTTGCTCTTCAGCAACAGCTGAAATGACCCTAAACATTAATTTAGGACCAGCACCAACTCATAGGTCCACATGTGCATAAAAGTCAGAGACCCAAAAGGATCACCTTAGCAGTTCTGTTACTGCATCTTAATTCCTTTGCTCCTGACAACTCTCAATAGCAGCCGTCCTTCCCTATTTCACTGTAATGAACATGTTGTACTGTAATGAACATGTTGTCCTGTACCAGGAGAACTGATCAAATCTTTAACCACCTGAAAACAGAAAGCCTGTTGTCTCTCTTTCAGGTTAATCGGGCACAGTGAATAATCAAACATCATACTCTATATAGGGGACACAGGACGTCCCACAGTGTTACTGTGAGCACACAGAGGAGTGACAGAGTTAAGGCACGTACGGTGGTGTTTAAAACCTCCCTTTCTCTAAGGAAACAATGATAGTCTATGGATCCATCTGAATATGCAGTTCTTTTTCTGGAAGTGTATCCTCGCTCTCGTTTTCTTTGGTCTGCGCCGGTATGAGCCCGTTCAAGGGCTTGCACACCTCCACGAACAGTGGAAAATTAGACAGGCTGGTGTTTACCTCCTTGTCTGCCTCCTCCTCTTCTTCATCCTCCTCTTCCTCCTTCCTCTTGTCATCCATGGTGGGGGTGATGTAGCCGTAGGTGGGGGTGCTGCAGCTATAGGAGGGGGTGCTGCACCCCTCACTGCAGGGCCTGTCAGGGATGTTCTTCTTCAGGTCTCGGTTCCGGTGCCGCTTGGCCAGCCGCGTGACGGAGCCTAGGCGGTTGAAGATGTTGTCCTCGGAGGAGGTCTGGTGGTCCGGGCGGGGCTCGCACTGCTCCGCCCCCCGCAGTCGCAGGTTGTTGAGCTTGGTGTCGATGCTCTCCTGGGAAGAGGTCTTGAAGCGGGTGGGGTCCAGGCTGTTGAACACGGCGCGGCGCTCCAGGGACAGCACGTCCAGTGACATGGCCCTCTGGTCCAGGCCCAGCTGGCGGCGCTCCATGCTGCGGATGGTCGCGGCCCGCTGCAGCTTGTCATGCACCTCCACGCTCAGACGCCGCCTCGTCTCCCTGAACTCCGCCCGCACGTTGGCCTTCCACTCCACCGCATGGGCCTTGATCTCCACGACCTGGAGCACAAACCAAGACTACAGGTTCTGTTCCCATTTTAGAAGGACGAAATGCAAACAATGGTAAAGTCTGACTGGGCCGTGTGGCTCTATAGCAGTAATATCATGTAATGCATGATAATGCTTCTGCAGGAATTGATCCACCTTAGTAGGGTGCCCCAGAAGCCAGAGGGCAGCAGTAGCTTAGAGAGGAAGTAGCCTAGAGGTTAGAGAGGCCGACTAGCAATCAGAAGGTTACTGGTTCGATCCTTGTCTCAGGAGGCAGCTACATGTTGCCATTGAGCAAGGCACTTAGCTCCTAATTGCTCCAGGAGCGCCGACTAAGTCTCTTAATTGCATGGCAATAACACTATTATTATTATTATTATTATTATTATTATTATTATTATTATTATTATTATTATACATTAGACTTATATAGCGCTTTTCTAGACACTCAAAGACGCTTCACAAACTGAAAAGATTGAGTAGTAATAATAAAAAGAAACAAAACAAAAAATAAATAAATAAAATAAATGAAATAAAGTCCTAATTAAGGTAGTGCTGGGGACACATGGGAAGGGGAGGGGGAGAGGGTTAACTACTGGTGAAGGAAAGCTTGAAGAGGTGGGTTTTGAGGGCCTGGTTAAATGTTGGCAGGGTGTTGGCCTGTCTGATATGGTTGGGGAGGGCGTTCCAGAGGGACGGGGCTGCGGCTGAAAAGGCCCAATCGCCCCAGGTTTTAATATAACAATAATAATAATAATAATAATAATTATTATTATTATTATTATTATTGTTATTATTATTATTATTATTATTATTATTATTATTATTATTATTATTATTATTATTATTATTATAAGTAAGAAGCCTTACCTCCTCTTTAGTCTTCTTGGACAGGACCCTCAGCCAGTCACCAATCATGCTCAGGACAGCAGCAAAATAGGCCAACCCTACCAGGATCCAGAACCAGACCAGCGGTCGGTACCATTTACGATACTCGATCCTCCGGTCTCCTCCTGTTGGATACAAATGAGTTATGAACATTTTAGAATGATGAGAATATGAGTTGATATTCCCTTCGGTCACATCTGCTACCATTACATTTGAAGCTGGAAGGCTCAATCTACAGAACGGAAAAGCAAACCTAATTTTCTCAGAGTGTGTTTGTTTGCTCTGACAAGCACTTGTGTGCTGAAGAGTTATTGGAGGTACTTGTGTGGTGCAGGCAGGCAGCTTTCAGTGAGATCAAGCCATCTGATATCGTTAATGGATTCAATTTCACTAAAGCCATAAACAGCTGCATGTCACATTATAAGCATGTCCACAGATGCCCACATTGATCACTGATAAACCTAGCCTCAGTGGAAATAGCACAGACGAGACTGAAATAGCACAGACGACACTGAAATAGCACAGAACTAACCTTGTGGTAAGCCCAGTAATGAAATAAAGACATTCTTATAAAACTGCATAAGAAAAGTCCGTGCAGCAGCTGTTACTACGAAAATTCAAATGTTCTATTAATGCTCAGTACAACATAATTATACCACATTAGCTATCGAAACACAGGCTGATAGTTGTTAGTTCTCACCAGCCACATAATCTCCTATTCCAACAGTGGTCAGAGTGATGACAACAAAGTAGATGGCCTCAAGCGCTGTCCAGCCTTCGATGTGCTTGAAGATGACAGCTGGGATGGTGACGAAGAGGATGCACCCAGCCAGGATGAAGAGCAAGGTGGAGGCCACTCTGATCTTGGTTTGGCTAATCTGGTTGTGTTTGCGCTATAAACGGAGAGAGGGCACTCACACACACATACACACACACACACACACACACGCACACACACACACACACACACACAGCGTGAGTTGTTGGGCCATTATGCTAAGGACATATTTAGCAGAGAGCACAGTGTGTTGGTGCTCTGCGGTGGCGACCTCACAGTGCTTGAGAGAGGACATGCATGACTCTTGACAAGATGGCGTATATTTATCAACTCGGACACCTGCTAATGAGGCACAGATTAGTCATTAGCTAAAATGAGACGTGATGGCAGCGTCGTGGCTGTGTTCTCTGTCTCTGAGGCAGCTCTCTCTTCTGCTCCCTCCACAGGTGTCCCTTGTTTGTTTGTCTTACTCTGCCATCTCACTGATAGGCTGTGGAACAGATCTGCTGGGCCAATCAGGGAGGGGCTCTGTCACACTCTGTTACTGTACAACTCCTCCTGCAGACCCCACACATCATTAACAGACTAGCACTGGAAACTTGCCACTTTCACCAACCATAAAGACCTCCACCTATCTTATACAGTATATTATCTACAATGATCTACTACTGTATATTCATATTCAATTATTGGCAGATTGAGTTACTCTTGTCATATCAAAACATCACCATCAACAGCACTATGTTATTCATAGTCTTCATGGACTTGATAAGGATAAACCTAATGCGTGACTTTTGACTCACCCTGAACATTTTCTCCACCTTGGCGATGCTCTTTACAAATATGGTCCCCAGCTGATCACCCACACCAGCCAGGAGGAACCCAAACAGAGGGATGCCGAATATTGCATACAGGATACAAAAAGTCTTCCCACCCTCAGTGCTTGGGGCGATATTACCATACCCTGCGGAGGGAAGAGAGAGAGAGGTTGGGATGGGACAGACACAATGGTGTTTAGACAGTTAAAATGGCTGAACAGGTGCTGTCTGTCCTGCAGGGTGTCTATTTCAATTTAGAATCCCAGAGGGGAGTCTTCTGAGGTAATCGCAGTCTGAAATTGAAGTGAAAGGCTTATATTCGCCATCCATCAACACAGTGACATCCAATAGTCAACAGAAAATCATGCTTCTGAAAGTTATTTTCAAGACCACGGTGTGATTGATTCTGTTTTCCACACAGCTAGAATGACCCTCTATTACTGTCTGGTTGTCCAGAGCGATGGACGCTGTGGTACCAGAATGTCTAACCACACCTCACAAAACTACACCAACTCAGTTTAGAAACCCCTTAAATAAAACATTCTCCATCTTCCCTTAACACACCAATAGACAACAATACAAATCTGTGGAACTGAAGGTGGAATTACATTTTTCGCCGTGTCCACTTTACACAGTTGTTAAAAACATAATATGGAACATTCGTCAATCTGACAGGAGATTATTCTGCAGAGTAGAAAAGCTCACTCCGTTTCATCTAATAGTCACAGCCCAATCCCTGATCTATGTTATGGAAACCCTGACAGACAGTTTGCGGGTATTGCCACTAATAATGATCATGGTTTGGGCCAGAACATCTATTGCCTGTTCCTGGGAGAGCTGTTAAAAGGAGTAAGAGATAACAAATAAAAAAGATAACAGCTAAATGGAACCACTGATTTGACCGATGTGGTCCCAATGTATTTTCAATGTGACCAATGTAGAGGCAGGTGTCTAAATGCAGCATGTTGTTACCTATGGTTGTGATCACTGTTCCAGCAAAGAAGAAGGCACTCCCCAGGTCCCAGTGACTGGAGTTATAGGACGTATCTCCTATTGGACTGACCCCAGCATTCACAGCATCCACAGAGGTCTTGAAAGAGAAACAGAAAGAGTCATACAGCGCACATCAAATCACTACATCTAAATGGACAACTAAATCGGTCAACAGCAGCATGTATGAGTCTGTTGTGTCAAATCTTGTCTTCTCTACTGCACATCACAGTAGATAATAATAATAATAATAATAATAATAATAACCTTTATTTGTATATAGCTCTTTTCCTGCAAATGTTGCAGATGTACAACAGCAGTTACTAGGGCGCTTCCACATAAGTATCAGAAAGTATCAATTCCTTTCCATGTGATTAAATAAGGACCCAGTTGTGTAACATAATGACTGCGTTACCGCTGATGACACCGGCACAGTGAGTCATCACGACAGAGCACTGTGACGGCACTGGGACAGCAGATGCCCCGAGCCACCCCTCTCTGCCAGTCTGCCCCGCAGGAAGCCGCCTTGGCAGATGGGGCTGTAGCACCGCTAGCAACAGGAAGTGTCTCAGGGTGTGAGAGATGAGGTGTGTGTGTGTGTGTGTGTGTGTGTGTGTGTGTGTGTGTGTGAGGTGTGGGGAGAGATGAGGTGTGTGTGTGAGGTGAGGGGAGATATGAGGTGTGTGCAGGCAAGCTGAAGGTGAAGTAAACAAGGGCAGAGCAGGCTAGTGGTACACAGACTCATACTCTCTACTTTATCAATGTAGAGTTACATATTTTACTTATTTACGTTACTTATTATTATTGTATTTTCGTATCTGAATGCCAATGCCAATGTTGACAAAAAATTTTACTCTTGTGTACTTGTACAGTGAGATGTAATAAAAGTGATTCTGATTCTGAATCTGATTCATAGGGACCTGCTCATGCCTGTCTGATCATCTCACATCACGGAGATGATGATGGTGGCATTCAACCGACTCCTCCTGCCAAACTGAGGAGAACTTTGCAGTACAAAAAACATGATTTACTGCAGTATGAGGTTCAGCCTCGACCCCCCCCCCCTGCTTACTATCTACAACAAGCTGAATGAAAGAGCTGCATGCAGAGGACTGGTGAGGAGACACACTGGGGCAGCATTCGAGGATAACGAAACGCTACTCAGCATTTTAACAGAATGGGTTTTGCTTCAGGACTCCTACAATGAGTATCCAAACAAATCATATCATTATCTCTGCTGTAGCTAATGTCTTCTGGGATCTGTACTCTGACATATAATCATTCAGCATTTTATATATTGTGGCATATTGTGGATGTGTTACTATAATACTAATCATAATCATAATCATATTCATAATCATAATCATAATCATAATCATAATCATAATAGTAATAATGTATTACATTCATAAAGAGATTTCCATTAGGCCTTCGCCGTGTCCACTTTACACAGCGTGTGTTGATTCTTGTGATTTCTTTTGTGTTTTTAATATTATGTTTTTTGGCGGAAAAGTGCAATAAAATGCATTCTTATTATTATCATTATTATTATTTGATTATTATTATTACTATTATTATTATTATTATTATCATTATTATTATGATTATTAAAATTATACAAGAATAATCTCAGAAATATAAGTTGCACTTAAGGTTTAAGGTACTATAACTGCTCAATGAAATGGTTTTGTCTACACTGTATGTTAAACCTCTAAGAGTAATTCTGTAATCCTCATTTCATCTGCTTTCATGCCCAAAGTTCTGCTGATCCCCCTCATTGTGTAAAGCACCTCCTCGGTTAACCTCTGAATGTCTTACTAATCAATAATATATTATTAGCATGATTAATCAACACCACAGCACACAGTAGTGCATGAGAGATTTCCCTGGAAAAACATTTATATTGTTGTGTTGTTACTACCACTTGAGCAATTCAGCAAGAGACCAGTAATAGGCAAGGCTACTGGCACAGAGGGACACATTCTGCAGCTGATCCAGCTCATTCTTTTCACTTTCTACCGACATTATACAGCAGAGGAACATCTATACTAGAGATTTCACAGGGGGAGGCTGTCACTGTCTTAAGCCCTATACACACAGGACTTGTATTATCTGGGGACCTCTGGTAATTTGTAATAATTACGGAGGTCATCTTCTGTGTTCTTAATCCCGTGCAAATTGGCTATGTCCATGATTTGTGACCATATTTTGCCGAACACAGAGGTCCTGTGATATTTGGGGTGATTTAGTTTTCTCCGCCCCTTTTTACTATTGCGTGTTCGAGAACTACGGAGCACTGGAGTGGCCACAGAGCGCTTGTTGTTCATGAAGCGGATGTTACACAGAGCCATGACATCATATCCGTGGGATAATGTCAGTAAATTCGAGTAAAACACAGACTTCGCTTATCCCGTGCGAATGCACCACATGAAACACAGATGTGGGGGGGGGGATTTCTACATCACATGAAGACCCCTGATCATACTAGTCCCGTGCGAATAGGGCTTTAGCCTTAGAACTAACTCAAAGGGCTGTGAGGAAATGGATATCTCCCCCTAGAGTCCTGGTTGCAGCCCTGCCTGTCTCTGAGGTTCACCTTTCATGTTGGATTTCAGGAAGGTGTCAATGATGCTGTGTGTGAAAGAAGTAATGAGTTCATAAAATAGCAGAGAATTATGATACTGTAGCGAACAGCGGGGTAGAGTAGCTTGCGGGTATCAAACTCATGACCTTCCGCTTACAAACCAGCCGTGCTAGCTACAACACCAAGAGACTTAACCCCCTTGGCAGAGCTGCCTTACACAGGGTCGTTACAATACATTGGATACACATAGCTGATATTTGGCAGGATGACAAGATCTCCACATACTATATTATGACAAATGCCTACATAATGACCTTTTGATGGTTTCTCTCTCACTTGACTACAGTTTTCTCTACCGCTTTAACACTAACATCGGAACCTCAATCACAATGACCAAAACCTGAAACTGGTGTATTTTATCTCACACCAATTCTTCACAATGACAAACACATTTCTTGCTTATCACTCATTTTGCAGCTCTAAACCACACAGTTAACAAAACACTAAATACAATTCTCTACATTTGGCACAATCTTCCTTGCTAAAATCTCTTGTGTTCACATGGGAAACACTACCATTCACACTCACAATCACACTCCTCATATGGGCAAAGACCTATTGCTTTTGAATTAGCAATCATAGCTTTAGCAATAAAAGATGAGCTCTCCTGTGTTGGAGAACAATGTGTGCCAACTTTGCAGAGAAAGGTAGGGCGAGAGGTGTGATGTCGATGAGGTCCTGTGGCCAGACAGAAACAAAGGCAGGATGCAGCCTAATTTTCTTTTTCTTTACAGTATATGCAGAAGGCTTATTTTCTTTTTTCTATTGTTTGTTCTGTATGAAGAACATTTTACAAATCCAACTGTGTTTGCTGAGATATATAGAGTATTTTCAGAATAAAAAAACATTCTATTCTTGTATTTGTGTGTTTTATATTTGAGTATGAAAACACAACAGTTTATATAACAGGCTACTGTATGTATGTAGTGTAACACTGAAAATGCAAAAGACCTACTGATAATCTTATCATAGTACTGTTTTCCTCTGATCATAGTGTTTCCATTGTGCACATCAGTGTTCAATTGGTTCTTACAAGTGTCTATTCATTTGATGGTGTGTGTGAGTAATTTTACGAGCGATTTGTGGAGTTTAGGGTTTTGTGTGTGAGTTTTTGGATTTGTGTTAAGAGTTAAGAGAAAATGAGCTATGCTTTGACTAAATGTGTTAAAGCGAGAAAAACTGTAAGACAATGGCATATGAGATGAATATGGGTCTCCATGTCCCACACTACTGTTTAATGTGTTAAACAGTGAGAACGGTTAAGGGGTTCAAGCCCAGTTTACCCTGCAGGTAATCCAGGCTGCGTCAGCAGAGCGAGCGTTTGCAGTCACATGAAAAAAAGAATGTGCACTTTCTCTTCAAGTAAGAGAAATGAGACGGAGAGAGACATGAGAGAGAGAGAGAGAGACATGAGAGAGAGAGAGAGAGACGAGAGAGAGAGAGACACAAGAGAGAGAGAGACATGAGAGAGAGAGACACGAGAGAAAGAGAGAGAGAGAGAGAGAGAGAGAGACACGAGAGAGAGAGAGAGAGACAAGAGAGAGACACAAGAGAGAGAGAGAGAGAGAGACACACGAGAGAGACGCTGAGACGGAGAGAGAGAGAGTGAGAGGGAGAGAGAGACAGAGAGAGAGACGAGAGAGAGACACGCGCGAGAGACGCTGAGACAGCGAGAGAGAGAGAGAGACACGCGAGAGATGCTGGAAGCTAGGTGGGTGAGAGACACGAGAGAGATGCTGTAAGCTGGGTGGGTGAGTCACCACACACTCCACACCTCTGACTCACTGGGTCCTGGTGTTGGGTAATTAGTAAAAACACTGAGGCAGGAACCCAGTGGGATGGAGAGACACACCGCGCCCCCACCCTAAGGTGTTATACACCACCACCCCCCACCCACCCCCCCCCCCCCCCCCCACCCTAAGGTGTTACAGTCTCTACCCAGGCTGCACCCTGCCTCCTGTTTATCCTCAGCTGGGAATAGTCACTACCAAAACGATGAGTCAGGATATTAGAGCGGCGAAACTAACCCGATGGTATCTGATAAGATGAGGGGGGGCGGGGGGGTTTACTTTTGAATCAGTGTGATTAGCCTCTAGAATCTAGTGTGTGATGGAGTGGAGACGCCTTATGATGCAAAACAAGATGTGGCACATTGCAGGATTTGGAGGGATTGATGGACATAGCAGTATACCGTATGGTTTGAGAACATGCAGGGTTTTTATCTCAGTGCTGTAATCCCAACTGAGACCCAGAGGAGCCGTCGATACCTCCATCCCAGGACCTTCTGCTACTGGATGGCCTAGTGAATAATTAAATCCCCAGCAGATGCTGTTCAGACTTTATGACTTGATTTAGCCTCCCTCTGGTGAAAATCATGGTAATTATCACTGCATATAGGATACTGTTGGTTTTTAATGATAATCACTCCTAAAGAGCCCTCTCAAAGGGAAAGCACCCTGTGATGGAGGTCCTGAGAAAGCCCATGTTGATGAGTGAAAGCAAGAACACACAGCTCCATCTATCATCCCTTGACAATGCCTGTTTTGAAATTAGGAGAACATTTTGATTCGCAGCTGCTCTCTCTATGCACTGGAAGACGTCCAAATAATTGCAGGACCACCCGTTTTCAAGTCAGTGTCTCTGCAGGAGAAGATCCATCTGCTTGATCAGCAATAGAGCTCCCAGCATGTTTGAGCGAAGTCAGTGAGCCTTTGCAAACGTGTTCCCCCCCCCCCCCCCCTCCTTTCCACACCAGTGCTTCCAGATTGGAATTGATCTGATACTTGATTGCCGTCTTATTTAGCCAATTTCACCAATTTCTCCTAACCAAGATAAATGGCTGGCTGTCTCTGGTTTCTACTAACCAACAGCAGATGTTTTACTGTTAAAACAACCCTATCACCACCAATCGAGACCTAATCAAGATCTTGAGTTATTGTAAGGGAAATTGATTTTTTTATTTTATTCACACTGTCATTTTGTGTTCCACTGTGTATGAGTAAGCTAACCAAGTGAAGCATGGCTCTGTTCCATAGCTGCTGTTTACACCTCACCAGAGGGACAGTGCTCTGCATTTTTCCGTCCATTATCACACTGGATTTCATGTAGCGTCAATAACTGGCCGGGTCCAAACACTTGGGTACCACTCTGATGTTTATGAGGAGCTGTAAGCATTTGGCCCTGAAAACCCCTGGGCTTGCAGAAGTGAGAGTCCTGCAGTTCAATTCAAATAAAGTCCAGTTTATGAGGCTTATCCTCTCCAAGTCCAGTCTCCTATTATCTGGTTTAAATGGCCTAGCTACCCATAGATTGTTGCACCTATTGTTCCTTGATAGATTTCCTTGAGCTATTTGAGTGTGGGCTAATCGACTGACATGAAACAGCAGTCAAAGGATTGGCAGGCATACCCCTGTAAGTAAAATCAATCAAGATGAGAATCTAAATAAAGAAGTGAATAAAATGACTTAAGAAATGTAAGAAAGCTTTGCCAACCTTTCTAGGCTACAGACCTAATGAGAGAAACAGACAAATCAATAGGGGTGCAGAAAAAATATCCATCATGACGTACGGGAAGCTATCGCCTTCCTGTGACTCAGATAAAACATTGTTCTAAAGGCTATTCTTCTTTGAGTGAGGATCCATTACGCAGCTGACATCTTTTTCATCCATCTTTCTGAATAGTGGGTAGGGATATACGTTCTGATCTATTCCCTGCCTCTCCTCAGTCTCTACTCTACTCAGCCGCTTCTTTGAGGCTTTGTTATGCAGCCCGTGTTCCCAGCGAAGCTCCAGTAATAACGAGTGTCATTAGGCATCACAGCGAGGAGCGTCTGGTGGAGGCATGCAGGCTGGGCCTGAAGGCTGGCAGGCAGAATGGTAATCTGGTCAAGTAGCATGTAGCCTGTTGATTATCAATCAAAATCCACCGCCACCCACAGGGTGGTCATCTGACAGACAGCTAGACTTATTTTACATGTATTTTTATACACTGGTCTATATCTAGTCTGGCTCACTTCCCAATTCCTAGATGGCTGGCGGTGTTTATTGTATGTGTGGGGCTTGGGTGGCATCTGATCGATATGGGGGTCAGGTTTCAGCAGACCTTAGCCCCCACTAGGGACTGCAGCCAGAGAGCTGGAAGAGAGCTGGCGTATCGACCCAGGCGTCTGGGCCGTCTGCCTTACCTTGATGAGCGCCTCCAGCTCGGCAGGCGAGACACAAGGGTGCTTCTGCAGAAACGCTGCCTTCTCCATGGTGATGGTGTCCTTCTGGTTGCTCTCGAAGGGCTGCTCCAGCGCCCTGAACACCAGGCCTCCCACCACCAGGTAGGCCACCACGACCACGAACACGGCCAGCACCGTCTTCCACTTCATGACCGTGTGCAGGGCCGAGCCATCAGCCACACCCTCCATGCTGGCCACCATGCTGGCAGGCCGCGGGGCCACGGAGCGCCGGGGCATGGTGCAGCCCATGGGGTTCTGCATGGTGGCCACACTGGCCTGCACCAAGCTGGACTGCAGCATGCTGGCCTGGGCCTTCTTTGGCGGGGCCAGGTTGGTCTGGACGTGGACGGCCACTGCAAATAAGGGAAAGTGATGGAAAGGACAAAGAGGAACTGCTAAGCCAACTACTTATAGAATTATAGTTAACGACAACTAGTTAGTAATATCAATGTATCTTTTAAACTGATGAATTTCTGAAGTGAAGATAAAATCAGCCCCAGGAATATAAACACAGTCTGTTACATTCATGGAGCCTGTGTCCTTAACTGTCTGAGTGTCATAGAGTTGCAGAGAGAGGGTGCATCTGTCATGTCTGCGTGCTTTATGAAAACACATTCCAGTTAAAAAGCAGGCATCCACAAGCAGTGTGTAGTGTTCCATCATGCCATTGGATTCACAAGCTCTGGGCAGCACCAAATGTTGGGTGAAAATGACTCGTGGATTGGTCTATAAATTAACTCATGAAAACAACAGCATGATCTGTTGATACTGTACCCTACTGCTTCTGCTCTGCAGCAGAACACCTAGAGCTGATATTTGAGGTGATATGCATCTACATTTAGACACAATGATCAACCCCCGAAGGTCATGGTTTGTAAAGCTGCACTGCTTCGATTCCTAAGCGTACCTTTGAGATGCTGTCAACACAGTCATTATGTAATGCCTTATTGAAAGTCGTAACCATTCTGCACATCTCACTCACAAAGGAAGATTTTGATGAAAACCAATACAATTAGAGCGTGTGATTTATGTAACCATTTAACTGCACTGGGTGGAAAACATTCACATTCACAACACTGCATGCTCTGGCAGGTGCAATGAAGGTTTGATGAGCACTATACTGCGTGCCTAAGAACATGAGAATAATTACGTGTGTGCAACACATGACTACATGTAGCCCGTAAAACACTGCTGACATTTTCGCAGAAGGTCATACCGTGGAAAAACAGATAGACGTATAAATCACTTGGCTTGTGTGGCTGGTAAACATGTGGGGATCCAGCCGCATGGACGTGATCTACCCACTACCCGTGAGGTAACGTTATCCCTACCACACAACACATCTCTATAGGCTACTGCAGCAATAAAAATCTCATTGTTCATTACATTGCCAACTGCCTGAATTAATCTCAAATACCGTATAATGTAAATACATCATTATCAGTATTTCAGTATTTACATATCGGCAAAAAAAAAGACAAAACACACGTTCTCCTCGTGTTAAGGTGATGGGGAATAGTGAGCTAACTGCAAGAAGTCGTGCCTGGACCAGCTGATATGAATGCTAAGCAGACATCGTTTCCAGTCAGGTTTATTGTAGGTTTATTGCATAAAGCTCATTAAGATGCTAATGTGCAACAATAAATGTGCATTACTCCTATCCCTCGCATGGATTTCACTATCTATAGCCTTCATGGTAAAAAAAAAAAAAAAAAAAAAAAAGTCTCGGTAAGTGGGATGCAGACATGGCATCATCTGCAGTTTATTTGGTAGACACAATAGTGCCCCCACCCAAGTAGCAATTATCAAAAACATGTTATAGTAATAGGGCTAATATTAGATGAGAATGGGTAGAATGAAGACGACACAATAAGCAAAACAACGGTGTGATTGCGGCATTGCACCTTGGATCTGTGGCCATGCAACACTGGTGAAGACTAGGCTGCCAAATGGTTATAAAAACACATGTGTCAACAGCTGGTTACAGGCTCCATACCAAGCTGCTCTATGGATAAACCTTCCAGTATACAGACCTGGGGCAGGGTTAGGGTTCCCTGGTTTTCTTGGGTTCTCCGTTGGAAATTTCATCTTGACGTTCTGTTTGTCTCAGTGGATCCAAAGCCTTGCGTAAAAACAAACTCGCTCAATAGAAGAAGAACACAATGATGTGAAATCTCTCAACACTGTCGATGGTATCCCTTGTTTTTAACCGGGAGAGGATGGAGAACGAGAGGGTGTAAAAACACATCATCCGTGTCTTCTTTTGCTCTAGTCAGAGAGAGCGAGGTGCACACCCGGGGAAATTGGTTTTAATTATGAGCTACTCTCTCCAACACCTAGACTACAGGAACACTAGCCCACCACAGCCCACCCTGACTAACCCTGACTAACCCCTAACCCAACAGCGTTGACGAAGCTTCACGCTTACATTTTCAAAACATTGCCTCCAGTCAGACCGCTGCAGTTATTACACTATGACAGCGTGTACTGTAACGCCTCTCTTTACCTGCCCGCTCTTTCTCATGCTGGTCTGGTCTGTTTCAGCTGCGACAAGTGGTGGCGTATTGGCAGTGCGCGTGCGCGTGCGCCACCGAAATCGGAGAGACATCCATCCCAAGTTCTCCATGCAGACCTGGTATCATTGTCTGTTCCCAGACCCGAACCCTTGTGTTTAATGGATAGAGTTGGAGTAGAAACAAGTGCATGCGTCCCAAGTAGCCTAACTGGCTGATACCTGCGGCAAACCTTCTGGACACATCATGACATCATCCGAACATGCAGATGAAATGAGTCACACATGGGTATCCCAATTCATTCATTAATTAATTCGTTCATTCATTCATCAGTATCATGGGAATCAGCCTAACCCTCACCCTAACCTCCATCCATCAGCCTAAAGCAGAACACGTTCGATTTCAGTGCGTCTGGAAACACACCGTAAGCACTCAATGTCAATCGTGAGATAAATGTCATTAAGCTTTATCAAGCAAAACAACATAGTCTACAAAATAATGCGGAATAGTGGATTATTGGCAATAGTTGCTATTACAGTTTTTCTCTAACATTGGAACCTCAAACACAATGACCAAAACCTGAAACTGGTGTATTTTATCTCACACCAATTCTTCACAATGACAAACACATTTCTTGCTTATCACTCATTTTGCAGCTCTAAACCACACAGTTAACAACACACTAAACACAATTCTCTACATTTGGCACACTCTTCCTTGATAACATCTCTTGTGTTCACATGGAAAACACTACCATTCAGAATGCTAAACTCAAACCACCAATCACACAATCACACTCATCATATGGGCAAAGGCAAATACCTAATGCATTTGAATTAGCAATCATAGCCTTAGCAATAAAAGGGCCAAAGGTGAGCTCTCCTGTGTTGAAATATATCAGGGTATATCAGGGCTGGATTTGTCATGCCAGGCGATACTTTCCCCTCTGCTTGGCCAGGGAGAACATTGCCTGTGATGTCGACGAGGTCTTGTGGCCTTTGTGTAGTAGAGTATATGCATATATTTTATTTTTTCCATGTTTTGTTCTGTATGAAGAACACTTTACAAATTCAACTGTGTTTGCTGAGATATATAGAGTATTTCAGAATAAAAAAACAGTCTATTCTTGTATTTCTGTGTTTTATATTTGAGTATGAAAACATAACAGTTTATATAACAGGCTACTGTATGTATGTAGTGTAACACTGAAAATGCTAAATACCTACTGATAATCTTATCATAGTAGCCTACAGTTTTCCTCTTATCATAGTGTTTTCCATTGTGCACATCAGGGTTCAGTTGGTTGTTACAAGTGTGTATTCATTTGATGGTCTGTTTGTCATTTGACAACAACATTTATTTTTGAGAAGACATAACATTATGTTGAATGCAGTGTTTGCTTTTGCAAGATAATTGTGTAGTTTAGGGTTTTGTGTGTGAGTTTTTGGATTTGTTTTAAGAATTACTGAAAACGTGTTAATGCAATAGAGAAAAACTGTAAGCGTTTTGGAAAAAGTTGATATTTGATATTACGCAATCACAGCTTGCGGATCTAATAGCCTTCCAATGTAGGCCTACCCATATTCATACCGCTACCCCTAGGTTTAGGTTTAGGTTTAGGGTTAGGGTTAGGGTCAGAACCATGGTTAGGGTTAGGGTTAGGGAGTTGGTTCAGAACCATGGATAGGGTTAGGGTTAGGGAGCTTGGTCAGAACCATGGATAGGGTTAGGGTTAGGGTTAGGGAGTTGGTTCAGAACCATGGATAGGGTTAGGGTTAGGGAGCTTGGTCAGAACCATGGATATGGTTAGGGAATTGGTTCAGAACCATGGAGAGCTCCCCATGCGGTGGGAAGAATGATAATGCTCTCTCATTCCCCCAAAATGTTCTTACATTTTCATTTTTAGCAGTGTTAGGATACTTTAAATGTAAATGCCTTTGTGATTGTTAAGTATTGTGAATCAAAGTTGCTTGCGTAAATATAAGCACCGTGTGGAGTGTCCATCATAATAACTGAGTTGTGTAGATGAGATGCAAGGAAAATTGTACATTTGCTATTGTGCCTCCATGTGTGTGTCATGAGTTTATTCAATTCAACTCAGCATGAGATCGTAATATGCTAAAATTAGGGTATATTATTATATTTTATATTAGATATGCAATCATCCATGGTGATTGAAATGACCTCTGGATTCAGTCAGTTGATAACAGTCTTTGATAAGAGAGCAACCACATAGCGATTTGGCAAGGAATGAAATTGTGCTACACACGCATGACTTTACCAATCATACGTCACCTGTTTTGTAGTAAAGTGCTGATGTTGTTTTGTCCTGTAGAGTAGCAAGCCTTGTTTGGTATGGTGGCTGAGACTGAAGTGGTGGCGCCATCTCTTGGTATGTCCATGCAACTACAAGGTTCTTAAATCAACAAGTGTAGCAGTTAAGCAGCGCCACCTCCTGGCCATTCTGAGGAAAACACAAACATAGACTGAATGGAGACCATCATTATGGATATTCATACCCCTCCTCCTGAGTCATATGAAGGAACTATTATTTGTCTCTCTCTCTCTCTTTCTCTCTCTCTCTCTCTCTCTCTCTCTCTCTCTCTCTCTCTCTCTCTCTCTCTCTCTCTCTCTCTCT
The DNA here is from genome assembly GCF_963989245.1 of Nansenia antarctica. Lineage (NCBI taxonomy): Eukaryota > Metazoa > Chordata > Actinopteri > Argentiniformes > Microstomatidae > Nansenia > Nansenia antarctica. The sequence continues at coordinate 66,635,772 of NC_137674.1, forward strand.
CTATCTATCTCACTACACACACGCACACACACACACACACACACACACACACACACACACAAACAGATTAGATTCAACTTTATTGTCATTGCAGAGTACACGTACCAGACAATGAAATGCAGTCAGCGGAGAGCGTGAACACAGTCCCCCACTACCACAAATTATGCACTCGAGATTCCCACATTTGGGGAATTCGCAGTGGTCAGCATAGCTGCAGAGCAATGGCCAAGCCTCATCCTGGGTGAACCTCCTTGCTCACATATATGTGTATGTATGTATATATATACATATATACTACGGTATATATATAGCTTGCAGCAAGACTGTCGCATAATCCAGTATGCTATCATGTAGATCATTCACGCTCACTCAAACACTCAAACATGGCAGGACAGTGACACGGTGGTTCTCATTTACCTAATTAGGGCATCTGCCACTATGATGCCCAGTCAAGCAGCCTCTCCACCCTCCAGGCCTGCAGAGAGACTGGCAGTCAAGTTAAACATCCGATTAGGTCCCACTGGTGTCAGCAGGGCCGCTTCACCCTGACCCCCTGACTGAAGACAGTAGGCATCGTGAGTTGTGAACATATTTGGGGCTTGACTGTGATAGTGACACCATGGAGGGGTTGAGTTAGAGAGGCTAACTGTCAGGTTCCTTCATTGGGATTTCCTTTGCTTTAGTTGTTATATAATTTATTTTAAAAAGCCAAATGTGAATATTTTCCATATAGTTACATTCATGGTAGTCTGAAAATCCATTGAATTGCATTGTGAGGTAGTATAACCGTAGGGCCAATAGATGGTGGTGTCTAGCTTTTAGAGCAATGACTGTAAACGTGCCTGATAGGAGATGGTACTGTCTGAACACTACCAGCAGGGGGCGCTCCTCCACTGCTCAAGTGAGAGTTGCACAGTGTGGTTTTCATCACAGAGAATCTATGCCCGAGAATATGCCAGAGAGAGAAAATTATTATTAGCTTATAAATATTGTGTCTCTAAATTTATAACATTATGATTTAGAGTATTTTATTTGAAGAGAAATCAGACATTTTGGATATTTTGACATATTTGACATATTTTGGAGCCATGACATACCAGTAACCATGTTCCGCTCAAAGTTGTTAATCTACTACCAAAGACATATGCAGCACTGTAAGAGGAATAATGTGAATAATGTACACCTCTACTCATCTCTAAAGCTACAGTAGTCCAGGTCAGAACCAGACCCACCTGAATGTGTTCATGCCTGAACCAACAAAGATCCATACAGTGATGAATGAGAATACATTTGTTACATTGTTTTCCAGCTGCAGGAACAGGAGGGTTCGGTGAATGCTTTTAAACCCCACAGGCCTGCTCTAAGTGACTGTACATGGAACATAATGCTATCAGCTCCTCCACACCCACATTCAGTCCTCATAGTGAAGGGCTGAGGTGCAGAGTTTGAGACGTGGAACAGAAGTGGCCGCAGAGACCAAGTCTTTGTTTAGGATTAACAATTAAAATGCTCCAAAGGAGCCATAATGAGCTGGCTGGCTGCTATCCACAATGCCCAGGGGAACGAAAAAACAACACACTCCAGCGCATTGAATGGTTAATGACCAACCAGATCCTTACTGACAGTATAAAGCAGGCCTACCCATAACTATGAAAATATGGATTAATGCTTTTATTTAGTTTTGCTTTTGTGTTTGGTTGTTTGCCATTGTGATAAACAGTACAGGCAACACTAGCAATAAAACAGAGTTATGAGGCACAACATAGGATCTGTTTTATATATGGCTTTTATATCCATGACTCCCTATGAGATTTGCCCATTGATTGCAAAAAAAGTATGTTATGGGATTTGCATTTTCCACTCCTTTCCATTTCCGGGTGTTTAATGTGGATTTTATGTTAGATTCTCCTGAGATTGTAATTGTAATCATGCAAAGGGTGGCGATTCAAATCTGCTTTGTTTTATTACTGTACATGATTTTAGTTCATAGGTTATCTGGCTTCTATATTGCCACATAGGGATCGGTTAAATTGTATTTGTACTGTTCACACTAACGATCCAGCTGCACTTTTACCTATGTTTACCTCCAACATAACGCCTCCTTGTTATACTTAGCCTTCATGTAATCTCACTCTGATTGAACCCACCATTATTTCCTTTTCGTCCTGCTTCTGATAGGCTTCTGGTAAGTTGCACCGCTTAGTAAGCGCATGGCTTTGAAAGTGACCTCTCACTGTGATCTTTTGTGAAAGGCAGCGACTGATGTCAGGCCTCATGCCCTGTGTTTGGGGCAGGGTTAACCCTAACCCTGTGTTTGGGGTGTGGCCTGCAGATAGGTGGCCGTGTGACTCACATCGTTTTGTTTTGAATGGACCAAACCTCTCCCTGACAACTCCCTGGGTAAATCTTGTGGGTTTCTTGAGGTGTTACTGTGGTGGTGGTGGTGGTGGTAGTGATGATAACTGACCAAGCACACAACAGTGAGTGTGTTGAATCACATGAGATTCCTTTGATCAGAATAGCGCCAATAAAAGGCATCTGATGTGTGCCCTCATACACTACACATTCTTGTATGAGGCTCTTGTTCAAATCTTTTAAGGATATTAAATCATACTCAATTAGACAGGTCATTTTTCCAGGCTCACTGTGGTAGATAAGGATTTTGAATGAATATTAGGTGATTTTTTTCATTTTTCTCTCTCTCTCTTTCAGTGTTGCAGATTGGATACTATGCTGGGTTTTCTTGTGCCTGCTACGGGGTGATTAATGTGTTCATTTCCTATTATTAAAGACTAGACCAGGGCTGCAGGCTACAGATATAGGGCTTGTCATAAATCTTAGCCAAATGAACAGTCAAATAATCGCTCATCGGAAATGAAATCTGGGCTCATTAATACTGACACCCAGACTGCAGAGAGTACACACACGAGTCTGGGCGGCTCGTCCGCACATACACATGCCTTAAAGGGACTCCGCCACCCTGGCGCACCACTCCCAACACTGACAGGGTAATCATTATAACCCTAGCAGGGTCTTATTGTGTCATTATAAGGTAATGTGCAGGGTCTTATTGTGTCATTATAAGGTAATGTGCAGGGTCTTATTGTGTCATTATAAGGTAATGTGCAGGGTCTTATTGTGTCATTATAAGGTAATGCGCAGGGTCTTATTGTGTCATTATAAGGTAATGCACAGGGTCTTATTGTGTCATTATAAGGTAATGTGCAGGGTCTTATTGTGTCATTATAAGGTAATGTGCAGGGTCTTATTGTGTCATTATAAGGTAATGTGCAGGGTCTTATTGTGTCATTATAAGGTAATGCACAGGGTCTTGTTGTGCTCCTCTCCTCTCGGTTCCAGATCGATGTGGGCAACGTACAGTGATCAGTGACCCACACTCATAAGACAAAGAAATCAACATCTTTGAATGATGCAGTAAATGACCTCTCTATGCCTCCGAGGCGCCAAAACCACATCCCTTTAATTTACCCTGTTTATCTCTGCCTCCATAGGCTGTCTCCCTCTCACACACGCACACGTACACGCACACGCACGCACGCACGCACGCACGCACGCACGCACGCACGCACGCACGCACACACACACACACACACGCACACACACACACACACACACACACACACACTCTATCACATACACATACACACACACACACACACACACGCACGCACACTCTCTCACACACATACAGATTTTTTTCCTCAGGGCTCTCTCAGTTCCTAGCTGTGGAGTAGGAGGTGTGGACAGAGAGTGTCAGGGTGCCTAATGACTAATAGCATGCATGGGATTGATTATAAGAATGATTAATGACATGTATGTGTTGCATTAGCCGTGTGATTTATAATAGGGAAGGCCCTGATTTATGAAAATACGGAACTCTACCTTCACTCTGAGCTCAATACGCACTTATGTTACATATTCATACACAGACCATAGGTGAAATATATGAACTACGTGGACTGATATGTCTGAACGGGCCTCAGGGCGTCTGTCCTTCTGTGGGTTTCATGTGTTTGATAACATATCCTCCCATCCTCTGGAGTCCGCCTTCCGATTTCTGCCTCCACCAGCCTCCAACAACCTCCACCAGCCTCCACCAGTCTCCAACAGCTTCCACCAGCCTCCACCAGCCTCCACCAGCCTCCACTTCAGCCATACCCTCAGGTGAAGCCAGAGTCTGCAATATATCTGATGATCATCCAATCTGTAATTTATTAGTTAATCTTCACCTTAAGCACACACCAACTGTATAGTTGATTGCAGTGTGTCGATGTGTAATTAAATAGTAAAAAGAACACAACACATCGAGATTGGTATTGCTTCATTCTTCATACTTGCTTCATACTTACTTCGTTCATTACTCATCCACTTCAGTGCTCCTCCACGTTACTCCACCCAGTCCAGTCTGCTCTGCAGCACAGCGGTCATTAACACATCCAAACACACACAGCAGCTCTGCTCTGCTCTGCTCCACTCAGCCAAGCTCTGAGACCTGCCACATGCACACTGTTTACCATTCATCACCCTCCCTCACTCTGTACACACACCACTGCTTACCATTCCCCACCCAACCATGCCACACACACACACACACACACACACACACACACACATACAAAGACACACTTGTACACAGCACACACACACACACACACACACATACAAACACACACTCGTGCACTCACATACACATACACACACTTGTGCACACTCATACATGCACAGACACACACATTCATGCACACACACACACACACACACACACACACACACACACACACACACACGCATCCACACACACATACACACACACACACACACACACACCACCCCAGTTTCTGCTGTCCTCCTTTCCTGGCCAGTCCTGACAATGCTAATGATTCTCACTGGGGCGGGGGGGAGGGGGGGGGGGGGGGCAGGGGATGACGGGTGACAGAGCCAGCCAGACCAGGGCTGAGGGTGGGGGGGAGCCGGGGAGGGGAGGGGGGAGGGGGGAGGGGGTGCAGAGGCACGGGGGTCAGGGATGCTGGTGCACGGGCCGCTTTCTGGTGGAGGCTGGAGGATGCTCAGATGGAGGAAGATGGTAATTTATTACATTTAAGACAGGCATGACACCCTGAATCAGCCTGCATTCAGATCATGGGGTGGGTGAGAGGGGAGGTGGGAAGGTAAACACAAAGAGGGAGCAGAGGAAATGGAGGGAGAGACATAGGAAATAATGTGCAATGGGAGACTTTAGCCTGGGGCATGGTGCATGTTTTGCCTATTTCTGTATAGTTAGTGTATTTATAATTCAAATATATGCCTTTAATAATTCACTAGCAAGGCATATCAAAGGGCAATGCGTAAGATTTTGAACACAGAAAAAATAATAAATGTTTCCAAGTTTCCAATGTTTGCAATATAAAATGGGAAACTTATGTTTTGCTCTCCATGCTTTTACTGGTACATATTTAAATCACAAGAGCATTTGATATGTTCATGCAATATGCCTATTCTTTGTTTTGTTATACGTTCCTGTATTAGTGTATCTTTTCATAGAGGTCAGGCCAGTATCCATGCTATTTCAATCGGCGATCTTTGAAACAAATAAAAGGAACAAAATATTGCTCACATTATTGTCGACAGAAATACGCCACTAGATGGCAATGGACTTCAGTAATTTACCGGCATGCAGGTTCCATTGGTTTCCAGGGATGTCAAGTCCAGAACTTTGGACATGTCCAACCATGAAGTGACTATGGCTGACTGACACACTATGACTATGAATTATACAGAGTAATAGCAGCACGGACCTAATAGTCAACTCGCTATTTTGTCGCAGCCTCGACGTGCACTTATCCGACACCCTGCAGTTAGAGAGAGACAGTTAGAGAGAGAGATAGTTAGGGAGAGACAGTTAGAGAGAGAGACAGTTAGAAAGAGACAGTTAGAGAGAGAGACAGTTAGAGAGAGAGACAGTTAGAGAGAGAGAGAGAGAGAGACAGTTAGAGAGAGAGACCGTCAGAGAGAGACAGTTAGAGAGAGAGAGACAGTTAGAGAGAGAGACCGTCAGAGAGAGACAGTTAGAGAGAGAGACAGTTAGGGAGAGAGACAGTCAGAGAGAGAGAGAGAGAGAAAGAGAGAGAGAGAGAGAGAGAGAGAGAGAGAGAGAGAGAGAGAGAGAGAGAGAGAGAGAGAGAGAGACAGACAGAGATATTATGTCAGTGAAGGGATGATTTAGTCCGAACCAAGGCTTGGTGAAGACATTATATTTGCTTCATCAATATAGACAACAGTTAGAGAGAGAGAGAGAGACAGTTAGAGAGAGAGACCGTCAGAGAGAGACAGTTAGAGAGAGAGAGACAGTTAGAGAGAGAGACCGTCAGAGAGAGACGGTTAGAGAGAGAGACAGAGAGAGAGACAGTCAGAGAGAGAGAGAGAGAGAGAAAGAGAGAGAGAGAGAGAGAGAGAGAGAGAGAGAGAGAGAGAGAGAGAGAGAGAGAGAGAGAGAGAGAGAGACAGACAGAGATATTATGTCAGTGAAGGGATGATTTAGTCCGAACCAAGGCTTGGTGAAGACATTATATTTGCTTCATCAATATAGACAACAGTTAGAGAGAGAGAGAGAGAGACAGTTAGAGAGAGAGACCGTCAGAGAGAGACAGTTAGAGAGAGAGAGACAGTTAGAGAGAGAGACCGTCAGAGAGAGACGGTTAGAGAGAGAGACAGAGAGAGAGACAGTCAGAGAGAGAGAGAGAGAGAAGAGAGAGAGAGAGAGAGAGAGAGAGAGAGAGAGAGAGAGAGAGAGAGAGAGAGAGAGAGAGAGAGAGAGACAGACAGAGATATTATGTCAGTGAAGGGATGATTTAGTCCGAACCAAGGCTTGGTGAAGACATTATATTTGCTTCATCAATATAGACAACATTTGTTTTGATTTCGAATATTGATTGTGTTATATCGATACAATATATTAGTGGAGTCCATAGTCGGCTGTGTGTTGGGTTAGACCTCCTGTACAAACTTCAGTGCGAGGCTGCAAATTGGTCCCATTATGTCACTCGATTTTGGATTCAAATTTGCACAGAAAAGTTGAAAAAATATCATTAAAAATATACATTATTTGAAAAGCCCTGAAAGCGGTTCCAGTGTTCAGTTCAAAGAACACATTATAATCAATGTGTCTGCAAAAACAACAATTAAAAAAAGAACTGCAAAATGTGTTTCATATAGTAGATTTAATCAAATTGATAATAGCCTAAGCATACAACTTGTTTGATTAGATTGCTTGTGGTGTGTAAATCCAACAAAGAGAAAGTATTGATGCATGTATAGGCCTACAATATTATGTTTCATGTGTGTATCGAGATATCTTTTTTAAATTCTAAAATGAATTACTATTTAATTGTTTTAACAGTAAAATGCAATTAATGCTAATTCTATTAGTTAAAAATAAATAAATAATACACATTCGTTTCTCTGAATAGGATTTACCTTTTCCATCTTGAAATGGTGGTTCAACAAATCATGAAAAAATATTTAGCCTACAGAGAGAAAAGCCGTCGACTTAGGCTATTCAGAGTTATAGCAATATCCTACCAGGTTAATTTCTTATGTCTGGCTTTTTATCAGGAATGATAAACTAAGTTTATGACTGTAGTAAATGTATCTCTTTCATACAGTATGTTATTATAGTATTATAGGCGATTTTCACAACAGCTAATCTATTCCTTACCACCAAAGGTCAACTTGGTTCATAATGGATTTCACATAAGATTTGTACTGACATGCACCAAAATTAAGCATTTTATTTGTCCAGTATGATATGCGAACAATGCGTAAAATCCTTGATGGCGCATTTGTTACGAGGAAAATAAAGAAGTTAGCAGCGGGAACAAGTCAATTATTGTAGATACAAAATGTGTTTATGAAGATAATAAACCCCCCAGCTGGTGGGTGTCCGCTCCTGGCGCAAGACCTTGAAGAAGGAACAATCCAGAAAGCTAAGACTGGCCGCATGGCATAACACACACGAACACACGATACGCCCACAGCATTTCCACAATCTCAAGCATGACCCATCCTCACATTGTAACATTAGTATGCTGTTTACTATTGTAACATTAGTATGCTGTTTACTATTGCGTTGTTCAAATCCTGACGCTTGACCGGTGCGCAAAGGGACTTCAGTAATTTCTTGGCACTCAACTCTGCAGGCCCTACACGCCCCAAAATGTAGGTCTGCCAGTACAAATATGAGTAAATGACAAATGGCAAGATTAATAACTACGGTCACAAAAATAAGTAAACTATGTTAATAACCTATGTGTGCGTGCAATAGCCTATGGTAGTCTGGTTTTACCTTGATAAAGGTAACGTGGAGAATCGTCCTTTTCACTATTGACAATACATTTATTATGCTCTTTAGTCTGGTGTGTCATAAGCATCATGTAACAACTTACCTTTATGCATGAGGACAATGTCATTTTTCGGCCAAAACTTTTGCCTATATGGAGCCAATTTGAGGCAAGAAGTTGAATGCATATAAAGGTTTCAAAAATGCAATGGTTAGAACTACTTGTTTGGCTGGAAACAGTGAAAATAGTTAGGCTATTAAAGTGTTGAATTTCCATCCACCAAATTGTGTTGCGTTAATTGCAATGCTTATTCTCACTCCATACTCACTCCATACACCCAATCCATACTGCCTTGGCGACAAGAAGTGACAGTTATTTGCGTCACCCAGTGCTTTAGCCAATGCAAACATTCGCTGTCGTGACATGGGCATTTCTCCAGTCCCCCTTTATTTAGCTGTATACGACTGGTTACACCCACCCTCCTTTTCCGGGTTCCGTCATCACCTTCTCCCGCCGACCAGTGGAGCCAGAGACGCGACTCACAGCCAACCTGGTAACAGACTCTGCCTCACTGGGACGGAATGACCACGCGGACTGACGCACCGATATAGGCTTTTTTAATTTTATTTTTTATCACCGGACCTTCCTTGATATTATATTTCTTTCTAAACGGACAAACAGTGCTTTGGAGAAATAGAGAAATAGACTTCTGCCTTCTGGAACTAATAATCTCAACCTACTGTACATTGATTACCTGGACAACCAGTATCGCTGATTGACAGCCGGACGTCGATGCGCATATTGGAGAACTTTTAACTGCGTTGTTAGTGGTTCTTACTTGAGATGATTTTCAAATTGTTGCTATAATTCCTGCTGAAATAAGTGTTTAGTTTTTACTGCCACTGTGGTGCGGATTATAATTCCCAGTTGGATGTATAAAGCATCACACTGAAACACCTCTACGGATTGAGACAGTTTTATCCCCTGCATCTCCAATACTACAGCACATGCTGATGGCGCAACGGGTAAGTCTTACAATATTATATATATATATATAATACAGCCTAAAGATAACCTATTGAGTGTACTTCTTTCCGATTGTGTCAGGCTATGTTGTGTTTACTTTTGTTTTATAGTAATCAGACTGTTTACTATACTATCGGTACAATTGCTCGCATAGATACTGCGTGAGACTTAAAACAATGTTTTTCTGGCATGGGAGATTTGAATGTTGACACACTGTTTTCTCCTGTGCTATTTTGAGAGCTTTGATGTCCGCAAACTCCTAGTAGCGGCACTCCAACAACACAACAGTTTCTCACACTACTCTCATCTTCCTTTAGTACGATGAGCTTGCCCACTATGGAGGTATGGACGGAGTGGCGGCTATGTATGGAGATCCTCATGCCCCTCGGCCGCTACCGCAGGTCCACCACCTGAACCACGGACCACATCCAACACAGCACTATGGAGCCCACGGAGCCCACCCTCCCCACAGCATCATGCCCGGCATGGGCGGCGCAGTCAACGACGCACTAAAAAGAGACAAAGATCAAATCTATGGGTGCGCATCTACATCTGATTTTCTTTTTAGAGTTCCAATTGGGTTTTAAGCCACACTATTAGAGGGGCAAAAATAATACTATCAAACACTTCTTTTATTTTTTAGCTAAATATAATTTGAGACACCGTTTGCTCGAATTCAATGAGAGATGTGGGCGATAATTCGTTTTACTCGCACTGATGTTAGGATTTGGCGCTAACCTGGTGTGGTACACTTGATGGGTTAGGGTTAGGGTAACCTCTGGTAGCCTATGGGGGAAACCGCCAGACTCGGAGCAATAAAATGAATACCTAGGCCTAATGCAGTTCGCTGTAGACAAAATGTTGTCCAATTGTTAGGGCTGAAAGTTATATTTTCTTATATATATACTGTATATCTTATGGTAAGAAATAGGTTGTTCATGCTGGTCGTTTTAGTGGGAATAATTATGTATTATTTGTCTCCTTGTCTCAGTCATCCGTTATTCCCACTGCTTGCTCTGGTGTTTGAGAAGTGTGAGTTGGCGACCTGCACGCCGAGGGAGCCCGGAGCGGCGGGCGGCGACGTCTGTTCCTCAGACTCCTTCAACGAGGACATCGCTGTCTTTGCAAAACAGGTACAGGATTAATGAACGGACCGATTTGCAAAAAAATAAAAAATAAAAATAAAATCCTATCCTTGAAAAAAGGCCTATCCTTGTAATTGTTTAGTGGGCTACTTTGTTCTCTTTCTTAGATGTCATTAATGTTGCTGGTTTGGTTGATATATTGAATGATTGATTGATTGGTTGAGATAATTTACAATTGTAGCCAACTTTTTTTTTGTTTGTTTTGTAGATACGTGCAGAGAAACCTTTATTTTCATCAAATCCAGAGGTGGATAACTTGGTAAGTGTGCGTGTTATGTTCTTTTTTTACGCACCAGCTTTTGCACAGCCATGATAAATCATGTGATTTGGGCTTGTTTGAGTAGCTTCCTCGTTTGGAGCACAGTACAAAATGTTCTGTAGACCTTTGAAGGTGCAACAGGAAACAAACGAATAATAGTCAAAGCCCCATTCTGCTGCTCTGCAGTAGGTCTGCCCGGGGCTGCCCCAAAGCAGCGACTCTAGGAACCATTTCTGTGCTAATGCATCTATTTGAATAAGAGAAGACAACGGTCTAAGTCATGACATATACTGTAGCATACCTTATTAAAAAGGATCGCAGTAACCTTTGGTGTGCAATGCATTATATAATTACAGGCTATAGTTGAGCAGTGAATCATGCCAAGGAGACCTCAAGTAACACTTTGTCCTGATTTGTATCTTATTCTCCCAGATGATCCAAGCAATTCAAGTATTACGATTTCATCTTTTGGAATTAGAGAAGGTAAAGAACACTATTTTGTTTTACTTGATGCTTTACTTTTCTTCGTAATTTCGGTTACTGCCCATGCAGCATCATTTATTGACACACGGTTTTAAAATGACATAACACATATTTACACATATTATTCAAGGCTGTTGCCCTCATTCATGAGAATCATTGTATTCGACTTCTATAGGTGCACGAGCTCTGCGACAACTTCTGCCACCGGTACATCAGCTGTTTGAAAGGAAAGATGCCCATTGACTTGGTCATAGACGACCGAGACGGCTGCAAATCCGACTTTGATGACTTGACAGGATCCGCCACGAATCTTGCTGATCACGTGAGTGTCTTAGCTTTGAAATTAGATCTTGGTGCTATATTTGAAATGTGTCCTAAAACAATTATATTTGTTTTCGTATACAATATATGTTTACAGCCTACTGTAGGCAATGAGATAAACATTATTTCTAGAGAACGTGATTTTTGCATTAATTGTGAATAGTACTATTGAAATCAGTTGAACTTGTGAATATAGGCTGTAGGATAGGCTTATCATTCTTAATAGCCTCATAGTACAGCATCATTTGAGTGCAACAACTGCAAATAGTTTTCTATTTAAAAAAAACTACAAATTAATAATAATTTTGTCTAATATCAGCAGTCGGTTATTATGAATGTGTTATCGTGTGATCAAATTATTCTACCTCTGGTTTTTTTCTCTTCCTTTTGGTTGTGTGTAGTCCTTCAGAGGGTGTGTGTGTTTCCACTATAGGTTACTGAGGGAGGGTGTGTGTGTGTCCACTAGACTAGACTACTAAGGGTGTGTGTGTCCACTAGGGAGGGTGTGTGTGTCTACTAGGCTACTAAGGGAGGGTGCCGTGTGTCCACTACTAAGGGAGGGTGTGTGTGTCCACTACTAAGGGAGGGTGTGTGTGTCCACTAGGCTACTAAGGGAGGGTGTGTGTGTCCACTAGACTACTATGGGAGGGTGTGTGTGTCCACTACTAAAGAAGGGCGTGTGTGTCTACTAGGCTACTAAGGGAGGGGGTGTGTGTCCACTACTAAGGGAGGATGTGTGTGTCCACTACTAAGGGAGGGGGTGTGTGTCCACTACTAAGGGGGGGGGGGGGGTGTGTGTCCACTACTAAGGGAGGATGTGTGTGTCCACTACTAAGGGAGGGTGTGTGTCTATAGGCTACTAAGGGAGGGTGTGTGTGTCCACTACTAAGGGAGAGTGTGTGTGTCTACTAGGCTACCAAGGGAGGATGTGTGTGTGTGTCCACTACTAAGGGAGGGTGTGTGTGTCCACTACTAAGGGAGAGTGTGTTTGTCTAGGCTACTAAGGGAGGATGTGTGTGTGTGTCCACTACTAAGGGAGGGTGTGTGTGTGTGTCCACTACTAAGGGAGGGTGTGTGTGTCCACTACTAAGGGAGGGTGTATGTCTACTAGGCTACTAAGGTAGGGTGTGTGTGTCTACTAGGCTACTAAGGGAGGGTGTGTGTGTCCACTACTAAGGGAGGGTGTGTCTCCACTAGGCTACTAAGGGAGGGTTTATAGAGCTTCTTCATGTCTTCTTAAAACTGAAGGGTTCATCTTCATCTGTAACTCAGAGAGAGAGAGAGAGAGAGCCAGAGAGAGAGAGAGAGAGAGAGAATGGCAAAATAACTTAAAAGAAAACAAACATGTCGCAGATGTGTTTAATATGCATACTAAGAATTTAAATTGTGAATTTTCACTCATGATGTTTTGATCCTAATGATGTTTTGATGATGATGATGATGATGATGATGATGATGATGAAGTTCTGTGTGGTGAGGAGTGCAGCTGTCAGGATCTTGTTTGGCCTCTCCCTCTAAAGACCAGTGTGTTTTATTTACACTTGAAAGCTGAACCGATCGGATTATTGTTGTTGGTAAAGAGGGGGGTCTTTATCAGTCCTTTGTCCCATGGTGTTCCCCTAACATTGGGTTTTCCTATTCCCAACCCTCCTCCCATCTCTGTCACATTTAGAAAGGAGCCAATTCAGGTGGCAATAGTTTTTTAAACCCATGCTGTAGCAATAATGCTCCTGTTCACATTGTATCGGTGAGAGAATAACTATTCCACATACGGGAAATAAGTCAGATGCTTTTACCAGTACAAACAATATATATAATTGGATGTTTTCTGAATTCTCTTGATTCAGCGATTCTGACACAAATGCACTTTACAAGAGTGAACGTTTTCCAATTTCGCTCATTTGACAGGACGTCCCCCCCCCCCCCCCCCCCGCCCCTCTTCTGATACAGTAACACCCGCTGCATTATGTATGTAGTATGTGCTGCATTCCTCTGGGTGTAGAGACACATGACATGCATAGCTACAGGATGTACATGAATGTTAACCACTGTGTATTGGGCCTGGTCGTGTTGAGAGGACTAACAGCTGTATGTACATTAGTAGGTATTTGTGAAGGCTGGCACATACACACATACGCACGCATGCACGCAATACACACACACACACACGCGCATGCACACAAACACACACATACACATACACACACACACATGCACGCACACACGCATGCACACACGCATGCACACACGCATGCACACACGCATGCACGCACACACACACACACACACACACACACACACACACACACACACAAAGCCGTAAGCTGTGATGATAAGGATTAAAAGAAAAGAAAGAATGATGCAGGAGAGGTAATAAAATGATTATTATGGTCTAAAACATAAAAAAAAAAAACGTCACAATTACTAAGGAACGAGGTCCCGTGTGAAATATATCAGTCTAAGTGAGTTTCTCTATGTAGCATGAAAGAAGCATGCTTATATACTGTGCTGTATGCACAGCTTTCAAGCGATAAGACTTAGTTTAGGGACGACTTGTTTGAACAAATGGCATTTCAGTTGGGATATTTGTTTAGTGACGAGGCTTTGTTGCCGTGGATTCCATTGTGTCTCTCCAGGTGAAATGTATTCGGCATCTTACTCCTTCTCTTCTAAACTTCACTGCCTTACACGAACCTGAGCTTCATGACAATATCGTAAGGGATAGACGATACTGTATCATAATTAATTGAATCTTAACAGCTGGGGTGTGAGACAGAACTCCTTCACTGGCTTGATGAAAGTGGAAACACATGGCACCTCTTTGAATGGGGGGGCAGCACACAGAAAGATTGCAATTACTGTGTGTTCTGATGAAAAAAGGGGGTTCATCGTGGAGAGGCCTCATTCACACAGAGCCATTGTTGCCGTGCTTATTCTTGTCATTCGCTGAGCTCTTCATCTGATCACCATCCGGCAAACAGCTGACGCAAAGAGGTTGAAGAGGGGTCTGCTGTTTGGCTTCAGCTTAAGGCTGTCTGAGTACCATGCCCAGTGGCCCAATAAATAGGGTCTCTGCCGGGTCCTGGGCAACAGAAACAACCAAGACACCGGTGAATTCAGTCGCTGCTACTGGAACTCTCCTACCGAGCCGCTCTGCTCTACACAGCTTCCAGTCTAGCGATAGCTAGCAGTTGTATATTAGCTATAGCAGTTGGATATTAGCCTACAGCTGTTTTTGTTAGATTATTTTTGGCTCCTCTGAGAAAAATGGTAACTTGGGGTTTGAGGGTTATGGGTTTGTTTGTGGTCACTTCTCTCAGTGACACCATGGTTAACACTTAGTGCTGTGTTTTATCCTCTGGGTTTAGGTTTAGATCTGAGGTGATGTTGTGTGTTGGAGGAATTACATTGATGTCCACTGCTCCTCTCTTGTCTTCTGTTCTCTAATGTGTTTTCTCTCTCTCTCTCTCTCTCTCTCTCTCTCTCTCTCTCTCTCTCTCTCTCTCTCTCTCTCTTTTTCTCCGCCTCCTCTCCTGGTGTGTGGTGTAAATGGGGGGATGTGTTGGACCCTCTGTGAACCCCAGAACCCCGCGTCCTGGAGAGACCTGGATGACGCCCACTCCACCCCCTCAGTGGGCACGCCGGGCCCCTCCAGCGGGGGACACGTCTCACAGAGTGGGGACAACAGCAGTGAGCTGGGTAAGAGACACATCTCCCCGCATGCAGATCCATATCAAAGACGACCTGAATGGTGACCTCATACAAAAACAATGATCATTATGTAGGGTTAGGGTTAGGGTTAGGGTTATGTAGGCTATGGGTTAGGGTTAGGGTTAGGGTTATGTAAGCTGTGGGTTAGGGTTAGGGTTAGGGCTGTGGAGCTATCTGAGTCTTTCCCGAGGTCTTAATGATAAGTGATTATTCAAACCCATTTACTTACGTTAATTTGATAAATACAAATACATTATACTCTCTGACCATGGAGGTGTTTAATCCCTGTGTATTTAATTAGATGCAGATGTTAATAGTTTGATAGTGATTAGCCTAGCCTCTGTGATGCCATGGATTTACTGATGTGTATTATTCCTTGTCATTGGTTATGCATTATGTTACCCACAACTGATGTACTTTGATTGCTCCCATATGCCTGCTGCTGTTAATCTGGTCTGGTGATGAGTTCAGTGGAGGGTGTAAATGGTTTTATGACGTGTTTTTGTTTTTCTCTCTGATGGCCTCAGTAAAAATAGAATAGACTTTAAAGCAACTTTCCACCCTCAGCCCATCAGGCATCAATGGCCAGGGTGCTGATGGGAACAATGGGAGGATGCTTTGCAAGACAAGAGAAATTCAAGGGATGAAAGGAGAGTCAGAAACACAGATTAAGTCTCTTCCTCAGATTTTTACCTCAGAAGGTTTTTTTTCCCCGTTCTGTGATGTGAAATATCATAGGGAGTGTGATTTCTTTATGCGATTGTATGTCCTAACCATTTAGTAGATGACATGAAGTGAGAGAGAGAGAGAGAGAGAGAGAGAGAGAGAGAGAGAGAGAGAGAGAGAGAGAGAGAGAGAGAGAGGAAGGTGTGAATGGCTTTTTCCTTTGGATGGCTTTTTTTAAACAACAGCGGGGACACCCAGGGTCCATGCCCTTTTGACCTGGGAGAGAATGCATAGAAGAAGGGGGGGGGGGCAGAATGCCTCCTGCCAGGCTGGAAGGACAGAACACTTTCTGTATGAGTAACAAAGGGAAGAGAGGAGCCTAGAATGATCAGAGCCTCACTGCTGATCCAGGATCTGTGGCATGCCTACCTGCTGCTTCTCCTGGGGGCCTCACTGCCTTGTTTTCATCCCTTTCTCATTCAAGGAGACGAGTAAAGCAAACACTTTTACCATAGGAAGGGAAGAAGGGGGACCTTACGTCAGCAGCCCTGGCCTGGCCTGCAGATTACCAACGCTCTTCAAAGCACCTGCTACTAAAAGGGGGGGTTTCCCATTGTCTAATGGACATTAGTCATGCCTCTGTGGCCTCATGAAAGCCTTGAAAACTACTGTTTTATCTTATGGGGGGCACTTAGTGGCTGCCTTGTGGTTTCCGCCTTTAGTAACCACAGGTAGTTGATATGTGGTCGGTGGTGTAGTTATGTGTGTGGCTGTGTTAGCATGTGGCTAACCCATGGCTTATAGTCTTTGGTTGTTTCCTTGTAAGCTGTGTGATATGCAGAGGCCTCTCTTTGATACGGCCTCCCCCAGGGTGACTGCTCAGATGGGAAGAGCTAAAAAGGGGCTGAGCTATCCTAGGAATGTTTTTTTGAGGGGGTGGGGACTTGGAATGTCCATGACAAAGGCAAAAATAATACAAAAGGGCCAAAGGGAGCTGTAATGCTGCTGTACACTAGTGTTTAAAAGAGGGAATGCAAGAACAGGATGCAGTGCCATCTTTTGTCTTCGTCGATTGGAGCATTCACCGTATATCGGATGGAATCTGGGACTGGCAGTGGAGACATGCCGATGACATCACAGTCCGATGACACTGTAGGCTAATGCCCGTCAATGCCCGAATCTGTCACAAGGGAGTTCTTAGACGTAACAAGCAGAGAGGCACGAGGAGGAGAAGTGTTCATCTCAATCTGGCCTTTAGCGATCACTACTCAAGATCAATAGGATTGCTGCAGGCGCGATTCATGATCCTGAGAGAACATCAACATCAACATCTCACACTTAGCATTCACCTGCTCTTGGAAGCATTCCAGGCTGCTCCGTTTAGCGGTGTGCATCATGGGTAATAAGATGAGGGGGCTGAGAGGTTTCACTAGTGATGGATCAGGGTCCTGGTGAGCTCATTAGGCACGCTGCACTGGCTCTGCATCACTGATGCATGATGGGACACGGCAATCAGCTCTGCTCGCCACGCTGCACTCCGTCTTGTGGACATGTCATCATCTGATGCCTCTCTGCCTCATCTAGTTGTCCCAGTTACTCTGTATACCTGACCACTGAAAACTGCTCTGATGGTGGCTGATGATAGAGAATGGGGGAGGGAGGGAGGAAGAGAGAGAGAGAGAGAGAGAGAGAGGGAGAGAGAGAAAGAGTGAGATGGAGGGAGGAAGCCAAGGCCAGAGATGCCTCTTCTTTATAGTATCTTAGGGTGCTGTTTTCCCTACAGCGCCTGGGGCGATACTCCAGCCTTCCCTGCGGCAGAAGGCGCCCCCCCCCCTCTGTGTCACGCGTGCAGACACACAGAGACACGGAGGCGGAGAGCAGGCAGGCAGGCAGGCGAGGGGGCAAGGCCAGGCAGCGTTCCACGGGTAGGACAGAGAGAGAGAGAGAGAGAGAGAGAGAGTGCACCGTCACACTGGCTGGATGGCTGAGTTGCCAGGGAACAGTCAGGAGTGATTAGCGTACTGGAGGATCTGCCCTGCGGCCTTCCCTCTCTGGAGCAGAGAAAAAGAAGGGATGGGGAGAGGAGGGGGGATGGGAGGAGGGGTGTTGTGCTCCTTAGATATAATTAGGCTGAGTGAGTTCTCTGTCCTTTTTCTGTCTTTCTTTCTTTCATTCTTTCTTTCATTCTTTCTTTCATTCTTTCTTTCTTTCTTTCTTTCTTTCAGTTTTTCGTTCTTTCTTTCTTTCTTTCCTTCTTTCTTTCTTTCCTTCTGTCTTTCTTTCTTCTTTTCTTTTCCTTTTTTTTCTCATCTGATTCAGGAGCACCAAAAATTACTGCTGGGTTACAAATTATAAGGACCATAAAATGTTTATATTGACCACTAGATGAATGATGAAAGACTTACATTTTGATCACTAATGCCATTGTAAGTCAGAATCATTTATCATTTCATGACGCAAAAGCTTTTCTGAAAAACTTCTCCCAGCCAGTGTGATATTAATGTCCTCTCTGAAAGCTTTTCACTTTCTCCCATTTCTCCCATTCCCTTTCTCCCTGTATGTTCCCAGAAGTTCAAACCAACATATAAAAACCACCAAAACTATATGAAAGAAAACCGTCCTGTTAGAGAGAGAGAGAGAGAGATCAGATCGAGGACAAACAAAGTAGAGCATCATGCATGAACTAAGGAGAGAGATATGGCCAAGCCTACAGTATGCCCTGTCCTTGACTTGGATTACACCATCAGTCCCAGCTCCCACCACCCCCCCCACTCCCACCACCCCCCCACCCCGCATACTCATCCTTTTTAATGTCAATATTCATTAGCTGAAATATTTATGCATGAATATGGCGCATATAGGCGCCCTTTGATTGATGCATCCCCAAAAACAAAAAGACACGCCAGGGCGAATCTTAAGAAAAGTAGGGTTCCTGTCCCGCCTCAGGGGAGGAGGCTCTCAGATGCATTATTCACACGCCCTGCAGGCAGGCTTTCAAGGCATCTCTGCCCCGAGGGCACGAAGAATAACCACCACTGTTAAAAGTAAATCATCTCTGCTGATGCACAATTAATGGGAGAGAGGGAGAGAGACAGAGAGAGAGAGAGAGAGAGAGAGAGAGAGAGGGACAGAAAGAGAGAGAGAGAGAGAGAGAGAGAGAGAGCACCCCTGTGCTGCCAGGGACAAGGGCAACGGCGGGAGTCTCAGCTTAAAGCCTCAGCCTTCCTCCCTTGATCCGTGCGAGCGGTTCCCACTGAAACCAAACAAGGATGCATGCTAATGCTAATGCTAATGCAGCAGGAGAGCCTGCTCAGTGGTGTGTCACAGACAATCCAACACAGACAGTCTGGAAGGGAGGGTTTGGGGGCAGGGCATGGGTCGGGTGGTGCGGGGGTGGTCAGCGAAACCCCCACCCCCCACCCCACCACCACCACCACCACAAAAAAAACAATAGAAGCCCCCTGTCCTGCCCTAGTGCACATCCACAGCCAGATGAGCACCCTGCCTTAAACTTCAAAAAAGGAGGGTGTTTGTTATTGTGCTTTCATATCTAAACTGTGGGGGTCTTATTGTTGTTGTTTTTTTTCTTGTCTTTTCTTTTCCTAAGCAAATCATTAGTCTATATCAAACAGAGAAAGCATATCAATAAGAACGCTGCACATTGTGTCAGGCTGCAGTTCGTTCCAACGTTCATTATTCTATGTCAAGCATGCGGATCCTACAGTCATTACTTCATGTCAAATGTGCAGCTCAGATTGAATTAATAGCTGGGGGTTTTATTGAGCTCTCTCCCTAGAAACTCCTCTTCATTACCCAGGCAGTGCGGAGAAAGGCCAAGGTGCGATTCTGAATCGTTGCCGTGTATGTTGCCGTGTGATGCAAACTAAACCTCAGCGGTCCTTTCATCATGTGTTTGTGGAAAAGGGAGGTGATGGGACTACATTAAAGCTTTCCTCTCCTCCTTTTCTCCTCTCTCCATTTTCACTTGATCTCAGGAGATGGCCTAGACAATAGCTTGGCATCGCCGGGCACAGGAGACGAGGACGACCAAGACAAGAAGAGGCAGAAGAAGAGAGGCATCTTCCCCAAAGTGGCCACTAATATCATGCGGGCTTGGCTCTTCCAGCACCTTACGGTAAAGGCAACCTTACCTCCATCACTACACTCAACACTCCTGTCTGCCTCGCTCACTACACCCAACACTCCCTCAGACTCCCTCTCTACACCCAACACTCCCTCAGACTCCCTCTCTACACCCAACACTCCCTCAGACTCCCTCTCTACACCCAACACTCCCTCACTACACCCAACACTCCTGTCACCATTTAATACAAGGGCATCGAGATGTGCCTTTGTAGTCCTTCGCCGAACGCTTTTCTCTGTGGTGTTTTTCTTGTAATACAGTAATAACAAGCATTCCTGCAAAGGCACAGTACGCTGTATAACAACAAGTGGAGCGTGTTGTCCAACGCTGGCCTCTCCATCATACCGGCTTGTTAGGAATGACGCCAATTTAATCAGGAATGAAGTACGTCTGACAAAACAGACGCAGACTTTCCCAGAGTGCAACCTTCTGTTCACCATCGGGAGGAACCGTTTCAAAGTCCGGCAAAAAAGGAGGGTGAGCGAATCCCCATGAGGAGAATTTCACCTTTTATCTGCGGCGCAAAAGACGCCGCTGCCTCCTCCTCACGTATTCTACTTTTCTCGCCTCTTAGATGTTTTCATAGATGTTTTCATGCCTTATTTGTTTGCTCAGTGAAAGGGCCACAAAGGTCCTGTACAGAGAGTAATCCCTTTCTTCTAAAAAAGTGCTACCTTTAGATTTTCCAGATAGAAAAGGAGGCTAATTGAATTATCCCCTCTCTGTTCCCTGTCCTCTTTCAGGCTAATTTGTTGAGCACAAGTGTTTACCACGGCAGGATGTGCCTCTGAAAAGTGTGTGAGGGGACTTTGGCCTCTGAATGGCCCATTGCAACACCAAAGCGATCAAGCATTCATGGGCCACGAAGGGTGTGAATGGAGCAGGATTATGTTTTGTCAGACTTTACCATACGTGGTGGTGTGAGGTTGGGGTCGAAGGGAGCTCTCTGTATATCGTCTTAGCCTGTAGCCTTTGTGGTCTATTCTGAGCACCTCAAAAGATCCTGTTTAAAAAGCTAAAGAGAAACCAGCTGTGAAAGGTTTAGATTCATTATATTATTCATTGTTAGCCCATTAGCCCATTAGCCATTAGCCTATTAGCCTGGTCAAAACGGTTGGTTTCCATGCAAACAATGCTAATGCTCTGCCCCGACATGGTGATTGAAGCTCTGTGTGAAGCTCTGTTCATGATCATGTACACAGTTACAACCCCATATAGAATCTAGAAGTAACAACACTGTAGAATCAGTGGGAACAATAATACGTTGCATTTTGAAATGTTGCCATGTTGCAATGTGGACACTGGAGTCTCCTGGGAACAGCAGCATAATAACTCTATCTA
This sequence comes from Nansenia antarctica, assembly GCF_963989245.1. Classification (NCBI taxonomy): domain Eukaryota; kingdom Metazoa; phylum Chordata; class Actinopteri; order Argentiniformes; family Microstomatidae; genus Nansenia; species Nansenia antarctica. The sequence continues at coordinate 66,657,225 of NC_137674.1, forward strand.
ACCCTAACCCTAACTGTACCACAATAACAACCCTAACACTAACAATAACCCTAACCGTAACTGTACCACAATAACAACCCTAACACTAACCCTAACCGTAACCGTAACTGTACCACAATAACAACCCTAACCCTAACCCTCACCGTACCACAATAACATAACACTACAATATGAGACCACAACATGAAACCATATTACCATATATAACCACACTCTGGTCTGAAGCACTGACAGTGGCAGAGGTTTTTATTTTGGAAGTCGGGGGGAGGGGGGTTGGGAGGAGCAGTAAGTCATCCGTCATTAGTCTGTCAGCCACCAAGCTGGGAGGTGACCATGACGATCACTTGTGGCAACAATGGGCTTTGTCACCATAGTTTCGATGTGTGTGGGTGTGTGTGTGTGTGTGGGTGTGTGTGTGTGTGTGTGTGTGTTTGAAGAAAGGCTGTTTAAAAATGAAGTGCTCGGAGCTCATCCCTCACCGGTGACCACAGGAGGTGACACACACACACACACACACACACACACACACACCCTGACAGCGCCAAAACGGGGGCACGCCCGCAACCCTGCACCCAGTACACGGGTCACCTCTGTCTGCCATCTGCCAGCCTCCTCCCTCTGTCACACAGCCAGCAGAGAGGCAGGGGACAGGGGGACAGGGGGACAGGGAGACAGGGGACTGGCCCTATTCAGGCCCTAACAAAGGCTCGCATTGTATCCCTTTGTGTCTCACCCGATCATTTGTCAAGTAATGTCAAATAATGTCAAATAATGTCAAACAATGCCACGCGCTTTTAGCCAGAAGTGTTCAGGGCCAAGCAGTGGTCAGTCTTGGTTTTTCACTTGTGCTTATGCTAACTAGAGGAATGGAGGTGTCTATACGCTGACAGGGGGGTCACTGTGTATATGGATCTGTCACAGGGCGTGATTACATTTCCTGAGTTTGGATTTATTTTTCGAAGTAAAGTAAAAAGCCTCAAAGTCTCAAGATTCAAGACTAAATGAATGCAAGCTGTTTTTTTCTCTTAAGCGCTAATGTTTTTATGCCTTTATGTCTTTTGTCCACCACAGCACCCGTACCCCTCAGAGGAACAGAAGAAGCAGCTAGCACAAGACACGGGCCTCACCATCCTGCAAGTGAACAACTGGTGAGCAACTGCACCTACTGTACACTACACTACTCTTACTCTGCTTACTATTACCTTTAACCTGCTTACCCTGCTTACTAGCAGCCATTTTACCTCCTCCTGCCAACTCACTGAAGGATCCTATTCTCTATAGACGTGGTTTCTGAACAGGCAGATGCTTTAGCCGAGCTCTGTGGGCTGAAATGTAACTGCTATACTCCATCTATCTTCTCTGTCTGGAACGCTCTGGAACATTAAAGGGGAGATGTGCCCCCCTTCCTCCCTCCCTCCCCCCCTCAATCCCCCAGCCTCATTTTACATGTATGACATGATGGATTAAAGCATCTTTAGGCCGGGCACCCAGCCCCCTTTGTAGATGGCTTAGCCAGTTGGGGAGGCGGGGAGGGGTGGGGGTGGGGGTGGGGGGGGACTAGGGTCCAATCAAATGATCACAGAAGCAAGTGAACAGATCCAGGGTTTAGTTTCTGGAGGTTCAGTTCTGTGTGTCATCTAAAGCATCATTTTACTGAGAGCTTACACAGGGTCAGGTTTAGATTAATTGAGATGACATGAGGCTCTATGTATTAATCCTCCCAGATTCCGTGGTGGGATCTTCTTTGAGTGTATCAGTGTTTTCAACAGACCTAATTACAGAGACGTGCACCTCTAATCCCAGGAGTTAAGAAGACCACGGGTTTTAGTCATGGCTCTCCCCAATGCACTTATCAGAGCAGGCGAAAGCACCTAGCTGTCCATTCGTTGGGTACATCTACGGCAAAAGAATTGGTAAAATGGTTAGCCTTATCGTACCCTGAGGCTAAGGCTAAACCCAAATCAATAGATATTTTAAGCTATGTGACTTCCTGCTAATACCCCAGATCACGTCAATAAGAATAAACCAGATTATTACCCTAATCCCAAAAGACATGGCGGATTCCAATTCTGAAATTGTCATCGAAAATTATCATATTTTAATATGAATGTTCAATGCTTTGACTGGGGTCCTATTTCAGTGAGATTAGAAGAAAAGCAAGAAGATAATTGGTTCTGTATAAACTGTTTTTGTCTAACTTGGGTTAGATACAGGGTTATGCACAGTCTGTTTCTCCTAACAGAGATATGATGTTTCTCCTAACAGAGATATGATGTTTCTCTGTCTCTAGGTTCATCAACGCCAGGCGGAGGATAGTTCAGCCTATGATCGACCAGTCTAACAGATCAGGTAAAACATCACTTGGTCTTCTGTACTTACACCAGGCATTTCACCATGTATTTGTTTTGAAAGTAAATGGGAGAATGACTGTACTGTAGATGGACTTTACCCTCGTAATGACTGTACCCTCCATCTCATGACTGTACCCTCTATCTCATGACTGTACCCTCTATCTCATGACTGTACCCTCCATCTCATCCCTCTATCGGATGGCTGTTCTCTATCCCTGCAGTGAGCCAGGGGCCAGGGTACAGTCCTGATGGCCAGCCTATGAGTGGCTTTGTACTCGACGGCCAGCAGCACATGGGGATCCGCCCTGGCGGTAAGCAGTCTGCTCTGTTTGGTCCTGTTAGTCTGTTCATTATGTATATTCATGTATTTTCCCAGTATGTGTATACAGCCTTTCAATGATTTGATTATTTCTGTTTCTTTCCTCTTCCAGGACCAATGGGGGGCATGGGTATGAACATGGGCATGGATGGGCAGTGGCACTACATGTAGACCCTCCACTGAGGCCAGCCTGCAGAATGGGGAAGTACGTACAGCAGCTTCTCTCCACTTCAGATATACATTAGTCACCCCACTCGCCCCCATCCTCTATTTCTCTCCATCACTCCTTCTCTCTCCCTTTCTCCATTTTTCTCTCTCTCCCTCACTCTCGGTCTCAGGGCCCAATCTGATTAAGAGTCTGGTAATACTCCCCCAGCCCTCCCCAGCCCCCCCCAGCCCTATCAGCTCTCTCTGCTGTGCTGACAGTTCACAAATCAAGACGTATCGCCTGCCGGAGGCACTGGAGCACAGAGAATTTTATTTAACACCCACACTCCACTGCTCAATGAGCCACGCTATAATGACACTTACCTTGATTAATAGAGCTCTTTATATGTAAATAGGAGCCGCATTTGCCTCACTTTTCACTGGGGCCAATTCCACCAACACAGCCCCCTTTCCTTCTGATAATTCCCCTGGTTTTGCTAATGAAGTCCAAAGAGCAGATAGTGACGCTCCCCTCCTCGGAAAAAAAAAAAAAGAGCCACATAGAGACATCATGCACTCAGTCTGAATAAATGCTGGCTATATCATTTTTATACAATTGAATCCAATTATTTCTCATTGAATGACCAGTTACTGTAATAGCTCAATGTGAAGACATGTTTTCATCCCTAATTTCATCTGTGGTGAGACCATATGCTGACGATGGCAGTAAATTTACCCAAAGCTCTAAAGCTCTGAGGCTCCGGTTGTTTTCAGTAATATAGAGCTATGTCCCATGCATGAAAGACGTCAGAGGCATAACATTTATCTATCAGAGGCCCTATGAATTATCATGCCTGAACCTGTACTGTCCCATGTTGGTGTGAGCTGTATATCTGCCTCTGTCATGCGTGTTTCACATCTGTAGATATACTTATTTGCAGTGCACGAGGATGTGTGTGTGTTTGAGGCTGACATGGCGTTATTGATGTTCCAGGCCTCACTCAGGTTCGCTCAGGGACGATTCCATCTGACCGCGTGGTCCAACGAAAGCGTGACACAGCCCAGTCACACCTGTACCCATCTGACCACGCCCACCTCACAGCCCCCCTGGAGCACAGAGGACCACCCTCACCCTGGGAATGCCCACCTGCACAGACTCTGCCCACATTGACCTTTAACCCCATTCCTGGAGAGGAGACCAGGACCGAACAAGTTCCCAATATATCAAGACCAATCTTCCAAAACAAAACAGGACTTCTAAATGAACAACGGAAGCTGATATGACCTCGACATTTTGACACGTCTTTGTTTTGTTTTTTAAATTATTTATTTATTTTTCTACAATGGTGGACCATGAGGACAAGAACCTTTTAGTCTTTGCCCAAGATATACTGACAAATATTGTACATGCGTTGCCACACACACACACACACACACACACACACACACAAACACACACACACACACACACACACACACACACACACACACACACACACACATACTTCCAATGACGAATACACATGATTTTAAAACAACCACTGTGGAATATCTAAAAAGATGATGAAGACTCTAAGAGCTTTAATTGTTGTGGTGTATAGACTTGTGCTTTTCATTTGATTGTTCTGTCCATGTTTGCGCTTGTGATCACTAGTTTATAGTGTGAGAGTTTATTACTGATCCCTCCCTGTGCTCTGGAAGAGAGACAGTCTCTGAGTTGCCATGGCTGCAGATCCACCCATCTACGACCTCGCCCACTCTTTATTATTATGAATGTTGCCCAGGTGTTTTTATTGACCCATGCACTGAATCAATTTCATATCATTTTTTATCAGTTTTCATTTGGATTGCTCTGTGTTCTTTTGAAATCGGACTATAACACTGAGAGCTTGTGGTCGGCTACTGGCAAGATGAAGAACCTGGACTGATTTTCATTTAGATAATGTTAAGATAGTTTTATAGCACAGAAAGAAGGGAAGGGTTTCTGCACTAAAAACCAAAATAAAAACGAATTTTAAAACATGAGCTCAGATCTTTTGAACGAGTTTTTTTTCCAGCACATACCGTATATCTCTCCCTCCAAGGGGCCTTCTCTTAGGCCTATTCGCTGGCAAAGTTCGGTTGTTTTCGGAAATGTAAAAAAATAACATTTCAAAACTATGTTTTATTGGAAATGTAATTGACTAGGCTACACTGCTTTGGTAGGGGAGTCATATAAACATTTTGAGATGAGACACATTGTCATGCATGTATAGCCTATACAGTTTTTTTTGTATTATTGTTTAAATATTTTGCGATAACATACAGTATTTGAGGCTACTTATGCATCCGGTCACGTTACAGTTTTGGTCGATGTGACGAAATGCTGTGGCTGCTTTTTATTCGATTGATGCTGACAGGAATGATGGATGACCTATTGAAATTCAGGGAGAATCTCACAGCGACTCCCAATCTTTTTTTAATCAAATGTCGCATTAAAAAAGATCAGTTAGCAACAGAAAAAAACTACCGGAAATGTTTACGCCTGCATTACATTTTCAAAATAAAACATTTGGACTTGGACAACACAGAGAATAAAAAGGAAAAATGACAAAACCGTAATAAAGAATTATGAATTAAATAATTTCGTCGATGAATGGTTGTTATCAAGGAGATTTCTACATTATTACTGCATGGTTCAATGTTTTTTCGTTTCTCTTGTTTGCTCTCTCTATTGCCTGGGAGTTTTAGACCAGAGAAGAACAAAAAATGCTGTGGGCGACTTTGGAGATCATTTATCAATGTCAGCCAGTAACGATCTGGTCTGTATTGATGAGTAGAATTACATTAGATGAGAGACTCGTGGACCAATGGCAAATGTGCAATTATGAGATATAATAAAGCTAAATATTCCTATTTATTCATCCAAGCATTTGGTTGTTGTTGTTGTTGTTGTTGTAAGAAATACGCTTTGGCCATTAGTATTCATTCCTGACAGTCTTGATATGATTTCTATCAATTATTATTAATAATAATAATAATAATAATAATATTATTGTTGTTGTTGTTATTATAATTATTTAATTCATATTGCGTCAATGATTGGGTATAACCAGTTTTATCCTACATAAGAGATCATTACACCACGTCAGTGAACATAGAGCTATAGTGTCATTTACACAACGGTGAAGCGCTTTGAGCTTATTCAAACTGACAATTATTTCCGATATATGTATTTTACCTGTTGATTAATAACACATTTCGAAAAACGGATTTTGGATTTAGTTTCGCTATAGGTAATTCAATGGCAATATCGTTTTCAAATCAAAATGGAATAGGCCTACTATTTGTCATGTTGATAATGCAGTAATCATTTGTCTCTCAAATCAACAAAGACTGATATTCAAAAGATTAAAGTTATTATTGTTTGATCAACACATCTATTAGGCCATGATAAATCGACGTATACCAATATATAGGCCTACCATTGAAGAAAATTCTAGCTCCGGTGAATCTATCTATGGATTTAATCCATGAATACTGAGATATGAACTCGTCTACTAGTAACGGATACATTCCCTGAACATACAAAGACCAGTAGGCTATATGAATATGAACGCTACAAAAGTAGAACTAATAATTGAATAGTATAAATGTACACAGTAGAGATGAGTTAATGAGCTCGAAAGTTCGTATTTTTACTATTGCAATAAATGTGGAAGAATTGTGCATCTGTAAATACCAAATGTATTTCACCACTCAATCTGTAGCTACACAAAATCAAAAAAGTATGCCGTTATAGCGAATACTAAAATGCATGCAGCCATCGCTACTGTAGTTAAGATAAATGCGTTTTGAAGGCTGCCGGAAACAAGCGCCTATCCAGATGAAATATGGGTCACATCCCTCCATCCCTCCCTAACCCTCCCGCAGAAAGCTGCATCACGTGGGAGAGAACACATCCATGCAGCGCGTGAGGAATTGGCTCCTGCAATCATCCTTTATGTTCTTCGATACGATAAAGGTAACCTGCGCCTCCACTGAAATAAGTGAGTATTGAATAAATGCTGAATCTTCTTGGTGTAGGCTACAGTCGGTATAGGATATAATCCCATGGAATCATAGACCATGCAGATTAAAGCACAATAACATATACATGTAAGTCTGGAAAACATCACTATAGTATTTATAGAGAGTGTCCTGTATTTTCCATTCTTAATTTGTGGTGAGTGGAAAATATTAAACAATGCATATGCAAAATGACGCTAAGGGCGTTATCTTTTGGGGGACTAGAGGTTAATGATGAAGTGTCGTCCCAAAACATTTATTTCATAAGATTAAATGTCAGTTCGAATTTAAGGATCTTTTTCTCCATCATCTTATCTCCCCCACCCCTCTCAATCTCTCCTCAATCAAGAAATGGAGGGGTTGTCGAAGGGTGATGCGGGTGGTTTTATTTCGCCCTCTGGTCACAAACTCGTACTCTCCCAACTCATCTTCTCAATCATGTCTTCATCCTGTCACCCATGTCCTAGATACTTACAGTAATCCTGACGTCATCCAGAGCAGGCTGTGTGGATTCAGCTCCCGGGGGCATTCGTTTTTTTCGTTACATTTACCATAGTCTTGTAAAACAAAATACAAAATAAAAAGAAGCCAGATTGTTTTTCTGTTAAGATGATATAGCGCTGCCCTAACCCTAACTCTAACCCTATGTGCCACTAATGAAAGTCACTGTGACTTAATAGTTTTGATAGTTTAATGATTTAATGAGACACCTTTCTGACTGATACTGGTAAGTTTCAGGTTGAAAGCATATCATGACTATGTACACCTTGATCATTTCACCAACGGTCTGATGCTGGGTTAGAAAATCTTAGTAATAGTTATAGACATGCCATGACAAAACCTCTGAATCTGAGTTGTCAAACACAATTTGACATGTGAATATCTCCTTCCTCTGATGGGCTCTTTGAGACTCACTTCAACATGGACAGAGAGGTTAGATTCTAGGCTGAGAGCGATTGGTGTATACATTTAGGATAAGGAAGATCAGGTGGAGTGGGTCAGCAGGAGGCCTCTTCTCAGTTTTATTTACATCAATACATGCAAAGGTCAAGGGTCAAAGTTGAAAGAGGGGGCAACAGGGCTGCATTCTGGATTCCTATGAGACTGGTGGTAATGTTTGATGTGTCAGGTCTTCCAAATATTCCCTGTACTATCAACCTTGAAATGTCTCATGGCGTTAAGCAGTGCTATTGTATTTCATCATATCAATAATTGTCTCATGACCTCATATCTCAAACTAAATTCTTTCCATTTTGGAAAAAGAACTTTGCAGAGAAGTTCTCTGCAAGTTTCTGTAAAGTGAGGCCATATCTTTTTTTAATAGTTTGTTTATCGGGTTGACAGAGTATTCTGTTTCGCTTTTCTACTTAATAAAATGATACAACCATAATGTACTGTGTTAATCAATGTTAAATATTCAGTTAAAAACACATGTTTGCTCTACAAAAAATTGATATTCCAGTTGTAAAACATCAGTGTAGTCCCAGGACATTAGTGACCCTCTCAGTTTTCAGATGATATTCCAGAAGCCAGCTTCTCCCTCAAGCCTTGTCCATCTGGTCTGGACCACTGATAGAAGTGTTTTCTCTTGGATTAGGAGAGAGAGAGGAGGATTGGGACAGGCATACTGGACAGTAAACTGGCCGTTGCTTTGGAATCAAAGTGACACATGTCGTCCCAGGTTCTTCACCTGACAACCTTATTTTTACTGTTGTCCAGTCTGACAGTCTACCAAACGCATGTCTCCTAGTCCCTCTCCATTTAGACAGACACATTTACCACCCGTTTTATTGTCTTTAGCAGCTAATGGTCAGCTGTAAACTGTAATATCTTGCCATAAATCCTTGCAATAGTTGTAGTTAAAAAACGTTTTTTAGTTGATATCAGGTCAATGGATGTCATAAATTCAAAAGCTTACAAATGTCTGCTGTCAATGAAAATAAATCTATAAACCTAAAGGCTGCTAAACATATTGTAGGTTTAGTGAGAATAGAAACACTAAATGTCAAAGTAACACTGTTAATTTACAGAGAACTGCAATTGGTTCACATGCACAGTATAGGTCCAAGAATAGGTTTAAATGAGCAACCTACATGTAACCTAATTACTCACACATGTGGAAAGGAGGAATATAGAGAAAGCATTGACAAATTAGATATCGTATGTCAGCACAAATTAATGAGAAATTAAAGGTCAAAGGCCGAAAGGAAACCTCAGAACGCACACATGATTTTGGTTAGCATGGCCGTTCTGTTTGGCTACAAACTGTCACAAACGGTCAAGCCATCAGGCAGTCATTGGAAGGCAGGGAGCCACAGAAGTGAGATTTGTTTAGGTACATTGTCTAAGATGATGATGAAAAGACAAATGAACACGACGGGGAAGGAGAGTTGTTTGATAAACACATTTTCACTTAGACATAGGTCACTGGGTTGCACTGACCAATTCATTTGAATTGAAAATTATTTATGCCATATCTGCATGTTCCTTCCAATCAAGACTTCACTAATTAAAAGTTCTGTACCCTATTTTGAATTGAATCTTATTTTTTTAGTCAACCAGATTTGTCTTATAGGCGAAAACATAATGACAATTGTGATGACAATGAATAGGAAAAGACTGACCACTGATACAAATACACAGATACAAACACAACTACACTTGAACTAAGCTAGGACCCTTTTTCTGTGCCTGCCCCCCGCCCCCTGCCCCCCCACTCCCACCTCAGGTCAAATGCCTTTGAGAGAGGAGTGTGAGCAACCTGGCTGAGCTCATCTGGTTCTCCATTACCACAACAAAGTCTAGGTCTGGCCTGATGGATTGCGGGGGCAGACAGAGGTAGCGTGGGGCCTCTTCAGGGGAGGAGAGGGGTTGAGACAGGGGACAAGACTCCAGAGGAACCCTGACTCAGACTGTATTTATAAACAGGAACTTATCCCTCTTAACCCTCAGACTGCAGCAGTGCTCCATCATCCTCTCATTTTCAACTGATATTGACAATATGAATTAGGTTACATCAGCACAGGGCTTTTTAGATGATAGTCAAATCTTCGGTTTTGGCTGAAGTTGAACATAAGTGTTTATAGTTTAGGATGGCTTTCTAAGTCCAGGTGAAATATGTGAGATGGTAGTGGTTCTGTTTGATCTCTCCAATCCTTTCTGTTTTTGTGTTGCTCTGCTTCAAGTGTGTTCTTCCAGACGGGCTAGGGGTGAACGCTACACAACATTATAGGCCCTTGATGGTTCCTTTTTTAGAAAGGATGAAATCCTGCAGTGAGAATCTTTCACGGTGACAAATGTCTGTAACCTCTGCCTGCGATGAGATCTGACAGGGTCATCCCAGAGAGGAAACGTGCCCAGACCACTCGCATCGCATAAATCTCACAAGATGACAACCTCGAAATGCAGAATGATCGTTTTCACGAGGCCCCATGACAAAACAGGCATTTATTCAAAAGGCATGTTTTTGTGTTAGTTGAATTTCACAATGCAACTATGTAACAATCAAGCTTTTAGATATAACGACTATGTTTAATTGATAGCGATCATTTATTTTGGTGGACCATGTTTTGGTCCCATAAAGCACTTTCTAAATCTAGTGCCTAGGGGCGACACAGGTTTGTTAACAAGGCCAGGGGTTCCAGAAGAGCAGACTGCCTCTTCCATTCATTCAGAAACACGAAAGCTAATGTTTGACACCGTAAGTACATTTCGGAGGGTTGTAATTATTATTAGAGAGAATGTTGTGGTTCGGAACTTTGAACTGAATTTTCGCACTGTGGCCAGAGAAGGCAGATTTCCAACAGATTTATAAGCACAGCTCCTTTAATGTTCAAGTGTTGTTGTTACTTTCCATTGAACACTTAGATCGACAGTATTTTACAGTATCTAATATCACAGAACCTTTTAATATAGAGCCTTTATTGTCTGCGAGACGTCACATTTTAGTCATACAGGTATGTGGAGGAACAGTGTGACTGCTGAGTGAGAAAAGAAAATAAAGCATTTAAGTTAATGGGTGAGAGGCTCCGGAGGGCAGCAGCTGTATATTTGGTCCTGTCAGGTGAGGCCGTTCGATTGTGATTACATCTATCACAGCGAGCCGTGCAATTACTCTAAAAAATAAACACGGTCCACTCCTGTTACAGCTTGTCAGTCAGCTTGATCCCAACCATCGATAATTCATCAAACTTCATCACACTGAGATCCAGTTATTATTTTTTATTTTATACTATGTGAGGTAAAGACACACACTGCATGCCTGTACACACACACACCCACACACACACACCCACAGACACACACACTGCATGCATGTACACTATACACACATACAATGCTTCCAGTAAATTTGATGGGGGGAGGACACATCTTAATTGAAACTAATCTAAAAAATCACAGAAACTTCAAATTATAGAAACAACAACACAAATACGCGTCAGCGTGGTGATGAATGAGAGAGCTCTGGCCCAGGTCATCCATCACCCGCCCGGTCCGCCTGGCAGCACCAACCTGACAGGAGCGGTCAAATAACGTTTAGCACACGGGACCCTGTGTTTGGGGGGAGATTATTACTGTCAGAGCTGTAATGGATTAGCTTGGACCAGCACAGGTTCAGCCAATAGGGTTTGTGGCTGTATATTAGCATAGCTATCAGTGGTCCAGCCAGGCAGCAGCAGGTCGGTGATTGACAGATGGAGGTGGCCGCCCGGCAGACATCTCACCAGACTAAGGCCAAGCAGCGAGGAGCCAATTATGTTGGGAGAAACAGGGACATTCATCATTCAGTTAGACACCTGTCCAGCCTCACAAAGGAGGGAGCCTCTCCTCCGCCAGCCTCCCCCGGCTGAGATGATACTCATTAGATTGGACCGGGAGAAATAAAGGAAGCACAGGGTTCACATTCAGAGCACACAGCGGTGAGACAGGGAGGGAGATGGAAACCGTAAGACCGTGCAGTTCCATAATCAAAAGCTACAGAGGAGGCAAAGTGTTTCGTCAGGTTTTACAGGCATGGTGGATCAGGTATGGTACCACTGGAACAGCCTCGTTCTAGGCTTGAGAACCACACCCTCCTTGTGTAAAGTATCTATCTACTGTAAGGATGTTTGTAACAACAAAGCCAAATCTCCTTCACTTCCTCTCCCAGAGCCGAGGGTGTGTCCTGTCTCTCTGCTCCCCGTCACCCCCCGCTGTGTCGCGCCTCATCAGCCCTCTCCGCCCTGCACCCTCCGCTGATCACAGCCCCATAAACCCCCAGCAGAACGCAAAAATTAACAAACGCTTGACATTTGCTCCACGTCCAATTACTCAATATCCAAGGCTGAGCACATGTTTAATCAACATTCATATCCCCCGGGGATCTGGAGGCAGCACTCTGCATCACCACCTCGGCCACATTAGGCCCGTTCCCCAGGGCCACGGTGCCAGGCTCCAGTGTTTACCCTCGTCCAAACACACTGGAGACAGTGTCATCTTTCTAGCCTCCCCGTGCCCCAGTACACACAGGCAGCTAAGGGCCAAGGCAGGCCAAGCCAGGCCAAATCAACTGCATGGGGATTTCATGTCCAGGTCTTGAGAGTGTAGTAAGCAATCGATCCAACTCATCCACCGGGGTCAACGTTTCTATCCGAGACCCCCAAGGACCCTCATCCTGTGTGCTTCCCCTTCCTGTCACACCCCAGCAGCCTGGGCTAGTTACACCCACCCTGGTTCACCCTGGGAGAGGGTCAAGAGCAGGTTGGACATAGCCGTGCGGCGGGCCGCTCCACAGAGAGAGGGCTGGGGAGAGACAGCAGCTTGGTGACTGATGTCCCGTCACCGCGGGGGGGAACAGCGGGGGGGGCAGGGAGGACAGATGACTCCACAGCATCTGGGATGTGCAGGCGCAATGCATGAAAGACTTACAAATATGCATAGATGGTAATGAGCTCTTTATTCAAACAGAAACCAGTCAGTGTTGTTGTTGTCATTGTTGTAACTTGAGATAATGATAATGGTGGTGATATTGGATGTGTTTTTTTATTTCAGCTTATGTTCCATGAAAACAGTCGACATTGCAAGGCACATAGACACATTTCAGATATGTTTGTTCTCATTCACATTTATTTGTCTGTAGCTTAAAAAGCCATCTGCACAAACATTGACACACACACACACACACACACACAGAGAGTGTGTGTGCTTTGTATAAGAATAGCCCAATCCATGATCAAACAGGGGATTACATCTGTATGTATGTGCAGTGCAGATATAAGTGGATGTGTCACCAGATGATGGATGACCGGGGGAATGCGCTGCATCCCAGCAGCCTGATACAAGCAGCCCAATCCCCCATCCATCCTGCCTGCCCCAGCCACCTCATCTGTCAGGGAAAACCATTTTCTGTGCAGCAGTGCATTGAGCTTAAGGTTATTTCATTTCTTCATTACAAACTGGGAAACGTGGTCCTCCCAAAGTTCTAGATTGCACACAACAAACTGGATACATACAGATCACACTCTGTGTGCAGACTGTGGGTTAGTATAGCTCTTTGTGTGAAAACGCATCAAAGCTCTGCTTTAGTGCACGTTTCAAATCATCCACATGTGTAACTAGGTATGTAGCAGCAATATAAATGCAAACACTAAAGATTGTATTATTTAAAAATCGGAATATTACTGTGCACATTTTTTTCTTCATCGGTCAACATTGAACAGAACCTACAATAAAACAGGAAGTCATGCATTGGTGGGCAATGTTTACATGTCACTGTGCAGGTTGTGAGCAGATCTGGGGGGTTCATGTGAGCTGGACCATGTTTGGGGATTGTGTTTCACACAGGGAGCCACACAGAGACACAAAGACAGGCCGGCGTCCTCATTAATCTTAGTCACTGACCAACACTGGCCCATCTACATGACCAGGGCAGTGACAAATGCCACTATTGGACTGGGGCGTCGCATCTCCCCAGCTTCATCTCCCGTTAATGTCACATCCATCAGGCCAGCCCCGTCCTGCCATGTCGGAAGAGATGAGACCGGTCGTGGGTAAGAATTAATTGTAAGGACAAGACAAAACAAGTGTCTCTCCCTAGCTTGCAAATGTCTTTTTGTTTTGATTTTGTGTTAAGTAGTTATAGAGGCTGTCTACATTCTACTTTCTGGTTTTTGTCATAATTAGTTGTGAATTATGACCTTTTCAACATCTTTTCAATTACAAAAAGGTTACTGTGTAGCTTATTAAATGAATATTGTGAATAAATAGCCTTACAAAGATCTACAGTGATGGCTAAATGTTTGGGCAAAAATGCATGACTTTTCCAATATTCTGAATAAGGCAATACCTTTTGTCTGCAGAGTACTGTCATTGCTGTGTGACTTACTACTGCCATCTAGTGGTGATCACCATGCCTCTTATATTGATGTGACAACCACCCAAACACTAACAAAATGTAATATGTACATCTCTCTATTCTCTATAGCTACTACAACATACATTTGTGATGGAAAAAGCACTGTAATATGATGTTGGATTTACATAGATAAAAAGGTCTGTCAATCCAATTACAATCATTGGTTATGAGTGGCCTCACTCCAAACTGTCACAGCAAAATAAAGTGCACAGTCCCTTACATGGCTGTCAGTCACAGACAGGAGTAGAATATGAATGGAATCGACAAGCTGATTCTGAGACAAATGAGAATAATGTGTTTTCATCACAGACTATACCAGGGGAGAGGAGGGTGTAGAGGGTGAGTCAATAGAGCCCTGCTGGAGGACATGTTCAGCAGCCTGACAGCAGCGTGATACAGGCACGTCCGAGGGAGCCTCTCCTGAGTGATTCAATCAGGCAGCTTTGCCCCTCAGCCAAGTACCAAGACCGGCCCATCCCTGTGTGTTACGCCGATTAGCTGCACATGCATGACGAGGGATGAAGGAATTTGTCATCATTTGCATCATTCCACAGAGATGAAGCCTGGGAGAGCATTGGGTCTGGGGCTTGTCATGTCCCAGGGCAGGTTGGAGAGGGAGGGTTGTACAAAGATCTTTTTTCATTGTAAACAAAAATCTCACTTTGAATTTGTCAGAAACGTCAGATTTAAAGGAAGTAGGCATTTGCCCCCATAACAGGGTATTTTCTTTATTGTTGTTTCAGTATCAAATATTATTGACTGTTATATTGTCAAATATAAAACAATCGGCAGTTTGTACTTTTAATTAAAGGATGCTGGTAGGTCCTAGTCAGGCTGAGAGAGACCTCATAAAAGGCTATGATGATATCATACTAATGCTTAAAAATTACACGTGTTTCCTCAATGCAGATTAGAGAGAATATCACCCCTGTTTGGTTTGAGGCCATTCAAAAAACATAATGGCACAAATGAAATCTATTCACACACACACATTAGAATCTCACCACCCCTCTGCTGTTAGAAGCCCTGGGGTCTCTCAAGGCTTTTGACTCCTCACAAATGTTTTCTCTTACTGTCTATGCAACCATGATGGAGTTTAATTCCGGCTCATTGCAAGTGTTCCTTTATGGTTCACAGTGTGGCTTTGACCCTTTTAAAGATGGACAACAGGAAATGTTATTGCGAAATGCATTCATTACATAAAGACATTTCTCACGAAATAGAACGAGAAATCCATAGCTTTACGTGTAACAAAATCGTGTTATTTAAGTTAGGGTTAGGGTGGTACACAATACACATTAATCTCCAAAAGTCACATTTCGGGGACCCTCTTTTACTCATGCCTCTAATGAAAGAAATACCATTGTGTGTCTGTTATAACTGTGTTTTACTGTCAAGGGGAGATTCTCATCAGGAGGCTATTCCACGAACGTTGATTAGTATATCGGCGATAAAAAATAAATCCTGCGATCAGGCAACTCGGGATTGGAATTCAAGCCTCAGGTGATTCCTCGAACGAGGATCAGGCTTGTGTCATGAGTGTTCACAGAACACCGGCTTAGAAATCCTTGATATGGGCGCGTGCACGCAGACATAAAGAGCCCCGAAGAGTCAAACTGTCTAAATGAAGATTGATCTTTATGAAGACGACAAATAAGATGTAAAATAGTGTAATACTGCCGCAATTAACAAGGCGAGGGAAATGGTTTGGCAAGAAATTGCTGACCGATTAAATGCGTAGGTCATACTAGCCCCAGTTATTGTATTATGTTCATATTTTAATAAATGAATATTACTGTGGTGATATGAGCAGCAGGCTACAAACTGTCATATCGTCACGATTGGTATTGACCGCTGCCATGGTATTTTTTCGTCATTTTAAGACGGTGGTTCAAATCCCTCTTCAGACACACTTTTTATTGCATTTCGTTGTCTGAATCTAATCTAAAATCTCATCTAAAAAAGTATATAGGCTATAAAATGATGGTGCAGGCTAATTTACAAGAACTGACACGATTACAATGGTGTTTGAAGCCTTTCTGAGTAAATTATGTTTTTCTAACTGGACCCTGGATTTGGCATAGATAATTTTTTCTTATGATTACTGATGGATAGATGATTCACTTAGACAGATATATATATATATATTGTAAATCGATTTGCATGAAGGCTTCGGTTAAATGTAAAAAAAAAAACATTAAGTTAAATCAAGTCTCGAACCCGCAGCCTTCGGAACTCTAGCTGGCTGCCTTAACCCCTGCGCCAGCCACACCGCTGTAATGATGACAATGCAAGTTGAAACACATACCTATTTTATTTTATTTTGTACACTTTTTTATTTATTTATCTATCGATCTATCTATCTATCACACTTTCAAAATATCAAGTTATCTATCAC
This sequence comes from Nansenia antarctica, assembly GCF_963989245.1. NCBI lineage: Eukaryota > Metazoa > Chordata > Actinopteri > Argentiniformes > Microstomatidae > Nansenia > Nansenia antarctica. The sequence goes on from NC_137674.1 coordinate 66,673,880, forward strand.
ACAATCAAACTATCTATCTATCGATCGATCACACTTTCAAAATATCTAATTATCTATCTATCACACAGTCAAACTATCTATCTATCTATCTCGTGTGAAGTGGGAACTAATATTTCCTAAAAGACACTTGAGGAACTGTCGTTCGGGATGTAGTTTCCGCCTGTGAGCCTTTTTTGATGCACGCATTACCTAAACCAGCCTGTAAGTCTGCTCGGGACCAGAATTACTCAGAAGGCAGCGAATTATTTGAGCCACATTGATGGAACCGACCGCAAGCTTATTTAAACCTGGATCAGACTTAATCGCCTGGATCAGAGTTAATCTCGCTTAGTGGAATGGGCCCCAGGTGAGCTGAAAGGTAGAAACAAAGTCAACCCCCTCCACATGTTCCTCACTATGATAGGAGGCGCCGCTTGAGTTTCTGGGCCCCATGACAGAATATCATTCTGGCCCCCCCCACCTAAACCCCCACCTAAACCACCTATCAACCTAGACAACCCACCTAAACCACCATCAACCTAGGTAGAAGGTTTCGCATGCCAAGATGTAATAATAAGCTCTTAAAACTATCATTTGTCCCATTCTCCATCAAACTAATCAATTCGCTCAAGCAGAAACGATGATTAGGACATGACCACCAGCACCTGCACTTTATCTTAGACACCACTTGAAGGGCCATGTGCAATATTCGAAAACACCACTTGAAGGGTTATGTGCAATATAATATATATATATACCAAATGATGCCATGTCCAGGTGGAAACTGCTGCCAATGTCACTCAATGTTTGCTGCTGTCCTGTTGTTTACTTTGCCTGCTGTATGTTGTATGTATCGTCTCTGTAGCACTTGAAGCATGAAAGTACCATGCCCAAGACAAGTTTCCCCTCGGGGACATTAAAGTATAATCAATCAATCAATCAATCAATATGTTGCTCCCCTTCGCGTGAGTCGCGCGTAGCTCGGGCTGTGGTTGTGAGAGACATGAGCCAGATGTACTGTATGCGTACATGTATCCAGAGAGACCCTGAGTCGTTCAGAGCTTCCTACGCTGAGCTATGGTAACTCTCCCGCACCTACCGCATATTACCTCCGGAAAACCGCAAAAACTAGGCATTCACCGGTAGGGGGTAGGTGCGGGAAAGTTACCATAGCTCATCGTAGGAATCTCTGATCGACTCGGGGTTGGTCTCTACGTGTCTAGGAGACTCAGGCGCATACAAAACATGAAAGGGCTCATGTCTCTGGTCTAAATTTAGACCCGGAATCTTTTTGCCAGGCTGCGTGTGACGTGTGACGCTGCACACCGTTGATTGGTCAATGGAAATCGTCATCCCATGTTCATAGATTTCTTCGCTAACCGCCATCTTGAAATACCACATTCGCTCTTGGAAAATGTCACTACAGTTTCTGTAATAGCTTATTAATAAAGATTCGAAAAATTATGCTGACCATCGTATTATCTTAGTTTAATGTCATTTCAATGCATCATAGAACTTTTATTTACAACAAGCATAACACAAAAATCGCTATTATGCACCGTCTTTGCCCGTGAATAACACCGGCTGTGAATGTGGTAGAAACACAATACTCCTTTGCTAACTTCACCATCGGTCTACGGTCATTTTGAGCCCTTAACCACCGCGCTGACACCCCGAGAAGTTATGCTTTTAACCGTAAACTCGATGAACCGGGAGTTCACCCGGCCGCTGCTGCTCGCAGCACCGCTTGCTGCTGGTTGAAAGTCCCGTTGACAGCGGGGGCAGAGAAACGTTTTAACAGGGAATTCGCTCCGCGCTGTCGACGGTGATAGGAGTGTAGGATCGATACCATTCAAATGGTTTTGGATTCCCTGTCCTCTCCTCTATGCGGACACGTTGGAATTGTTATCCTAACCCACGGTAATCCAAAGTTATTAACCCGCAAAGGGCACCGTGTTTGTCCGTGAATAACACGGCACACAATGATACTACAGTTCATAAAGCAGACAAGTGAAGGCAGTGGTTTTAAGGGTTAAAAAAACATGACTTTATTATGTGTATATAGCTTCCTCTCTCTCTTTCTCTTTCTCTCCAAAAAAACCCGGTTAATAATAGCCCACATAAGTTTCTATCTCTTTTCAGCATTCCTCTTTCGAGTATCCTTCCTTCTGTCTTCTCTCTTCTGTCTTCTCTCTTTTCTCTTCTTCTTCGACTCAATCAATTGCCAAATCGTTTCCTCTCTCTCCCTCTCTCTCTTTCTCTTTCTCTCCCAAAAACCATGGTTAATAATATACCACATGCCGAGGGAAAGGCATACGATAGCTTCAAGTTCCTCCATGTTGCTATTGTTGCTGTGTTGTGTCTCGTGAAAATATACGTCACCACCATGGCGCGCTTTTATGACGCGTAACTCCGCCTACTATCGCCTACTCCTCCTACTAGTTCCTGGTCTGTTGTGTATAGTGGAAAACCAGAACTGATCAAAAGCGGGCCGAAGCGGGCCGAAGCGAACTGACCCGACCTGACCCGACCCGAGCTGGGCCGCTGATGGAAAAGCGCCATATCACAACCACAGCACAGCTACGCGCGAATCATGCGAAAGGGAGCAAGATATGGCAAGGGACCTAACCCTAACCACTAACCACTAATAAGCTGCCAAACCAAAAGGTCTATCATATCAAAACATAATCTAGGGATGTATAGGAATAAAAAAATCACATCTAGAATTTGCCCACCCAGATGGTAATGAAATGTTAAATGTTGGGGTTTGGCCCAAGGACTATTACTCTTGGCTGAGGGCTTCACCACGTCACGCGCAGTATCAACCAATGAAAATGCATAGAGTGCGCCCAAGATACGCCCCTATATTTGCATACACATCTGACAATGACAAAGACAAACTATTCTATGTGAATACAACATTGTCTTTCGCTTTATCAGATGTGTATGCAAATATAGGGGCGTATCTTGCATGTTGTCCACGCCCCTGCGCATCTTCATTGGTTGATACTGCGCGTGACGTAGTGAAGCCCTCAGCCAAGAGCAGACACTACTTAATTTCCAATCATAGCATGTTTTAAAAAAATAAAATAAAAAGTACAACCAGAATAGAAGTCCAAGTAGTACAATAGTCATTATTGTACTTTAAACAGTTTTTCAGTGCATGAGGTCAGCTCACTGCCTGGGCTAGAGAGGTACTCCATTTGGTTAGGCTGGACATTTTTTTCTGGTGCCGTCCTAAGTCAAACTCTGCGTATGAATCATAGTGGAGGTATGATATATGGCATATATATGGCATATATACAGTATATCTCAAAAGTGAGTACACCCTTTAGATTTTTGCAAATATTCTGTCATATCCTTTCAGGGGATAACACTATCTTAATGAAACTTTGATATAACTTAAAGTAGTCAGTGTGCTGCTTGAATAACAGTATAGATTTATTGTCCATTGAAAATTACTCAGTACACAGCTGTTAATGTCTAAACAGCTGGCAACAAAAGTGAGTACACCCCATAGTGAACATGTCTAAATTGTGCCCAAAGTGTCAATATTTTGTGTGACCACCATTGTTATCTAGCACTGCTTTAACCCTCCCGGGCATGGAATTCACCAAATTCATTCGTGGCGGCCCGCACTGACTCCTCCACCTTCCTCTTGAGGATGCCCCACATGTGCTCAATTGGGTTTAGGTCTGGAGACATACTTGGCCAGTCCATCACCTTAACCTTCAGCTTCTTCAGCAAGGCCGTTGTCATCTTGGAGGTGTGTTTAGGGTCATTATCATGTTGGAAAACTGCCCTAAAAAACGGCCCAGTTTCCGAAGAGAGGGGATCATGCTCTGCTGCAGGATGTCACAGTATATATTGGAATTCATGTGTCCCTCAATGAAATGCAGCTCCCCAGTGCCGGCAGCACTCATGCAGCCCCAGACCATGATGCTGCCACCACCATGCTTGACTCTAGGCAAAACACATTTGTCTTGGTACTCCTCACCAGGGTGCTGCCACACACGCCGGACACCATCTGACCCAAACAGGTTTATTTTGGTCTCATCAGACCACAGGACATGGTTCCAGTAACTCATGTTCTTGGATTCATTGTCTTCAGCAAACTGTTTGCGGGCTTTCTTATGCATCGGTTTCAGAAGAGGCTTCTGTCTGGGGCGACGGCCATACAAACCGATTTGATGCAGTGTGCGGCGTATGGTCTGGGCACTGACAGGCTGACATCCCACTTCTGCAACCTCTGCAGCAATGCTGGAAGCACTCGCACGTCTATTTTTGGAAACCAACCTCTGGATATGACGCTGAGCACGTGGACTCAACTTCTTTGGTCGACCCTGGCGAGGCCTGTTCCGAGTGGAACCTGTCCTAGAAAACCGCTGTATGTTCTTAGCCACTGTGCTGCAACTCATTTTCAGGGTGTTGGCAATCTTCTTATAGCCAAGGCCATCTTTGTGAAGCGCAATAATCCTTTTTTTCAGCCGCTCAGAGAGTTCCTTGCCATAAGGTGCCATGTTGTCCAGCATTCAGAGAGAATTGTGCCCAAAACACCAAATTTAACAGCCCTGCTTATCATTTACACCTGAATCCTTGTAACACTAACGAGTCACATGACACCAGGGCGGGAAAACAACATCATTGGGCACAATTAGGACATGTTCACTATGGGGTGTACTCACTTTTGTTGCCAGCTGTTTAGACATTAACAGCTGTGTACTGAGTAATTTTCAAAGGACAATAAATCTATACTGTTATTCAAGCAGCACACTGACTACTTTAAGTTATATCAAAGTTTCAGTAGGATAATGTTATCCCCTGAAAGGATATAACAGAATATTTGCAAAAATCTAAAGGGTGTACTCACTTTTGAGATATACTGTATATGTATATATACGGTTCTTTGGTGGAAAGGCATTTTTTAAAGCCATTTTTAGTCACCACAAGTCTGTTCAAACCCAGGCAGCGAGACCAGCAGGAAAACACAACTAGATCTTCTATAATTCTAACTGGATAGTACTTCGTTTCCAGTCATAGTCAGCTAGATTACTTACTTAGCTAGCTTACTTTTACTTATCAAATGTACATTTTGTGATATAAACGCAGTGGAGACACTCTCAGCTGTCTTGCATCGCGCATAGCCCAGAGCGTATATGTCTAATTGAGTCAACTGGTATTGTGGTTATCACCAAGTTCTCCCATACAGTGCTGATGGACTAGTATAGACCATTGCCGACATGTGTGAAAGGGGACAACACGGGAATAGCTTGGGATGTCGACATAGTTTGGGATTCCATGCAAATTATAGGGAGAAAGAGGCTGTGTGAGAACGGGGCTATAGACTCTACCCGTCTGTGATGATAACTGCGTCGCTGCTTTCATACGTCACGCGCGGTATCAACCAACTCAAAATAGCCAGAGTCAAGCCTCTCCTCAAGAAACCTACCCTTGACCCATCATCTGTCCACAATTACAGACCTGTATCCCTTCTCTCCTTCCCTTCCAAAACCCTTGAACGCGCGGCATCTAAACAACTGACTGACTATCTCCGGAAGATGGATCACTTAGACCCCCACCAATCCGGCTTCAAGGCTGGGCATTCCACTGAGACTGCGCTCCTTGTTGTCACGGAAGCCCTCCACTCTGCCCAAGCTTCCTCCCTCTCCTCTGTTCTCATTCTCCTTGACCTGTCTGCTGCCTTGACACAGTCAATCACCAGATCCTTCTCTCCATCCTCTCAGACCTGGGCATCTCTGGCACCGCACACTCCTGGTTTTCTTCCTACCTGGCGGGCCGCTCCTACCAGGTGACCTGGAGAGAATCGCTATCTTCTCCACGAACCCTCTCCACTGGGGTACCCCAGGGTTCTGTCCTAGGGCCCCTACTTTTCTCCCTCTACACAAGTCTCTTGGCTCGGTAATCTCTTCACATGGGCTCTCCTACCACAGCTACGCAGACGACACTCAACTCTTCCTGTCCTTCCCCCCGTTTGATGTACACGTGGCAACCCGTATCTCAGCATGTCTCGCTGACATTTCAACTTGGATGGCTGACCACCATCTCAAGCTCAATCTTAACAAGACCGAGCTCCTCTTCATCCCCGGGAAAGCCTGCCCTCTCCAAGACTTCTCCATCACAGTGGAGAACTCTACTGTAACCCCCTCCCTGACAGCCAAGAACCTTGGAGTGATCCTGGATAACCGACTATCCTGTGCGGAGAACATTGCAGCAACGGCTCGCTCCTGCAGATTCTTCCTCTACAACATCAGAAGGATACGACCATTCCTTACCAGAGAGGCAGCGCAACTCTTGACCCAGGCACTGGTCATCTACCGCCTGGACTACTGCAATGTACTCCTGGCTGGGCTCCCCGCTTCAGCCATTAGACCTCTGCAGCTCATCCAGAATGCTGCTGCCCGGCTGGTATTCAACCTCCCCAAATACTCGCATGTCACCCCTCTCCTTCGCACCCTGCACTGGCTCCCGATAGCAGCTCGCATCAGATTCAAGACCCTGGTGCTTGCATACCAGGCAGCTAAAGGGACAGCCCCTGCCTACCTGAAGGAAATGGTAACCCCCCAAACCCCTGCCCGCTCACTCCGCTCCTCCACCTCGGCTGGCCGACTGGCCCCACCTCCTCTACACAGCAGTCGGGCTGCCCGATCACGTCTCTTCACAACACTGGCTCCCCGCTGGTGGAATGAGCTCCCCACGGCTGTCAGAACGGCAGAGTCACTACCCATCTTCCGTCGTAGACTGAAGACCTATCTCTTCAGGTTACATCTTAACTGCTCCTCCTGAGACATCTTCTGACCCTCACCACTACGTCTCCTAAAGACACCCGCTTTCCCCTCTACTGTGTCCCTAAGAACTTCTATTGCCCCCCTTGTACTGTTTCTCAGTTTCTCCAGTAAAAATAAAAATAAAATAAAAAAAACTTTAGTAGAAGGCGATAGGGAGAAGGTTTTTCCTTCTATCAGTGGCCCCGGGCCCGAGCTAGATTACTCTTCCTGCAACGAATGGTGGATTGCTGATTCACATGCTTGGTATTCAAATGTATTGATTGTAAGTCGCTTTGGAATAAGGCGTCTGCTAAATGCCAAAAATTTAAATGTAAACCAATGAAAATGCGTAGGGGCGTGGACAACATGCAAGATACGCCCCCAGATATTTGCATACAGATCTGATCAAGTGGAAAAGAAAGAATAAATGTGGAAAAGAAAGAATGAAAGAATGAATGTGGAAAAGAAAGAATGAATGTGGAAAAGAAAGAATGAATGTGGAAAAGAATGTGGAAAACAAAGAATGAAAGTGGAAAACAAAGAATGAATGCGTAAAAGAATAAATAAATATAGAAATGTATTTCGTTATACTGTGTGTATTCATTCATTTATTTGTTCATACATTCATTTATGTATCTATATATTTATTGTTAATTTTGACAGACTTGGTCCTCCATAATTAACGTCCTTATGATGATGATAATAATAATAATAATATTATAAATATAATATATATAAAAAATGATTCTCTTGGGCCCCTGTCAGTGCTGGGCCCTTAGAATCCTCCTAACTTACCCCCCCCCCCCCCCCCCCCTTAGCGGCGCCCCTGCTGCTTATTGCCGTTATTGTTATAGTTAATAGCAAAACAAAAAATACTATATAATAATTAACGAATGCTGTAGGAATCTATTCCTAAATTAATACTAGACATTTTTAGTTACCAATATAGCAGGATGCGACAATAGATTGATCAAATAACTGCAAAATGCAAAATGCCTACGGACGTTGTGAACGAAACACCAGGAACCAACAGTGGGGCGGAACCAACAGTGGGGCAGACGTTTCCACCCGACCATGGAAAACAGACGGCGCATCTTGCGTGGTTTGTTCAGGAAGTGGATGGAAGCTTGTTCCCTGTTATGAAATACACACTCAGTACAATCTACGACATTAGAGGATATTATTATTGTATATTATTAGCGTTCGTGATGTCTCTGAAAGTGTGTGATCAGGTGAGTTGCTAGAATGAATCTTACTGCGTTTCCTAATTGTGTTTCTGTTTCCCAAAGCAACAGTATAATTTGTATGTAGAGTTCAGTGTAACCTATTTAGTAAATAGTATTTACCAAGAGAATGAGTAGGAGGCAGTTTATTTTCCTGAGTTTGATCTAGCCTATAGTAAATTTGATTGTTAGCTCTTGAACGACAAATGATTCAGTAATTCAGTAACTATTCAGTAAACAAATTAAGTAATGCAATATTTTAGCAAGCATTGTTGTAGACACGTCTCTAAAAAATTACATTTGCTCACAACAGGTAACCCAAGGTTGGTTGCTGGAATATGCCTAAACTGCAAATTCCAAAAGGGGAGGTAGAGCTGTCGGTGAGCACGATGCTAGCTGGGCATTATGGACCACAGGAGGCCTTTGGCACAGGGGAGAAGAATCTTCAGAAGAGGACCTATCAGTGTGTCACATGTTTCAAAAGTTTCTCTGCCCCATCCAAACTGCAGAGGCACAACCTTACACACACAGGACAGAGACCATTTGGATGTCACCTCTGTGAAAAGGCATTTCGGCAACTAGGACATCTGAAACTCCATCTTAACACACATTCTTCTCTGATACAGAAAATGGTCAGCATAGGGCCTGACTTGCATCAATTTGGCATTGTAAATATCTCTCCAAAGGAGACAAACAACTCAGATACATGTTTGCAGGAAGACTCCTCAGACACAGTCACTGCAAAGGGCACATGTGTGAGCCTCAGTCCTGCTTGTGAAGACAGACTTCAGGAAAGTTCTCTCTCTCCCTCCTACTGTATGTCTGAATTCAAACCTCCTCCATCTCTGCACTCTGAGGCCAACAGCTCTGGGATGCAGCACAGAGAAGAGGAACCACTGAGGGAATCTGGGAAAGAGGCCATGGATGTTGATAGCTCTTTGAGAGAAAAAACAGTCAAGAAACATGGAAATGTGATTGAGAAATTAAACTTCGGCAGGACAGTTCATAAATGCCCTGAGTGCTTTAAGTGTTTCAGCTCTCCTTCCAAACTAAAGAGGCATTGCCTCATCCACACAGGCCAGAGGCCGTTTCAGTGTAATATTTGCTGGCGTGCTTTCAGACAGCTGGCCCATTTAAAGGCACACTACAGTGTTCACACAGGGTCTGTCAGAAGGAAAAACCTTCCGTTGCCGCAACACAGCTTCAAAACGCAACCCCAGAGTCCTCAAACTTGGCTACGGAACTATTCATGCAACACATGTGGAAAAAGATTTAGACTGATGAAACATTTCATAGTCCACCAGCAAAGTCATAAAGTTCCAGAAACCGTCGTGCACCGTGGCAAGTTAAATGATACAACTGTGGCCTTCCCTCTACCTCACACAGACTGTGCTCCCCAAGTAACCCCAGATTCTCTCAAATTGGTAACACACAAAATGGAACTGGATAGAAAAAGACCTGACAACCACATTGACCTCACTCACTCCGATGTATCAGACAATAGAAAGTCATCAAAAGAGGTCAAGGGAAATCAGTGCATGGTGTGTCTGAAGACGTTCGACTTTCCCTCCAAACTCTCCAGACATCTACTGGTCCACATTGGTATTAAGCCCTATAAATGTCAGGTCTGTTGGAAGTCCTTTAGGCAGCTCTGTCATCTACAGGGTCACCAGAAGATTCACAAAGGAAAAATATTCTTCAATGATTCTAAGAGGACAAAGGAGTTGTCAGAGAAACCAGAGGTTATTCCACCATTAGAGAGGCCTGTTTCTGAAGTGAAGAGGTCAGTTAGTAGTTTCCAGCATATTCAACCCATTAAACCTACCGTCAGTCGTTGCTTAAGTGACAGTCGCTACAACCATGATGTTCATGTTCCTGCATGGGAACACAGTGGGAGTCTGCTGCCTGGATTGGACTGTAAAGAAGTAGCCAGACCTTCTGCTGGGGAATCCGTTCCTCTCAGGCAAGGCCACTGCTCTACAGAAAACACCAGTGGTGTGTTTGATGCCACACCTGTACAACAATCCCTTACAGGTAATGCGAAACCCCAAAAAAACTTCTCAGAAACGAAACCCCCAACTCTTGGCAGACAGCGTGGTTATTGTTGCTCTGTTTGCTCAAAGCTCTTCGATGCTCCGTCCAAGCTCCAGAGACATTCCCTCACCCATACAGGACACAGGGCCTATCAGTGCTCTGCTTGTCCGAAGACATTCAGACAGAAAGCTCATTTGAAGACACACCGGACTGTTCACAAACAAGGGACTGAGCTTTTATCAAGACAGGAAGACTCCCAGGTGTTGAAGGAGGCTCAACTCTCTACGAGTCCCACTGAAAATAGAGAGACAGAGTTGTTCTCAAGACCAGACACGTCCCCCCAGTGTTCTAATGAAGATGACTTTGTCCCTAATCAGAGTGAAAGTCTATTTTTATCAAATGACAATGACCTCTCAGCAGTCCCTGCTACATCATCTGATTGTGCCACAATGAACAGTTTTGACAGCCAATCAGTGACTTCTGTCTCACAGAGAAAACCAGGGGGTCACCAATGCATGATGTGCCTGAAGAACTTTGACTTCCCCTCTAAACTGTCCAGACATTTACTGGTCCACATGGGCATTAAGCCCTTCAGATGTCAAGTCTGTAGTAAGTCTTTCAGACAGCTCTGCCATCTCCAGAGTCACCAGAAGGTTCACAATAAGGCCATGTGGCATGGTTGTCAGCAAAGGGAAGACGACTGTGTGTTGACTGAACAGGACCATGTGCCCTCTAATGAGGGGTCTGTTTCTGAGGGACACCTTTTAGCAGCTGCACTTAATCAAGATGAACCACCCCCAAATCAAACTTTTGGCGATCGAGTGCGAAATGGTCAACTTTACGAAAGTAATGACGGCGAACCATACCCTCATTACTGTTCAATCGGTAACTCAAACTCATCAGAGAACTTAAACCTGTCATCTAACTTTGAAGCTGATCTTCCAGCAAAGCCAGAACATTTGAAGCCTGATTGCCAAGTAGGCCTAGATCAGAAATCTATCTTGCCTCTTCCCAAACAGGAAAATAGTCCTTGGACAATTGCAATAGAGAAACCAGGGGAAACATCTTCCTTGGGTGAACATGAGAAGCAAAACCATCCCCAGTTTCACAACATGTTAAGCCCCTATCCACATCAACAAGAAACGTCAGATGATGAACAGACCTATCCGGTAGCTATCCACCATGTTCCTCATTTGGAGGATGGACCTAGCAAGCCTGAATCCCACGATAGATTAGATGATGTGGATAACTTATGTCTATATCAGTCCCCACAGACATCGGAGAGTCATGGAGAGTATGGGGTGAAAGAGGAAAGGGTGGAGGTCAGGCTGAGGTCAGAGTTGACTGTTACATACTCGTCCGAACCTCCCAATGACCTTCACGTCTGCTCAGACTGTAGTCAGTGTTTCACCACCAAGAGAAAACTATTTCTTCACAGGTGCCCTGCAACACACTCAGAGAAAGAGAGACAGGCGAGCTCATATCAGTGCGCTATTTGCTTTAAAAGCTTTGAGGCTCCGTCAAAATTGAAAAGACACTATCTGATCCACACAGGGCAGAGGCCGTTCCAGTGTACAGTGTGTGGGAAGACTTTCACACAGTCAGGCCACCTGAAAACGCACACGCAAACCCACAGGTAGAGAAGAGCTCAGGACCTGACCCCTGGAAAGATTCTCCCACCACGGCACAACACTGTGCTTGAACCCTTTCCATGCTCTAAATAACATTTCATCTTCAGATTTTTGTCTTTGTTTAAGCCTTTCTGTATCTTCCCTAAAGTGGTCTCTTAATATATGGAGATCAGCAAGTCAACTGATTTAGAACTGAGCCCCACTGTACAGTACTGTGTGTGTAGTGTATTTATTGTTGCTCTCAATTCACTGATAATATAGTTTGTAGCGGTGAACAGAGATGTCATTATCTGTATCTGTTCAACCTACACAATTATCTGTATTTGGATAGAAGACATGGGGCCGGTTTCAGAGACAAGGCTTAAGCCTAGTCCTGGACTAAATCACACTTTCAATGTAAAATCTCCATTGAAGATGTTTTTTAGTCTAGGATTAGGCTTAAGCCTTGTCTGTGAAACCGGCCCATGAAGTGGGAGTGGTTTATACCGGAAGTCATGTTAAATCGTTAAATTAATTATAATACTTATATTGGCATATAATTAATTATGAGATATTTCCACATCCTCATACTGTATGGTTCACCTCTGTCTTTTTATTTTTATTTAGTATTTTGAACTAAACTAAGTTTTATGAATTGTCGGAACTCCACCACCCCTCCTTTAACTAGGGGACATTGATCAGAAACTGAAAGATTATAAATTGAAAGATTCTGTTTTGCAGTAAAGAAAAATATCTCTCAGTTGAAGGGAATAATCTTAAATTCCAATGATGCTGCGTTTGTGTTTGTTGATGTGTTAATATTACTGCAGTTCGCTAGGAAACGTGACTTCACTTTAAAAAAAAAATATGTAGGCTGAATGAAACAACTAGTTAGTGAAATCAAAGTCCCATGTTGCAAACATAATTTTTTATCTTGTGGCCATCCACAATTATATGAATCGATTTGAAGAAACATAATGGCTGACACACACAGCCATGGCTTTTTTTTCAGAATAATAATGAGCAACTTGGATCTGTATCTGTTTCCATCGCATTATTTGTGCTTTTCCAAATAACATATTTGTATTCAGGTACATCCCCTAATAGTTTGCATATGTATTTGTTTACAATGAATATATAAACCATATATAATACATTTGGTTCCCCTTTTTCATAAAGAGGAAGTACACTAATAGCCTTGTTTTAAAAGTACCAATTATTATTGTGTCAAAATAATTCTCTGTTCTTAATTGACTAACCCCATCATTATTTATTTGTAGTTTATTTTTCTGGTATAGCTGAGAAACATTAGTTCATTAGTAACACATTTTTTTTGTTGATTTTCAGATTATAGCATCAGGTTAGCATTATATCCATCAGGATAGCATTATTACTCCGTAATTTCACCTCAGTGATTGTAGTACCACCTTTTCACACAAGGTGGCGTCCTGTTCCTTTATTTAGGTATTCTGAAATGTACTTGGACAAGCGTCTCTGCCATGTGTATATTCTTGTCAGGTGGAGATGCTGCAAAATATTAAATGTTGGATGAAAAAACAGATTTTTGTTTCATATGAATTCCTTTTTTTTTAAGATTAGAGGAGGAGTAACTGTTGTATTGTATGTTTGCATGTATTTAAAATGTGATTTATAAATATGCACTCCATGTCTGCTTTCATAATCTTGTTAAAGAGGTTATATATCCAAATATAATAATTATGAATCATTTAATTGCTATGGTTTTGTGGAGTACACCTCCCTCTTTAAGGGATACATTTAGAATATCTCAAAACCATTAAAGATTATTATCCTAATTGTTAGACTGTAATTGACAGAAGCGGTTTCCCTTGCTTTTGAGGATTTCTCAAGATTTCCTAGGATGAATATGAAGCAGATGTGTAATATAGATTCTTATATGAGCATTAGTTTAGTACAACAAGACTGTAACAACAGCTCAGTAAAGTACTGTAGGGAGAGGACTTGTAAGTGCTTGGATGGTGTTCATCAAAGTGTTTAGCATGTTTGCAGGGTCCATCATTCACTCTGCCATCCAACCACCGGGGCACGGGGAGGGATTGAGAGCAGGATTAATTTTGGCCATTATGGAAATCTAAATTAAAATCTCTCTAAATTAAATATTCTTCTCTTCAATGAGGTGCCCAAAAATTGTAATTACAGTAATGGATCTGGTCAGATGATACACTGTGTTATTGTTGCGTTGCTATAGTCCTATAGTAAAATACTTACCTCAACACCTGTCGACCCAAAACCAAATCCAAGATGTTATGTATAATGTATTAGTAGGCTTTTATCCTATACTTTGTGTGGTATTTTTAGTGATGGACCAACAGCAAGAAAAGAAGAAATCAAAGATACTGCTTTATGTTATGTAACAATATATGTGTATATTAATATATCATCCTCTCCTTTTCCCTATATTTGAGCGATTCACATTGTGCTATATGTGAGTGCCCAGCTAGCTGCTTCCTGAGTCATCATTACTGCATATTTTATAGGTCATATGCTGATTACAGGACTGTGTAATCTCTGACATTGCTCTGGTGTATAGAGACATGGGACCTAATCCCAGGCCTGGCCTCCTGACCGATACAGCTCTCCATCTGATTGGGGTTAGGCAGCCTTAGACCGACAGCAGCACTGAGCAGATAGGATGGATGGATGGATGCTCCTCATGACAAGGAGATGTAAAGTAGTGAGATATGAAGGACGCGGTTGGTTCTCTATACCAGGTTGACAAAATAAGTTTTCCTGAGATCCACAAATTGACTTGAGTCTTGATACAGTGCACTTTGAATAATTGCATTCTATTGAATTGCTCCGGATAAGGGCTCGCTCTGGGTCACAGCAGTCCCCAAGCCAAAGCATTTATCTTGTGGCAGCTGTATCATATTCATATAGACTTCCTAGTTATCTCATTTCCGAGCCTCGACCTTTCCTGGTTTCTGCATTGGTTCATAACAGTAAGCATATGCGTGTAACAATATAATCCCAGGCATTTTGTAGATTCATGACTTTCTCTTGCCGATGTGCAGTAGCCTACTGTATTGATTACATACAGTAGATCCCTTCCTGCCTCCATATCGCATTAGCATCCGGGTCTGTCTGACATCGCAGTACCCTGAAAGCATTTTAAGTCGTTAATGTTGACACATCCATGTTTGACAGCCTTAACGTACAGAGACGTGAGTCACAAACACTCAGGTCTCCAACATCCTTTCTCCAGTCATCCATTAGCAGAGTCGCTCTGCAAGACAGTTCTGAAATAACATCAGACGGTTGGGAAAGGGGAGCTTATGTATTTATTATGAGCCCCCCCAAAACATTCACTCTGGCATCAGTGGGTGTGTGGGTTGAGACGAAGTGCAGCTCTCAGCAGATCTCAGTCACGTTGGTTATTACAGTGGTGATGGGGTCAGAACCCCCCAGGAAGGCTGAATCTTATAGGTTTAAATCCCTTTAGGCACCAAGCAACGCCGATCAGTGCTCAGAGGCTCCTCTGTAATCTCACCACGTAAATATGCATGTTATACAGTACCATGATAATTGTGGATTTTTATTTTTTAAAGGTAATATTTTAAAGTGTGTGTGTGTGTGTCTTGCATGCATCTGTGTTTTGTTATTATGCATGGTCCAGGTATTGGCATGAGTGGCGTGCAACATGATTGTCCTCTGTCTTCTGCATCTCAAATGTTTCCCTTCCTTTCTTTGGCCAAAGGGTGGGCAGCGTGAACCGAACCTAACCTAACCCAGCGTGAACCGAACCTAACCTAACCCAGCGTGAAACTAACCTAACCTAACCCAGCGTGAAACTAACCTAACCTAACCCAGCGTGAAGGCTTACAGAAACTTTCACCAACGTCACCCGACCGCTGTCTGCCTGCTCCTGTCTGACTTGGCTTGTACTCATGCCCAGGCCCTGAACCCCCCTCTCCCCCCCTAAGCCCTGAGCCCCCCCCAGGCCCTGAACCCCCCTGAGCCAAAGTATTTTAGAAGGACCGGGGCCAGATCTTCATCTTCCTTTGGGATGGGACCTTCGGTTTCAAGGCCCCCGCCTACAGAAATGCTTCACAGGAAGTGTTTCAGTCTGACCGCGTGAGTGATGGGTTGTGGTCAGAGGCATAACTTATTCAAAATCACCAACATGGGTTCTGTTCTCAAGGCTGCTGACTAGCCATGTTGCTCATTAGCCTGCCCAGTCAGCTAGTTAATGAATCATACGTCTCTACTGCAGGATATGCTGTACATTCTGGCCAAGTACACTTCTTCGTTACAAATCTGATTAATTGACGTCCTCTATAGACAAGTGATTATATGTATTTTACTGAATGTTCTTTCTATGATAATACTGCTGTGAAAAGGCAAAAGCAGCTAAAAAAAAAGCTCAAAAAAAGCTCAAAAAAAAGTAGCTCAGAATTGAGTTATTTTTGGAACATTAAAGATCTGCTTTATTATGTGGACAAATATCTTGAGTCAATTTAGTTGTTTTTTGGAACAATGAATGCTTTTTTGGTGTCATGCAGGCGACACTAGTGTAAAGTGGGAGGAGGGGGGGGGGGGGGGTCACCCTAGAGCGCTACACTGTGTTAATTGGGGCCTGTGGCTAATCAGCCTGTGACAGCCTGACACTGACAGCCAAGGAAACAGTGCGAGTGTGTTAGGGCTCACATAGACACACCACACTAAGTAGCCTAATCACGCACACAAGCTCAGCAGTAACAATTTGCAATTAAATAGATAGCCTACCTTTTCTGGGAACCTGATAGAAATCCATCGCAAACAACATCCTCTGAGAAGTTAGATGCTAGAATGAATGAATGAATGAATGAATGAATGGTCTTTATTGTCATTGATATAGTACAGGTACCAAACAACGAAATTTGGGAGGGGGGGCTCCCCTGGTGCTAGGAAAGAGAAAAAAAACAAGAAGGGAAAGGAGCTGGTTTACATAAATAAAGGTTATGTACACTATCCACTATACTATACTGTACAGATAAAATACTGTGCTGTACTCTATGCTATGCTATACCTATTCTAACATTTCCTATTTCTCTGCAACCTTATGTACCCTAGGGTTGTCATATTGCACATAGTGTTTTTCCACATTCATTTAAAGTGTCGCAGTTTGCAGGCTTGAAATGTACACATTTGTGCCTCAGCACTACACCTGATTTTTCAATCCAGCAGCTGCCATCAATCCGTCCAGACTGTCTAGGGCCCAGAACCTAGGTCTTTGCTGTGTTCAGGGCCTGGATGGCCCTGGGGTAGAAGCTGAGCTTCAGTCTGTTTGTCCTTGCGAACATGGTCCTGTACCGCCTGTTCGAGGGCAGCCGCGCAAAGTGTTCGTACCCAGGGTGGGATGGGTCTCTGGAGATCTTGGAGGCCTTCCTGAGGCAGCGTGTGTTGTACAGCTCTTCCAGAGAGGGGAGGGGGGCGCCGGTGATCTTCTGGGCCGTTCTCACGACTCTCTGTAGCGCATTCCTCTCTGCGGCTGTGCAGCTGGAGAACCAGTTGCAGATGCAGTAGGTGAGGATGCTCTCCACTGCGCAGCGGTAGAAGGCCACCAGTATCTCCTGTCTGGAGCATTATACTCACATTACTCGCTGGCGTTCAACACTTTAAACATGTTAACACTCTGGCGCCTTTTTACAATTTTTTCATGTTATTCATCTGTCATTGACAGGAAATACAAAAATCCCTGTATCATAGCAGTAAGATTTATATGATCATGGATGGAACGCTGACTCAGATTGTGAAAGGTCTTCTCATTAAGGAATGTGTGGTGTGATGGATGCAGCTTCGCTCAACATTATTCTTCCTCAGGTTGGGTTTGTGTCTACATGACATGCAGACATGGCCCAGCAGGAATGCTTTGAATTGTTGCTAAGTGTAGTACTTAGGGTTAGGGTTACTTCCTGTGTTGTAGCACTTTCCTACATGTCCTCCCCTCACTCTGAACTACTCCCCCTGTCCAATTTGGAAATTTCCCTCCACTTTGTCAGACGTCTTACCAAACTAGGTCTGTCCAGTTTCTGTGCGTGTCTTGTGAATCACACCCACTTCGTCTGCACAGGGGGACGGCTGCATCCTGCAGAGTGTCAATTATACCCTGCCCCCCTTGTCTCCCCCTGTCCCTGTCACTATAGGACCCTCCAGCAGCTGTCCCAGAGAAGTCCTCCTCCACCCCTCCTCTGATCCTCAGACACAGAGAGCAGCAGGACACACAAGGTCCCCTAACACTACCTGCTAATGTCTATTTAACTCAATAAATGAACAGCCCCCACATGGAAAGGGCCACACACTGGCTTGAACAGACACATGCAGGTTGACATACACAAACACACACAAACGCACACATACACAAACACACACTTTCCAGGACAATGGGAGCTGGTGAAAATGTTGGTGAAAATGTTCCCATAGGGAAGAATGTATCTTTGTTCATCCCTAATGATAATCCCCTATGTGACCATGCATCTGAAATAAGCAATCATGTTGATTATCAGAGAAGGAAAAATGCAATCAGGCATGCAATCTAATATTCACTTTCCAAAACACTTGTTTTACCAACCTGCACATCCTATAAGGGACAAATACTGTGTGCTTTCGACCCTGAACAACAACGTAACACTAGCATAAATGTCCCATAAATATTGCATTTTGGTGCAGGCTAAAATAGGACATCCAATATTCATATCTGTGAGCCTTTCATACATCTGTGGTTGTGTGGAACCTCCTAAGCTCAACACAGCCACATGACAAAGCTGGAGCAGTTCTCCTAAGAGCAGTTCTCCAGACTTACTGCAAGACACCCAGGTCTGACGAAAACAGTTGGATCAAACTACTGTGTCTAATTCAGGAGCTGAATGTAACGTAATATGCTTAGAAGTGCACTCTAAGCTTGCATCGACCGAAACAATATGCTCAATGGCAGACAGGTCACAAATAGAGAAATGATTTATTTTTAATCAGCAAAATATTTGCAGACTGAATCTCAGCAGACATTCAGGAGCCCATACTGGCTTCCTAAAACAGTAGAACCAATGCCAGAACATAGATATGGACAATACTATTGTTAATAATGTATCATACAGAGATGAACACGGCTTATATGACTAATAAGATTACAATATTGAAACATTGAGTAACAGAAACCAAGGTAACAGGTCTGAAGTGCCAACTCAGTTTATAGAACACAAGCGTTGGGTGGAATTAAATTGAAATTGATGGAATCCTTAATGAAGGTTGCAAATCAATGGCTTCTGTTTAATATGAGGCGAGAAGGCAGAGGGCTAGAGAGAGAGAAGAGGGCTAGAGAGAGAGAGAGAGGTTACAGGATGAGATCAATGTTCCACTTCCCTAAGGATTCCCTCCATGTCCTGAAATCCTGATGCAGAAACAAAACAAAACAACAACACTGTAGCATGCTCAGATTTGAACACTATGTGGTTCTTTACGCACGGCAATCCACAGATCGTCCATGGTGGGTGAGTCTAGATAAATTGTGAGGGTGCAGTGAGGATACATGAGAGATGGGTGGGGAGGTGGGGGAGGGGAAACAGGGGAGAATGATATGAGGTCACCAAAGTGCAGGCTTACAAGAGTAAATAGACGTCACAAATATTTATGCAGCACATCGGTGGGATTGGAGATGTGTCATGATTTAACTGAAATTTAAGGCTGGTCAGTTTCCTGGTCAGTACCATTCAACACATCTGATTACCATTATGTCTAACCCTAACCCTAATGGCAACATAGATCTTAAAGAATGTTATGTGGAAGGAGCAGCAGCATTATGCTTTTATGAATATGCATGTAGACAGATTTTGGTGGCGTCAGCCTTGATTTCAATGTGTATAACATCCTGAAGAAGTCACACCTTCACCATTTGTGACACTGTTTGGTGAAAGGGGAATAAGTCGGCAGCCGATTTAATTTTCTGACTTTTATTTAGAAAAATGTGAATACATTTCAGCTTTGTTGAAAATCAATGACAACACAGCTTGTTTTGTGAGTCTGCTAGCAATGTAAAGTAATGTTATAGTTAACTAGGTAGCAGTGGGGATTACTCACCCAATCCATTGCATTGCAATATGCAATATGTTCTTGGCTTGACTAGCGAATTTGTGTTGTGATTCTCAACAACGTTGAAACGTATTTCCATGTTTCAAAATAAAAGTCATAACATTTTGAATGGTTGCTGACTTGTTCCCCCTTTCACCAGACTGTGTCACATTTGTCATCAGCTTCAGCTATTGGAGTGTAAACTCCTCGCAAGCTGATTTATCTTAACTTGAGGGCATAGTAAAATGCATTTTGGGTATTTTTAATGGAATCTAGGATCCAATATCTACCTGATTGTTTGATCATGTCCATGAGTGTTGTAGTAATCATTGGGAATAAATGTATGGCTTATATTTGATATGTGTTATATTGTGTGTTATGTGTTATATTATACAGTATATGTGATTCTTCTGTTTTATTTTCATATTTGCATATGTTCATACCAAAGGCAATTCCTTTGATCCCTACATAATGAAAAGCAAAGCAGATGGACATGAAATGTTTATCTTTTTTTTTATTTTACTTAATTTTCTATCTAGTAATATGCGTAGCACTTAAATTCAGACTGAGGCTCATAATAAAAATTGATGCGAAAAACAGAGCTTTCAGTGATTGAACAATCTTTCCATTAAACACAGCAGCCTGGCAGTGAATGATTGTAGAGGCAAAAGGTTGAAAATGATACCATGCCCAATCATTTACATTCATACTTAACCTGTACTGTACCAAGCAGTTCACAGTGTGAAATATTTCAAAAGTCAGTGTGAAGAGGAGAGTATTACTTACATCATCTTACAAGAGTGGCTTCAAAAAGAATAGGATTATTCAGAATGATTTTAAGCTTTTAAGAGCAGACGTTTAGGCCTGTTGAATATATACTCATACTTTAGTAGTGAGTATAAGTTCATTTTTGGTATAAAGAAAATCGGTATGTTTGACCTACGCTGACTTTTATCTTGTGTCAAGAGGGTTTGACATCCAAATTAATTTGGAAACAAACAAATGAAACAAACATGCCTCATTGGTTCATTTTGGTACAACAAAACTACAGTGAAACAAGCAACTTATAAGACTTTTTCTCCTCATACTGTATACTGTAGTAGCATAGAAAAACCCATCACAGTTATTCATGACCACGACCCCCTTCCCAACCCCCAACCATTTGTACCAGGAAGACCCAAGCCAGCTGACAGATGCTCAGACAGAGAGGGTGGGTGCAGGGCTGGGTAGGGTAGGGGGGGCTGTGTGGGTGGGATTATGTGTAAAGCGCTAGTGGTTGGATCTTACATCACCCACACATCACATGACTTCCCCGCTGTCAAAAGGAAGAGGTCAAACTTGCTGTGATCACCACAGCACCAAAAAAAACATTTACACCTACAGCAAAAACACCCGACTCAGGAAAAACATACACGGTACAAATGCAGACCTCCACAAGGATCTAATGTGCCAGTGTTGTACTGGAACGTTATTGAGTGTAATAAGGAAGTATTTTGGGTAGAGCCTAATCCATGTCCTTATTCTTCAGTATGGATACTGTGTGATTCTGGTTACTAAACAGCTGTTCTCATCAAAGGAATCCAATGATCATTTTAATGTTGCAGTAATATCCTCTCTGCAGCATTCACAGCACTAGTGTGTTTATGTGTGCTAGGGTTAGGGATGTGGAGGAGACATAAGGTATAGGATATGGAACCAGGAGGAGAGAGGTCAGGATATGTTGCCCCTGAATCATCAAACGCAGAAGTATAGTTTGGGAGATTGTTTCTTGTACAATATATTCCCTTACATATTGAGTATGTGAATGCACGCATCCAGCCAAGCTAACATCGGTGGTGATAAATGATGCACCAGAGCTATTGTGATATGGAGTGGAGATGATGTATAAATGTAGCTACTGCATTCATCATTCTTCACTGTTCCATCATAAATCAGACCCCTTCAGGTCTTCTTAATTAAATACTTCTTTATTTAAGGCATGCATCTTTTTTTTCTTCACTCCAGGCAACCGTAATCAAAACATGTTGTATGTCCACCAAAAAACTGGTGTATGTCCACCAGAAAACTAGTGTATGTCCACCAGAAAACTAGTGTATGTCCACCAAAAAACTGGTATATGTCCGCCAGAAAACGAGTGTATGTCTACCAAAAAACTGGTGTAAGTCCTGGTGTTACAGTATGTGACCTGAATACACATTGCTAGGGGTGTTGGGGGTCTTGAACTACACACATTGTAGTCATAAGTTCTAACTGAGAGGGTTCTCTTTCAATGCTACAAATATGATTGGTTGATTCTCATTACATTTTAAACCTTATGGTTTCATATCATGCACTTTGTCTACCAACGTTTCGTAACTCTGAAAAGATATGGCTCATCCAATATGCATGAATGGTGTCTGCTTTTGAAACCTAAGCTAACATTTGTCTTTCTTTCAACTCCTGTTGACGTGTTGAAAAGAAATGAATAACTCTCCAACAACCCCTATGTCTGAGCTGATACCCCTCCATACATGGGCCTTGATCCAGGAGTGATCCCCAGCATCCCCTCTCTTACACGCTCTTCCCTTCATGGCCACTCCACTCTCAGTGGCTGCCAAAAAAGGTGAATTGGGGGTTGTGGGGAGGAGGGGAACTTTGTTGAGTATAAATTATATACTCAGCGTCTGCCCTGAGCACTCGACCCCTGCTTGTTCCTAACAGGCTTCTGGTACCTGGTGAGTATGCAGAGACACTGACCCGCAAACTAACCCTAACCCAAACCACCACAGAAGACCGGCAGGAGTTATTGCCAATTAGTACTATTGTGTATCCTGGTTGGAGCCAATAATAAATGGACCATTACACATCCAGACACCTCCGATTATCAACTAAATTGGAATAAACTTGGATAGGCTTGGTTTCTTACTGGATAGTATATCGATATATGCGCTACTGACTCTGGAATTTGTATTTGTATTAATTACTTACATACATTACATTTTTCAATGTAGTTTATTTATCGGTAGGGTTGAAGTTTATGTTAAACTGTTGATATTGACAAACTGTCTCTCTAGACTAGAGTACAGGGTTTTAAAATAAATATAAGGAAATTATGACAATGACAACACGACGGACGTTCATGGTCTAACTTTGCTTAGCGAAGGATCGGAAACCCAGCTGACTTCATGTGTGACGATGATGAGACGATGATGAGACTACGGCCCTTGTGCGCGACGATGGATCCGGACTGGTGAAAGCTGGCTTTGCTGGAGACGACGTGCCTCACTGTGTTCCCCTCCATCCCATCACCAGGTAGAGCATAACAGGCATCAACAACAATTGAGCTGGAGACTCTTGAGTGGCCTAATCTGCTGAATCTGAATTGCAGGTAATTTGTGACAGGGTCTGGTGGAAAAGTCCCCAAGTAGGGCAAGGTCATTTTTCAGTTGTTGTTTTTTTTCTTGTGTTTTTTTTTTACAGATTATCAAAGTGCAGATTGTAAGCAAAATAGTTAAAGAAGATATGCTTATTTGAGTGTTGGTATACCTCAAACCAATAGCGGAGAAAATCGTTCTGAATCCCCCCCCCCCCAAAAAAAAAGTTGTCGCCTTTCAATTCACTGCTGCTCTGAATGCACACTCCGTTTTCGATAGATTCCAATCTGCACTCCACCGAAACAGCTCTCCTCAGACTCTCAAATGACATCATGAGATCATCTGATGAGGGAAAATGTTCTGTTCTGGTGCTATTAGATCTAAGTGCAGCCTTTGATATGGTTGATCACTGCATTCTGATCGATAGGCTGAGGCAGTGGGCTGGTATCACTGGGAGCGCCCTGGACTGGTTCTCCTCTTATCTTCAGGATAGGAGTTTTTCTGTGTCTGTCGGCCCTTTCACATCTGAAACTACTGCTTTGTCCTGTGGTGTGCCGCAGGGTTCTGTTCTGGGACCTATTTTGTTTGCACTTTACATGCTTCCCCTAGGAATTATCATTAGCCAATTCAAAGAGGTCTCTTATCACTGTTACGCAGACGATATTCAATTGTACATCTCATTTAAGCCAGATCAAACCGACAAGTTGTTTGTTTTATTTGACTGTCTGACTGCTGTGAAGGATTGGATGGCAAACAACTTCCTTCAGCTAAACACAGATAAAACCGAGGTTCTTATTATAGGTTCAGATAAAGTCACTCCAAAAATTGCTACATGCATGGGGACCCTCTCAACAACAGTGACCAGCAAATGCACTTTGATCATCACATCAGGTCACTGACACGTGCCTGTTTTTTACATCTGCGCAATATTGCTAAACTCCAGTCTGTGGTATCCCACGCAGAGTTGGAAATGATCATTCATGCGTTTGTATCATCCCACTTGGACTATTGCAATTCCCTGTTCACCTGCCTCGACGCATCCACCCTGGGCCGGCTACAAATGGTCCAACATGCAGCTGCAAGGCTGTTGACTAGGTCCAGAAAGTCATGTCATATTACTCCCATCTTAGCTTTCCTACACAGTGGCTCCACATCAAATTTAGAATTCAATTTAAGGTTCTGGTCATCACTTACAGAGCCCTTTGGTCAGGCACCTGCATACATCTGTGACCTACTGCGTCCTTACAGCCTCAGTATCTCTCAGGTCCTCTGACCAGGGTTTGTTGGTTGTCCCCTGTGCCAGATTAAAACCCAAAGGTGATCGAGCATTCCAAACCATGGCTCCCAAACTTTGGAATGCTTTTCCCTTGGAACTTAGATCAGCGGTTTCGGTCGATGCATTTAAAAAACACTTTTGGCCAACCCCAAAAGCCTGTCTTTTTGTGTCTTATTATTTGTTGCACACTTGTTATTTGTTTCTTGTTTTTATTTGCACTTGTTTACCTATTTCTTTTAACCTGCTATTACTTTTGCTCTTTAATTATGTTTTTATAGCCTATGTAAAGCACTTTGTGACCGCTGGTCTGTGATAGGTGCTATATAAATAAATGTTACTTACTTACTTACAGACGCTACCATCATTGCTACCATCGCGTTTCTAGCTAGATAAGAAAGAAAACATTGCTATGAATATCTAACTGCATGTTTAGCACATCACAACATGCTGATAGAACATCAATATGCAAAAAAACACATAACTACGCATAATTAGATGATTACACAGTCCTTGCTTTTGAACACGTCCTAAAATGTATGTTTGTTTACAAGCCATATCACTAACCCAGTAAAAAAAGGACGGCAGACGAGACAGTGAATCCAATTAATAAATGAATTAAAAATTATTTAGTGATCCTAAAACTGTTGTTTGATATATTGAGTGTGCTCTACAACCTTTACATTAATATGACAACTGTTCGACAGTCGCAGACAGATGCAACAAACGATTTACTTTACTTTCGCCTGGATATAAATATCGATATGGATATGGAATTACAAATCCACGCAGCCCTTCTTTATGTTTTGTCGATACAGGTTGTTTACATACAAGTGCAATTTATACGTTGTTATTTACTGGTTCATAAATGAATAATGTATATGTGGATATTTATTGGTTTATAAATAAACAGGACGGGGATGTGTATGTTTGTCATCCCTCTATCATGGGCCTGTATGCATTTATAACTAATATGAATACATAGGCTACTTTTATTTAACTAAAAACATGAAGTTGTCTATCCTATCCTCATAATACATTACATTGATTAGTCTTAGAGTACCAAGTCGAGAGCAACCTCAGTTTTACTGATTACTGTAATTTGGTTGATAGTGATTAGAAAATAGTATTGGGGCAGCCAGCCCTAAGTTGTTTCTATCTTTAGGGCCACTCAGGTAACCCCTTAAAGCGATTAACTAATTGGAATCGTAGGCTACTCAGGCAAGTTTGTCTAAGGAATTACGCAGTCTTCCATCACAAACAAATGCTTTGATGCATCGGATCATCGGTTTACCTGACGATGACCTTTATTTGAAAAGTCCCAATTACTGGAATTGGATATCATATAGTAGTATAGCTTATCTATTGTAAACACAACAACACTGTGTGCCACAATGTGTGTGTGTGTGTGTGTGTGTGTGTGTGTGTGTGTGTGTGTGTGTGTGTGTGTGTGTGTGTGTGTGTGTGTGTGTGTGTGTGTGTGTGTCTCTCTCTCTCTCTCTGTCTTTCTCTCTCTCAACATGAAACCAGAAAACTGCACCTCTGGCCTTTCTCCACCAACCTGTCTGCGCGTGACGCGATGGGGAGAGTCTACTTAAAGCAGGATCAGCGCGCGCACCAGCCATACTGAACTGTCCTCCACCCTAGCTCCGCGCGACCTGTACGGCTCCTATAGGAGGGTTTCTACTCATCAGCGCCTGACTCGGGTTTTTTTAGTGGCTTTCAGCAGGAGCGCACAGGGCACGAGCGCAGCAGGAGCGCAGCAGCGGCGCGGTATCAATGCATTCACCAGACAACACTGCAGCCTCCGGAGAGAAAGACGGGAAACAATAGATTCCATCTGAGTTTTGCACAGTGCATCTGTGTGCCTTGCACAGTGCCATCCATGCACACCGTGTGCCCTCGTCTCCGAATGAACAGCCATGGGGGAGTGGACCATACTAGAGCGGCTCCTGGAGGCAGCTGTCCAGCAGCACTCCACTATGATCGGAAGGTGAGATGTTACCAAGAGGTTGGGTTTTACAATCATGTGCTGAAAGCAATATAACAGAACGTAGTGTATAGAAATTCTACACAATCAACCAATTAAGGTCCTTGGCATTACGATAGAATCAGTGAACCAATGGCTATGTACTACATAAACATGCAGCATTCGGTTTGATAACACTAAATATGTTCACATTTTATGTGGCAAGATAAATGCCGCGATATGACTGGCTGGTGGCTTTCAGCACTGGACAGCGCCTCCGTTTACACGAGGCTAGAGGCTTTACTTTCCAATCCCTAATTGTGTATCTATGTATCTGTTTGCTTAAATATTAAGTTTATGAACTCTGCACATCTAAACAGAGACATTTGTGTATTTGCTTGTGTGCTTGTAGGATCCTCCTAACAGTGGTGGTGATCTTCCGGATTCTGATCGTAGCGATAGTTGGGGAGACGGTTTATGATGACGAGCAGTCCATGTTCGTCTGTAACACCTTACAACCGGGCTGTAACCAGGCTTGCTACGATAAGGCTTTCCCCATCTCCCACATCAGATATTGGGTATTTCAGATTATCATGGTGTGCTGCCCCAGCCTCTGCTTCATCACCTACTCGGTGCACCAGTCTGCCAAGCAGAAGGAACGGCGGTACTCCACCGTGTATCTCTCCTTGGACAAGGACCAGGACACCATGAAAAGAGACGACAGCAAAAAGATCAAAAACACAATAGTTAACGGAGTACTGCAGAACACAGAGAACTCCACCAAGGAAACCGAGCCTGACAGCTTGGAGGTGAAGGACATCCCAAACTCGGCCATGAGAACTACTAAGTCTAAGATGAGGAGACAGGAGGGCATCTCGAGATTTTACATCATCCAAGTGGTTTTCAGAAATGCGCTAGAGATAGGGTTTCTGGTGGGTCAATATTTCCTGTACGGATTCACCGTCCCTGCAGTTTATGAGTGTGATCGATACCCCTGCATCAAGGATGTGGAGTGCTACGTGTCCAGACCGACGGAGAAGACCGTGTTCCTGGTCTTCATGTTCGCGGTCAGCGGCGTCTGTGTGCTGCTGAACCTGGCTGAACTCAATCATCTGGGATGGAAGAAGATCAAAACAGCAGTGAAAGGCGTCCAGGCCAGGAGGAAGTCCATCTACGAGATCCGCAACAAGGATCTTCCCAGGATGAGCATGCCCAACTTCGGCCGCACGCAGTCCAGCGACTCTGCTTATGTGTAGCAGGGTGGAGGCTACTGAGGTCAGATATGGGACACTTGTACAAATATTTCAAATATATTTATTAAGAATGTGGTGGACAGCTTATCCCACCGACCTTATTTATGAAGTAGGTGGGGTAGATCGATTTTTATTTGTCTTTTTTTGACAACTAACACAGACGGACCAAACGTTTGTTTGTCATATTTATGAGAAGGCACTGATGCGATTTTTTTTTGT
Source organism: Nansenia antarctica (assembly GCF_963989245.1). Lineage (NCBI taxonomy): Eukaryota > Metazoa > Chordata > Actinopteri > Argentiniformes > Microstomatidae > Nansenia > Nansenia antarctica. Next base: position 66,701,660 of record NC_137674.1, read on the forward strand.
ATGATTAATATATTGTAAAGGGCTTCTTAAAAGCATTTGATTTTATGTGTTCACATAGGCCTATTTACTCTGTCGTCCACTTCAGCAGGTGAGCATGGAGTAAATACTTGTAGATATGAACAATGAGCCAAAATAATATCCGACTTGTGCTGTGAAGGTGTTTGTACGACAGGCCACCGGGTTTGAACACCACAACAAAACATCTGTTTGAGGTACTAGACAACTATTCCGACTTGTAGATACATATTCTTAGTTTATCATCTCACATCTTTATAGCTTAACTTAGCACTGTCGTTGTTCTGGATGCCTGGTTCGCACCATTGACCTTAACCTCATCTGAAGCTGAACAGCAGCAGGAGAATGTGTTGTAAAAGCTTAGCGTCTGTGACTTTGTTTGTTTTTTACACCCAAGCGCCCATTGGTTACATTTCATATTTTTTTCTTGGTTTTGTGTCATCAAGTGCCATATATGTACATAAATATAAACATAATATATATAGAGTATGTTATTATAATCCTTATCCTGACAGTTAATTCCATAAGCTCCTTTTTTATTATGCTGTCATCCCCTTTTCATTTGAATAACTGTGGTTTGTATGGAAATGGTAGGCCTATATGCTACTAAGCATTATAATCTTTGGTTTTATTTTGCAACATAAAAAAACATACAGCCTTTGCATATTAAATAATTTACAATGTAGTGATAATCAATGGTTTTTAAAAAAGCACAAATTTGAATCAATCAGAGAATAGGCAATTAGTTGTTGCCTCTGGTGCTACCATTTTCCAAAAGAAGTATCATTGTAAGACCAACCTGAAAGACTCAAATAAAAATGGAATTCATGTATACGAACAATGTGTGATGTGTGCTGCTTTCAAGTAGTAGATTATACATGATACAGTAAATGTCTTTCTGAGATAGCGTGGGACCCAAAACAATAGGTGTATGCTTTATTGAATTCATGAAAAGTTTGTCCTTTGGCCCTTAGACTCTTTAGGTCAACTGCTGAACACAGGTATTCTGTCTCCAGGGACATGTACAGTATCTCAACAGACAATCCTGCAGGAATATAACAGTATCTGCTAGTGAAACATGGAAATTAATTAACACATCACATTATACTGACACTCAACTTCAAAGGTGTGATCCTGATACAGATAGAGAGTCTGCACACTGGTCGTTTTTTGTTGTTGTTGACAGCTTCATAAAAGGCGTGTCACTTGTCTCACTCTTGCCTGGGCTGCAGAGGTAGCGTAGAGGTAGCGTGTCTCACCCTAGGCTGGGCTGTAGAGGCAGCTTGTCTCACCCTTGGCTGGGCTGTAGAGGCAGCTTGTCTCACCCTAGGCTGGGCTGTAGAGGCAGCTTGTCTCACCCTAGGCTGGGCTGTAGAGGCAGCTTGTCTCACCCTTGGCTGGGCCGTAGAGGCAGCTTGTCTCACCCTTGGCTGGGCCGTAGAGGCAGCTTGTCTCACCCTTGGCTGGGTCGTAGAGGCAGCTTGTCTCACCCTTGGCTGGGTCGTAGAGGCAGCGTAGAGGTAGCCGGGGTTCAGTGCTGTCAGAAGCCGAGGTCGCCCGCTCTCCCTCAAGGTCAGTGAGAAAGTGCTGAACGCTGCAACGCTGCAGAGAGTGCTCCCCAGCTGACCAGCCAGGATGCGGTGCAGGATGCGAGAGTGGGGAGTGGCGGTGGAGATACAGGTACTGCTGCCAAGATGACTCTGCAACTCCAAGGAGAAAAATCGAAGAGCGAAGGCCTCGACAGATACATTTTTCAAATTCAGCAGGGACTTTAGATGCTGCACCCAAACACAAAACAAGCTCCACTCAGCTCACTATACTGGCTGTGCATTCCTCTCTCTCTCAATGTCACTTACTTTACATAACAGGTATTTTCTTAATATCTACTGATATTACCTGCTAATAGTTTTAGCCCTGAATTAGGAGACTGTGCTGCAAGTAGTCTTATTCTAATAACTGCTCCCTTGTAACCTTCATAAGGTTGGGGAGGGCGGAAATAATATAATAATATAATTATAATATAATAAGAGGCTATCGGATAACACAGGACCAGGATAGACTAGAAACAGAACTTTTAAACAGAACAGTTAAAAATAGCCACAGTGAACCGCAGTGTGATCACAGATGCCGGCTGTTTTCGCATTGCTCTTCATCTCGAAACATTGTAGATACGCATGCAGCACACCACCTCTCCATTAAATGCTGTGATATGTAGGTTCATTAAGGCTTGAATTTGTATTCATGTTGGGTCCTTACAGTGGATTGTTTATCTACAAATAGCGCCACAATATATGTAAATAACCACATAAATGTCAATGTGGCTCATCAATAATTCATAGGCATCGCATCTGCCGGCTTTTCAACAGAACAATGAACTGGATAAAACATGCGTGGCTGCTTTTAGCTCCAATGTTATCAAAATAAAACATTTAAAGCTCCTGTGATTGTAACAGCGAGTTTGTTTCCATTACGGCTCTGTGTTTTTCCTTGGGAGAGTACACAACACAGAAGAAACACTCAGAGCCCTTCAGATACATGGCCAACCATTATAAATATTCATACTCAACTCCCTCACAGCATACGCTTATAATCAATGGGCTGTCTCTCAAAGAAACCCTGCAGAAAATGCATGAATAGACTTCTGCAAAACTGTTGACCGTATCTATACCTAACCCTAACCCTATTGACCTTTAAGATATGCACTATCCCCTGATCTAAAGATAACAGTATTTATCATCAAAGACACCATTCAAAAGCTAGTACGTCATGGTGTCATTGACATCATTTCTTAGAAAACCTTACATGTATAGTATGATTCACAAATAAAAGAATTAGATGCACGACAAATCTGTGTGTCATTTCCTCAGACTGATGTATGAACAAACATCAAAGAGGACAGGGGACACCCTTTATACAGGGCTGTTTGGTATGTCTGTGCTACCTGCCCCCCCCCCCCCTATCCTCTGGTTTGGAGCAGATTCAGGCTTCAAAGCACACAGCCAGCCATCGGAGACAGCGGCCAGGGCGTCTGATCTGGAGTGCCTGAGGCAGTGGTCACAAACATAAAGACTGCACTGCTAGAGAAGAGGAAACACTTGAGAAGGACAAAACTGCTGAGTCACATTCACGAGTTTACATCGTTACATTGTTGTATTTCTGCAATACAACGAAAATCATCCGTTCTGGGAGTGGATCTATAACAAACACAGATCTGAGAGCCAGGAGGAGTTATAGTCATTCTGCATTGATTCACAACATCGGTGTGAATTTACACAGTATTATAATATGGGCAGGAGAATCTCATCTCAGCATAGATCTTGATGAAAGGCCCAAATGGGGTGATGATGGCAGAGTAAATGGGAGGGAGAGTGAGGTGTGGCTGGAGGCCGTCCCTGGGCGGGCACGCTGCCCACCGGAGTCATTACCAGGCCTGGGCACTGTGCCCACCATCATTAAGGCTTTATGAGGTCACATGGGGCTCGAAAAGTTACAGTTCACAAGGTGGAGCGCAGAGAATAATGACTCGGGAATCTCAGTGAAATCAACCGCCGTCGCCTCAGACCATCCCACTCGTCACCTAGGGCTGGCAGCACGACAAGACTTCAGAACACAGCTTCCTGTCTGATATGAGCATGTGTACACACATCCAGCAGCTAGCTCATCCTTTACCTCCTCAGGAAGTGCTGTCCACGCAGGAACAGCGGTTTTGGAGTTGTCAACACTTTCATTCAGACACGTTTCTGAGTCCTGTGTTGTGGCATTACCGTCACTCAAACGTAGGCATCTCTCGGACATGATAGCCAGCTCAGTGCTTTTTAATAGTGCAGAGTTTCACAACGGTTTGAGTCGCTGTGACGGCATTAAAGTCATTACGGAATTACCAAGCTCTTCACCGCCATTAACAGGGCTGTTCAAAAAACACACTCACACAGTGCCCAATCAGGTAGTTTTTCTACTTTCTTCAGTTACCTGAAGGAAGTATTTGTTTGTCAGTTTCTCAAAGAAAGAAAGGCAGACCAACCCTTGTGAGGGAGAAATCGGATTCCATGTGCATGAGCTTGAGAGGTTGCAAAGGCAAGCTTGATCTAGCTAATTATAATCCCTTCGCCTAAATCTCATCTGAGCTTAAACTTCAGCTCCCCCCAACAGAATACCTGCCAGCCTGAGAGCCCTAGAGGTGTCACGGTATGTCTGGCCTCCCATGGGCCTCTGCTCCCGCACCTCCTCATCCCCTGCCCCTCCTGTATCTGTAAAGAGACATTGAAAACACTGATGATCTTCGTCACAGTAGTTATTACTTTTCCCCAGGGGGAGACATTTTGCTGCCGTAAGCACCGTAAGCATCACCTATTTCCTTTGATTATTGTTCAGTTAGTGTTCTCCCAGGTTCTGTGTGTGCGTGTGTGCGTGCGTGTGCGTCTCTCTCTCTCTCTCTCTCTCTCTCTCTCTCTCTGCGGTACACACAGAACATATATAATGTATATTATACAAGGTGTATAGATTGGCCTTAAGGTTCCCATGGCTTAACAAGGGAGACAGAGGGGTGGGGGAGGGGGGAGTGAACAGAGTGAAAGACCAGGAGACAGAGTGAAAAAGCAGGAGAGAAAGGAGAAAGAAGGACCTCCCCTTCATTATCGATATTGTCTGTCTGACATCATTCTGTCTAATTAGTTAAAAAATAAATCAATAGTCAAGAATAGGGTGAGCAAGAAACCATTCACAGTGCTAAATTTAGACATCTCCATCGCTGATACAGAGCCATGGATAAGAGACTTCATCAATACCGATCTCTTTCATAAAACAAATGAGATTTTACATGCGGTTTCAGTAGCTCTGCAGTTGCAGCATTCTGCAGTCTTATCAGGCGTTGGAAGTTCTGAAAGTTGCCAGTCACTGCAGGTGGGAAGAGAGCAGGTGTGAGCTTAGCAGGAGGAGAGCTGCTAATGAACAGAGACCTCTATCTGTCTGAACACATATTTCACAGAACAGAGGACAACGCTTCTGTATTTCGAAGCACTATTCCTCTGAGCCATCATCATCTGCCTGAAAATATGCAATATGGCCCTGAAAAAACATAATTATTTATTATTTATTTATTATACCCAGCTCACATACTGTACTCTGACATACTGTAAGTAACAGGAGACTGCAGGGTTCAACCAAGCTTTCAAAAATCGATTAATGCACTGCAAAAAGTAAATCTAAGTAAGATGAACTATCTTGAATCAAGGCTTGTTTTTTGTCTGACTGCACTAGTTTTAAGTAATTTGTCCCCATTTTATTGCATTTTTTTCATTATTTGAGAGCTGACTTTTTGCAGCGTGAGATGGAAACAGTAGGGAAGTGAAATAATTCAGAGGATGGTTTGAGATTGTTCATTATCCAACCTTGTAGGTCTTTTCTATTATTTCATTACACTGGGCTCTGATATCAAACATCAGTCATTACATTAATTAAACATTGGTCTGGTGTTTGGGAAGAGGGTGCCAAGTGCCCCCCCCATCCCAGTGTCTCCCCCCCCCCCCCCCTTTCCATCCCAGAATACATCCTGCTCACCCTTGTTTCCTCCCATAATCCCCACCACATGCCAGCATAACACAAGACATGCTGCTCATACACACACACACACACACACACACACCCCCCCCCCCCCACACACACACACACACACACACACACACACACTCATGGAACACAATGTGACAGATCATTGTGATTTGACACTGTTCTCCATGGTGTGAGATCAGAGGGCAGCAATGCAGTAGACTCCAGCGGTGAACGGGCGGTCACCCACTCCTGACACTCTCTTATGCAAACTGTTCCTCAACCAACCCCCTCTGAATCCTTTTTTATCTGCATCCTGGTCACCAGATTCAGTGACCTTGGTATCAGCACCTCCCTCTGCAACTGGATCCTAGACTTCCTAACCAACAGACCCCAGCTCGTCAAGTTGGTCAACCACTCCTCCTCCACCCTGACCCTGAACACCAGTGTGCCACAGGGCTGTGTGCTGAGCCCTCTCCTCTACTCCCTCTTCACCTACGACTGCGTGCCTGTGCATGGCTAACACCATCATCAAGATGGCAGATGACACCACGGTGGTAGGCCTGATAAGCAACAACGACGAATCAGCCTACAGGGAGGAGGTTCAACATCAACAACCTGGCCCTCAACACCAGTAAGACCAAGGAGATCCTTGTGGACTTCAGGAAAACTAGGTGCTGCATACACACCCCCATGTACATCAATGAGTCTCCACCTGTTACGCCACGGTAGTTAGGGGGCTCAAGGACACGACACCGGAGGCTGAATACAGTGTTAGCCCCGTAGGGTATTTATTTACAGTGTAGGGGGGATGATGATGTCCGGGGGGTTTCAGCCTGGCGGGCTGGGGGTAGTGGCTGGCGTGGGCTGTAGAGGAAGAGAGAAACAGGGTAAGTCTCTACGGTAGGCCAGTACAAAAAAGGTATGTGCACATCCGAAAAAGCACAAGGGAATTTGTATATGGGAAAAATACAAATCACAAAAATAGTAACAAGAGCAAAGTACACGACTGGTAATAGAGGATACTTGCCAGGCCATTCTTAGGGAAGAACTGACGAGGAATGAGTAGAAGTCCAGGGTAGATGTAGCCAGAGGGTTGATTGGGAGTGGAGACAGGTGTGCTGGTTTGGCTGTGGCTGGATAACCATCCAATTACCGGGAACGAGCTTCACCTGCGGCGGAGAGCACGCTGTGCTCGAGCTGTGGGGGCGGGGGAGGGTGTGTGTGAAGGCCCAGCCGTAACACCACCTTCAAGTTCCTGGGTGTCCACATCTCTGAGGACCTTTGTTTGTTTGTTTGTTTCAATGACAATAAAGTTGAATCTAATTAAATCCTAAATCCATTTATTTTGTATTCTCCCCAAAGCAACCACTATCTCTGTTGCAATCTGACATGTACAAAGTGCCCTTTAATCCTTTTAAACTACATCCAGCTTTTGTCTGAGCGTATGTCTGCAGTAAGGTCTGTAGACTGTCAATGGCCTTCTGCTGCCCTCTGTGTTGGAGCAGGTACAGTATCTGGTTTCCACAGTGTCAATGGGAAGATACACTGGTGTCTGGTTACTGCTGCTGGGTGTGACCTCAGACCATGTGACCTCAGACCATTTCAACCAGAAACTATAGATGGTCACACATGGATTTGAGTAAAAAAACACACACACACACACACACGGCTGTATTTTCAGCAAGTACAAAACAGACAAAAGTCCAAAAACTGCAGAGCTGTCTGGTCTGCCATCAGGTGAGTGGAGTTAGTGGCATTGAGCCCTCAGGTGGGTGGAGTTAGTGGCATTGAGCCCTCAGGTGGGTGGAGTTAGTGGCATTAAGCAGTTCAGGTGCCATCAATTGAGCTAAGAAAATCTGGCCTTGGAAATGATATTTATATTATAATATTATAACAATTATATTTCAGACACCCTCCCCCCAGCAGCCACGCCCCCTAGCAGACACGCCCCCTAGCAGACACACCCCCTAGCAGACACGCCCCCTGGTAGACACACCCCCTAGCACCCCCAGTGTTTAGGCTGTTGAAATAGAGTCACTATGTGATAGGGACAGGTAGCTCTTCACTCTGAAGCATAAGAGAGATAGTTTTAATCCCTATCTGGCTCTACCCTTTAAGTGGATTAACAAACATTGCATCACTACATAGTACAGTTGTTGGCCACGGAGGTATAAACAACACACTCACATGAGAATAGTGGACACTCACTGGACACTTTATTAGGAACACCTGTACACCTCCTCATTCATCCAGGTGGTGTAACAGTGTGGGGGGATATTTTCTTGGCATACTTTGGGCCTGTTTATATCAATCAATCATCACTTGAATGCCACAGCCTACACACAGAACTATTTGAGTATTGTTTCTGACCGTGTGCATCCCTTCATGGCCACAATGTACCCATCTTCTAATGGTCCCCTTCCAGCATGATAATGCACCATGTCACAAAGCAAAAGTCGTAAAGCAAAAAAAAAGAGACACAAACCACGCACACCAAACATGGCTGACTACCTTAGCTACATTAGCTGGTGCATCATAGTATCTGTGAAGGATATTGGACTGTTGGAGTCCAACATATCTAGAATCACTGCAGGTCTCCTCAGGCTAGTGATGGATATAGATCATGACAACCAGGGGACACAGTGAGCACACAACTCTGTCCACTCTGCACTCTGTCACTCTGCTGTCAGCAAGCCTTACCTCCTCTGACTCCCTAAGCCTTGAGTGTGTGTGTGTGTGTGTGTGTGTGTGTGTGTGTGTGTGTGTGTGTGCGTCTGCGAATGTGTGGGTGTGAATGTGTGTGTGTGTGTGTGTGTGTGTGTGTGTGTGAATGTGTGCAAAAGACAGGGAGGGAGGAGAGAGAGTGAATGTACAGTGCTGAATCTTGACTCTCGAATTATAACCCTGATCATATTACTGAACCTCCTGCTGAAGTGTGCGTCTGTGAATGTGTGTGTGTGTGTGTGTGTGTGTGTGTGTGTGTGTGTGTGTGGACATAAGCCTGATCACTGCACCCCTGCAGTGTCTCGTCCCTTTACCCTCATCCCTGCATAGGCTCACCACCTTCAGACCCACAGAGGGGTGGAAGGGTAGTCGCTCTTTGTTCGACTCAAACAGTTCCAGAGAGAAGTGTACAGGCTACATCTCTGAGGGGAGATTTGTGAGCGTACAGTAGCTCCTTTCCTCGGACTCCTGCCAAGGTCCTGGTCTGGGAGCTGGCTGTGAGCAGGGCGGAGGGGGTGGGGGGTTTGAGGTCCAGTACAGGCGTGGACTGAGTTATTACCAAAGGACCACTTGTAAGGAGATTTATGGGTGATTTTCAGGGCCCCTTCAATATGAGGCCTGATGAGAATGTGCAATCAATAAGATAATAGCGAGCGAAACAGCAGGCAGGGGTTGAATTTATTGACACACTATAACTCCTGTCAAGCACAAGTGTGACATCAGGCACCAACCTGGCTCCTTCATTTACTGCTGCACAGCACCATCCCGCTTTTACCACCAGAAAACAACCTCCTAAACTCACCCTGCTCACCCAGCACACTGCAAGTACCTCCTAAACTCACCCTGCTCACCCATCACACTGCAAGCACCTCCTAAACTCACCCTGCTCACCCATCACACTGCAAGTACCTCCTAAACTCACCCTGCTCACCCATCACACTGCAACTACCTCCTAAACTCACCCTGCTCACCCATCACACTGCAAGCACCTCCTAAACTCACCCTGCTCACCCATCACACTGCAAGTACCTTCACCCTGCTCACCCATCACACTGCAACCTCCTAAACTCCCCCTGCTCACCCATCACACTGCAAGTACCTCCTAAACTCCCCCTGCTCACCCATCACACTGCAAGTACCTCCTAAACTCCCCCTGCTCACCCATCACACTGCAAGTACCTTCACCCTGCTCACCCATCACACTGCAAGTACCTTCACCCTGCTCACCCATCACACTGCAAGTACCTTCACCCTGCTCACCCAGCACACTGCAAGTACCTGGACACTATGATACAGTACAGTAGATAAGAACCTGAGTTTTGAGTGTAATACTAACAGAAGCTCCATGTAGACTGTGGTGACCATTTTTCTACAGATCCTATATCTACAGATAGGTCTTAACTTTTGCGTTTGGTTTGTTGGTATGGTAACCTTAGCATTTAAGGCCAACAATTTCCCTTTCTAGAAGAGTGAAAATGAGCATGGGATTATCGATAGCAGGCCCTGCGTTTGGGTGAACATTGCCAGAGATAGATAACATGAGAATGATTAACACACGTCGGAAAACAGTACCAAAACCGTTGTTTATCTTTCCCAGAGGGTTTGACTAAAACGACTGAGGAAGAGTCATAGAGCTGCTGCAGTAACACATATGAGAACCATGGAGTAAGATATGTTGCATACAGATTGGGAAGTCCAGCACTTTGTAATCCAGAAGGATGAGACATCTCTGGACAGTAAACTGACATAATTACCACCATAGGAAATGATGGCAGGCTCATGTGTGTGCCCGCTAGCAGGACCAGGAGTCAGGGCCAGGAGTGTATAGCAAAACAACAAACAACATAGGCCAGAAAGCCAGGGGAGCTCCAGTGAGAAAACACATGTCTAGGTCAGCAAACAGCACATAAATTATCACAAAGATCTGCAGTGGATTTCAGGTTAAAAACAAACCTCTCACTGCAGCTGTAGCCTAGACCTGGTTGTAGCTGAGCAGCTGGTAGCTGGACTGATGGTAGCTGGGCTGATGGTAGCTAGGCTGATGGTAGCTGGACTGATGGTAGCTAGGCTGATGGTAGATGGACTGATGGTAGATGGGCTGATGGTAGATGGACTGATGGTAGATGGGCTGATGGTAGATGGGCTGATGGTAGCTAGGCTGATGGTAGCTAGGCTGATGGTAGATGGACTGATGGTAGATGGGCTGATGGTAGCTGGACAGCTGGTAGCTAGGCTGATGGTAGATGGGCTGATGGTAGCTGGGCTGATGGTAGATGGGCTGATGGTAGCTGGGCTGATGGTAGCTAGGCTGATGGTAGCTAGGCTGATGGTAGCTGGACAGCTGGTAGCTAGGCTGATGGTAGCTAGGCTGATGGTAGCTGGGCTGATGGTAGCTGGGCTGATGGTAGCTAGGCTGATGGTAGCTGGGCTGATGGTAGCTAGGCTGATGGTAGCTAGGCTGATGGTAGCCAGGCTGATGGTAGCCGGGCTGATGGTAGCCAGGCTGATGGTAGCCAGGCTGATGGTAGCTAGGCTGATGGTAGCTGGGCTGATGGTAGCTGGGCTGATGGTAGCTGGGCTGATGGTAGCTGGGCTGATGGTAGCTGGGCTGATGGTAGCTAGGCTGATGGTAGCTGGGCTGATGGTAGCTAGGCTGATGGTAGATGGGCTGATGGTAGCTGGACTGCTGTAGCCTGGGTCTGGTTGTAGCTGAGCAGCTGGTAGCTGGGCTGATGGTAGCTGGGTTGCTGTAGCCTAGGCCTGGATGTAGCTGGTAGCTGGGCTGATGGTAGCTGGGTTGATGGTAGCTGGATAGCTGGTAGCTGGGTTGCTGTAGCCTAGGCCTGGTTGTAGCTAGGCAGCTGGTAGCTGGGCAGATGGTAGCTGGGCTTGGGGGTAGCTAGGCTAGGCAGCCTGCGCCTTCCTGGAAGAAAAAAAACTAGAAAATTGCAACTAAACGACTAGAGAGCCGTTCAAACACACAAATGTCAAATGCTGCCCAGAAACCGCTCAACAAACAATCAAAAGCAGCTCAGGCAAGGACAAACAGACATGACAGCCTGCCGGCGGCCATCTTGGATTGCAGTTGTTGTTCATGTTGATACAATGTCGATGATGGTGATGATGATGATGATGATGATGATGATGATGATGATAATGATGTTGATAGAGATGCGTGTGACTAACATTGATCAATTCCTGGGTAACCTTTGTCTATATTGATTATTGCCATGAAGTTATTATGATATTGGCTGGAAACCAGTGGGGAGGCTGGTGGAGGTAGAAATCGGAGGCTCATTGTAATGCATGGAATGGAATGAGGAATGGTATCAAACACGTTAGTTATATTTAAATTTTATTCTGGACCCAGCAATATTTGGTCCAATTTCTCTCAGTGAAATGTTGGTATATAAGTACTCATTATGCTGAAAGATGAAAAAGGAATATTCACAAATGTATAGCACATCATGCACTATAGTATGTGTGTTACTGGAAGCCAGAAACAGAGAAGTTGTCAGATTAAACCCCTCCCTAGCTGGAGGGCCGCCATGCATGACAAACAGGCCAGCGAGCTGCCAGCTCAGCCACCTCCTTCTACCCCTGTTGATGATGTGGCTGTGGGACTGTGGAGGGTGGGGGAGGGGGCACGAGGCTGATGAAATCAGCCCATCCTGGCAGGGGGGGTGGCGGTCCGCCACTGGAGGAGGAGGAGTGCTGGATCAGCTGGCTAAGGGAAGGAGATTAATGCCTGGGCCTGCCGGTGATCCATCACAGGGGACGACTCTCAGCGGAGGGCCGGGGCGCGGCCGTGCAGCGACCCACTCAGCCCTGTCGCCTCATCCGTGTCCTCCTCCCGCTCTGACAGATGGCTGCTGGGACGTCGGCGACAGCGACCTGCTTCACCCTTGCCCCTGTTCGTAGGGCTTCAAGGGCCCCCGTTCTGTGGCTGGGGTATTTCTGGCTGCTTCTCTCTCTCATTGGCTGCTTAGGACCAGCGGCTGATGTCTCCATCTTCAAGTCGTTTGATCTGACCTGAGTCACCGCTCCAGGGTAATTTGCACGGCAAAGCAACCTGTTTTCTTAATAAGAGAAAAAATCACACGGCGACGTTATGTCAGTGCAACACTTGGCGACACTGATCCGATTCGCTGATGGTTCCCGAAAAGTTCCATCGCAGCTAGAGTTTATAGAGTTTATCGGGACACCACTTCCCCTCAGAGTTTGGTGCTCATCAAAAACAAACCGTGTGAACTGCAGCATTGTTTATATCTGTGTTTTTCTGCTCCATGAGAACTTTGTTGGGCCAGCATTGTCCTCATCTCTGCGCTGCGCTGGTCACAGTGTGACACCTCCCTAGTCTGCTGACACGGGAGGTTTAGAGGTCACTCCTTGACGAGACGAGCCATCGGAACATGAGATATCCACTGTGACATCCCATGGAGCAATCTGCTGACACCTGGAAGTGCACACCGCCATTACCCAGGATGCAACTGGGTGAGGAGGTGAGGAACTGTCATGCGGGAGTCACTCAGTGGAGGGTGGGAGGCAGGGGGAGAGATAGTTTGGCTAAGGGTAGTTTTGCCAGAGGCAGAGTGGAATGTTGTTATTATGCAATCCATTTGTACCCGATGCCTCCCTGCTTGGCACTCAGCATTAAGGGTTGGATTGGGGGTAAGACCCTGCGACATACCAGCGTCATGTCCAGGGGGTGTACATCAAACCACCTCACGCTACGGAAACGGCCCCTAAGGGCCGTTAGGCTCCAGAACCATCGGTTCTACTCTTATTATGGTGGTCTGCAACAACAGAGGAGGAAAGTCTCTTCTGGTCTTTCATCTGAGGTTCTCTAAGGATATTTACTGAACTCTGTCGTAATCAAAGCCTTCAAAATGCCCTTCTCCTCTTCCCTCTGTACTCCACCTTTCCTTACCCTTTCCATCACACTCTCCCCTCCTCTCTCCCCCTATACTCTCTCCAACTCCCGTTCTATCTCTTCCCTCCCTCCATGGAGCAAGGAAGCTGTGGAGAAGGAAGGAGGCCGATATGGTAATACTCCCAGCTGCCTTGGCAGCACAATGGAGGTGGAGGTTGGAGCCCAGCAGAGCACATGCCTGCAGGAAAGCACACGCCAGCCATGTCAAGGCTCTCACGCAGCACATGAATAGACACTCACATTCACCCACGTCAAGTCGTGCAGTCAATAAAATGGTTTCAATGACCCATAAAAATTACTCATTCAGAGATTATGTCGAGTATCTGTGCTGTGAACACACATACAAACACACGCATGCACGCACGCACATAGATGCAAGTGCGTGCACACACACACACACACACACACACACACACACACACACACACACACACACACACACACACTGTTCCTGAAAGGTCAGTCTTTTTTTATTTTTTCTCTTTTGTTGTCTGTCACCATTTCCACACAAAACAGGCATCTATAAACAATGTGTGAAACAGTTTCATCAGGGATGAAAAGAAAATCAACAAAAACAATACAAGAACTGTCTATTCCTGGGCTGGTTTGTCCCCATTATTTTTTTTCCTTTTTTCCTCCCGTGAGACCATTAGGGCGTATTTGGGGTTTGTGTTATTTAAAGTAGAGTGCATTATTCCAACTGGGCTCTTTAATCATCCCAGGGTCAGCATGTGTGGATTAAGGGATTTGCATCTGTTTCCTTTTTCTCCTCCCTTTGTTCAGCAGGTGAAGTAGGCCAGCGGTTTGGACCCCCACTCCTCTGAGGACCCCCACCCCTCTGAGGACCATATCCCCTCTACTGCCTCAGAGAGTTGAGGAACCCCCTCCCTCCCCTCCTCAGAGATATTAGGACCACCGCCCCTCTGAAGACCACCACCTCTGCTGTCTCAGAGAGATGAGACCACCACCGTTGCTGTCTCAACCCAGAGCTCTGTCCACACAGAGGATACTATACTATTCTCTCTCTGTCTCTCTCTGTCTTTGTCTCTCTCTTTCTCTCTCTCTCTCTCTCTCTCTCTCTCTCTCTCTCTCTCTCTCTCTCTCCCTCCCTCCCTCCCTCACTTCCTCCCTCTTCCTCTCCCCCTCTCTCTATCCCTCCCTCTCTCCCCCTCCCTCCCTCTCCCCGCCTCCCCCCTCTCCCCCTCCCTCTTCCTCTCTCCCTCCCTCCCTCCCTCTCTCCCTCCCTCTTCCTCTCTCCCTCCCTCTCTCTCCCCCTCCCTCCCTCCCTCCCTCCCGCTTCCTCTAACCTACAGGGTGATTAATGTCTTGCAGCCTCACAGGGTCCTCTCCTAAAGCTGGATGTATGGGTGTGGGACTAGCGCTCTCGTCTCAAGCGGGGGGTTATAGGGAGGGGGAGGTTTGAGTGGTGTGTGTGTGTGTGTGTGTGTGTGTGTGTGTGCGTGTGTGTGAGCTTGCAGCATCTCCACGTGAAGCAGGGCTATTTCAGGTAACAACAGCAGCTCTGCCAGATCGATGCTGTGAAGCCTGGAGGACTGGAGGACTGGGAGGCTGGGCTCTGAGCTCTTATTGTGAAGGCTTCTGGGCTCTGAGCTCTTACTGTGAAGCCTGCTGGGCAATGAGCTACACTGTGAAGGCTGCTGGGCTCTGAGCTCTGAGCTACACTGTGAAGCCTGGTCTCTGTGAAGGCTGCTGGCCTCTGAGCTACTCTGTGAAGACTATAACCATAAGCCCTGGGCTCTGGGCTCTGGGCTCTGAGCTACACTGGTCTCTGAGCTACACTGCGGCTGAAACTGAGCAGATATTAAACATTCAGGACAGTGCTGCAGCTACCAGACTAATGCTGCAACCCCCCCCGCCCCACTCCCCCCCCGCCACCCCCCCCCACTCCCCAACCCACCCCCCCCACGTGCATGACGGCGGCAAAAACTGCACATCCACATGTGTATCGTCTTACAGCAGCCCGACACAGTATTGCACGGACAACGGAACTGCAGGAACTGCATAGAGCCTGACCAGGGAAATGTAAGCTGCTGATTCCTGTGCAGAGCCCCTATATCTCCCTACACCCTCCCTCTACTCACCCTCCCCGCCCCCTACACTCACCCTATACCCCCCCTCCCGGCCCGCAGTGCTGACATACCTCTCATCCGGCAGACTGGCAGTGAACCGGTAATTCAGATTCAGATTCAGATTCAGATAACGTTTATTGCCATTATGCTTGACACATATAGGAATTTGTTTTGGCATTACAGTAGGTGCATTTACGCTTTTTTCACATGTATACATGAACAAAAACAGATACAAATGCAAAAACAGGACAACACAGGACAGACGGTCCAGTGCATTGGATAGTGCTATATATATATATATATACTGCTATATATATATATATATATATATATATATATATATATATATATAAAGTGCAGTGCAGAGTTTTTCAAAGGTCCAGTGCATATTCAGTCCTGGGCAGACTTGGGGGCGGGGGGAGGGGGAAGCCAGAGTCATTGGGGGCGGCTGAGGGGAAAAAACTGAGCCTGTGGCGGGCCTTTACTGTTTTAGGCAGCCGCAACCTTCTCCCAGAGGGAAGCAGGGTAAGGAGGCCGTGGCCGGGTGGGAGGGGTCGGCCATGATCTTCCTTGCCCTCCTCAGAGTCCTGGTGTCGTGCAGGGAGTTGAGGGAGGGCAAGGGGCAGCCGATCACCCTCTCCGCTGCACGTATAACCCTCTGCAACTTGGCCTTGTCCTTGGCTGTTGCAGCAGGGAACCAGGTGATGATGGAGTGGGTGAGGATGGACTCTATGATGGCCGTGTAGAACTGGACCATCATGGACCTCGGCAGCCTGAATTTCCTCAGCTGCCGGAGGAAGAACATCCTCTTCTGGGCCTTCTTAGTGAGGGCCTCGGTGTTCCGCTCCCACTTTAGGTCCCGAGAGATGGTCATGCCTAGAAAGCGGCATGACTCCACGGAGGCCACCGGGGTACCTCCCAGCGTGATGGGAGGGGGCAGGGCTGCTTTCCTGCGGAAGTCCACCACCATCTCCACTGTTTTTAGAGCATTGAGCTCCAGGTTGTTAAAACTGCACCAGCTCCGCAGCCCCTCGATCTCACCCCTGTAGGCAGATTCGTCCCCCCTGGAGATGAGGCCCACCAGGGTGGTGTCGTCTGCAAACTTCAGGAGCTTGACTGAGGGGTGGAGGGAGACACAGTTGTTGGTGTACAGGGAGAACAGTGCTGGAGACAGGATGCAGCCCTGCGGGGAGCCCGTGCTGGTGGACCTGGAGCTGGAAATGCTCTTCCCCAGCTTCACCCGCTGAGACCTGTCAGTCAGGAAGTCCGTAATCCACCTGCAGGTGGAGTCCGGCACCTGCAGCAGGGATAGCTGGTGCTCCAGGATGTGTGGGAGGATCGTGTTGAAGGCCGAGCTGAAGTCCACGAACAATAGTGAGGGAGATGAGGGAGATGTTGCCATCCGTTTTGGCAGAGTGCCATCTTATTCCCCCCATCCCCTACCCCCCCCCTCACCCACACACAGCAATAATGTTGGACATGGACCAAGATAGTCAAAGACCCTCCTGGGGGGCAAGTACAGTCCTGGGGGGTAGGTACAGTTCTGCAAACACATGTAGTAGTATAGTCCCTGTGGTTAGGGTTAGGGTTAGGGCCCCTGGGCAGCAACAAAGGGCGTACCTTTGACCCTGCCTTGGGATGGGAATTGAGAACCGGTTCTAAATTGTTCGATGCATCAGAATCGTACACCTCCAAGGTTATCCTCTTATCGATGACAGCATGTTTTGCGCTGACAGTAAATCCACCAACGAATGGCACCAAAAACAAGTTCTGGAATGGCAAGAGTCAAAGCCCAGATCTGAATACCTTTGAGAGGCTGTGGGCTGATTTGATATGGCTTTTGCATGCAAGAGACCCCTCAAACATCACACAGCTGAAAGAATTCTGCTGGAGGAGTGGGAAACACTTTCTCCCAGTCGATGTCAGAGACTGGTAGACAGTTCTAAGAAAAGTCTAATTGATGTTATTTTAGCCAAAGTGGGCAATACCAGCTATTAGGGCATAGGGTGTCCTAACTTTGTCCTCAGTAGGAATTGGCATGTTTGTTAATTTTGTGTTAAATAAATGACAATAAAGTTAAATTGTCATTGTTTTTGGTTCAATTATAATCACCTTTATCTATAGATATTGTTTGAAAGAAAGACCAACCAACTTCTTAAAAAAATAACTTAATATTTCATGGGGTGTCCTAATTTCTTTTTTGACTGTAGAAGCCAAGAGGCTGAGATAATGAGCTGAAGGTTATTAAGAGGCAGTCAGCACAAAAACACAGACTCATCACAATAAACACGACCAACGATGGTGGTTCATCATTAACACACCGGCATAAAGAGACTCCCTCTGCAGTCATTATCGGAGGAGGCTGAGCACAACTGAGGGTCTACATAGTTTTAATGAGTATGGGAGTGTGTGTGCGTGTGTGTGTGTGTGTGTGTGTGTGTGAGTGTGTATGTGTGCGTGCATGTGTGTTTGTGTGTATGTATGTGTGTGTGTGTGTGTGTGTGTGTGTATGTACAGTATGTGTGTGTGTGTGTGTGTGTGTACAGTATGTGTGTGTGTATATGTGTCTGCGTGCGTGTGCGTGTGTGTGCATGTGCATGTGCATGTGTTTGTTTGTGTGTATGTGTGTGTATATGTATGTACAATATGTGTGTGTGTGTGTGTGTGTGTGTACGTGTGTATGTGTGTGTGTGTGTGTGTGTGTGTGCGTGTGTGTGTGTGTGTGAGGGAGGGGTGGGGGGTTGTTGTCTGTGTAAAAACAAAACTCACAGATAAATCAATGTCACCCGAACAGGAAGGAGAGAGAGAGAGAAAAGGAGTGAAGGAGAGAGAGAGAGAAGGAGAGATGGTGTCCAGTAAACCAAGGGAAATATGACTGCTGGCCAATCAGATCCCTCAGGGGGTCTATCAGCCCTGCAGGAGGGGGGCTTACAGAGGACACAGGAGGGGGGGGTGACAGAGGATCCATCCCTCCGCTCACACCACCTCCTCAGTGGCTGAGTGATGAACACGCCCTGGGTTTTTATGGGAAGCACAGATGTGCAGATTCAAAATCCTCCATCCAGTCGCTCTGCCAGTAGCATTACATAAGCAGCCAGCAGGACCGCCCTTAAGACTGGATCCTCATAAAGTCCTAAATGACTCTACTCTACACCACTAAACATTATGGTGCGTGTGTGTGTCATTAGAGAGGCGTTTAATGCCACCTCTTGGCTGGTCGTTGCAAACAGATGTGACCGTGATGTCACATCACAGACACAGACCAGTGAACTGGCAGCAGCCCTGGTGTTTCCTTCTATACGCCAAATAACACGGCATGGAGATTTACAGTAATGACTACTGGATTAAGCCCTGGATATAAATAGACTCGGAGGAAGCAGCACTGTGTGTGTGTGTGTGTGTGTGTGTGTGTGTGTACATTGCCACTGCCATGTAAAAAGATATGCTTCTCAGGCTTAACACAGACAAGCAAACCCATTCATATCCTAGTGAAATGCAGCCTATATACAGCCATGCCTATACACAGCCTCTACACAACTTATACACAGCTTATACACAGCCTATACACAGCCTATACACAGCCTGTACACAGCCTGTACACAGCCTATACACAGACTATACACAGCCTGTACACAGCCTATACACAGCCTATACACAGCCTATACACAGCCTATACACAGCCTATACACAGCCTGTACACAGCCTATACACAGCCTATACACAGCCTATACACAGCCTATACACAGCCTGTACACAGCCTGTACACAGCCTATACACAGACCTAATACTCTCAAAGGTAAACACATTTTCCAAAACCAGCAGAGCATCCAGTAAAACAAACATCGTTTACATACGTGACCAGCTCTCTCAAAACACACGGTCATACAATGTGAGGACAGATAAGGAAGAAAGGTCAACAGCAAAGCTGTTATTGGCTGGTTATTATTAGAACATGGAGTCTTTGGGTAAAAAAGGTCTGACAGAGGAATCACATCAGAGCATCTCTGTAACCAGAGCTGCACGGTGACCTCCACACTCCACACACACCCTCCACACACACCCTCCACACACACCCTATAGCAGAGCAGACAGACAGGTACCCTATAGCAGAGCAGACAGACAGGTACCCTATAGCAGAGCAGACACACAGGTAGCCTATAGCAGAGCAGACAGACAGGTAGCCTATAGCAGACAGACAGACAGGTAGCCTATAGCAGAGCAGACAGACAGACAGACAGACAGGTAGCCTATAGCAGAGCAGACAGACAGACAGGTACCCTATAGCAGAGCAGACAGACAGGTACCCTAGAGCAGACAGACAGGTAGCCTATAGCAGAGCAGACAGACAGGTAACCTATAGCAGAGAAGACAGACAGACAGATACCCTATAGCAGAGCGGACAGACAGTCAGACAGGTACCCTATAGCAGAGCAGACAGACAGGCAGGTACCTTATAGCAGAGCAGACAGACAGGTGGCCTATAGCAGAGCAGACAGACAGACAGGTAGCCTGTAGCAGAGCAGACAGACAGACAGGTACCCTATAGCAGAGCGGACAGACAGACAGGTACCCTATAGCAGAGCCGACAGAGAGACAGGTACCCTATAGCATAGCAGACAGACAGACACACACACAGACAGGCAGGTACCTTATGGCAGAGCAGACAGATAGGTGGCCTATAGCAGAGCAGACAGACAGACAGGTACCCTATAGCAGAGCAGGTGCCCTATAGCAGATGGTCAGTTGGAGGGTTGAATGGGTGGGCAGGTGGGCAGAGGATGGTGGGTGGGAGGTGCTGGCTATGGACCATGGAGCCTCTACTTGCTGCCCTTGGCTGGGGGGTCACAGACATTGGCTGGGGGGTCACAGACATTGGCTGGGGGGGTCACAGACCTTGGCTGGGGGGTCACAGACAGGGGATCTATCAGTAAGGCTTCTGGATGTTTGGCCTGTTCACCCAGCCAGACATGGTCCACTCTACTGAACATCTCACATGGTCCTCTCTACTGAACATCTCACATGGTCCACTCTACTGAACATCTCACATGGTCCACTCTACTGAACATCTCACATGGTCCACTCTACTGAACATCTCACATGGTCCACTCTACTGAACATCTCACATGGTCCACTCTACTGAACATCTCACATGGTCCTCTCTACTGAGAACATCTCACATGGTCCACTCTACTGAACATCTCACATGGTCCTCTCTACTGGGAACATCTCACATGGTCCTCTCTACTGAACATCTCACATGGTCCACTCTACTGAACATCTCACATGGTCCTCTCTACTGGGAACATCTCACATGGTCCACTCTACTGAACATCTCACATGGTCCACTCTACTGAACATCTCACATGGTCCTCTCTACTGGGAACATCTCACATGATCCACTCTACTGAACATCTCATCCCAATACAAGCAGGAGATACTGGTGGCCTTCTACCGCGGCGCAGTGGAGAGCATCCTCACCTACGGCATCTGCAACTGGTTCTCCAGCTGCACAACAGCGGAGAGAAATGCGCTACAGAGAGTAGTGAGAACAGCACAGAAGATCACCGGCGCCCCCCTCGCCTCTCTGGAAGAGCTGTACAACACACGCTGTCTCAGGAAGGCCTCAAAGATCTCCAGGGACCCGACCCACCCTGGGCACGTACACTTTACCAGGCTGCCCTCGAAAAGGAGGTTCAGGACCCTGGCCGCTAAGACAAACAGACTGAAGAACTGCTTCTACCACAGGGCCGTCCAGGCCCTGAACACAGCAAAGACCTAAGTTCTGGGCCCTGGACAGTCTGGACGGATTGTATGGCAGCTGCTGGACTGAAAAAATCAGGTGTAGTGCTGAGGCACAAACATGTACATTTCAAGCCTGCAAACTGTGACACTTTAAATAACGTGAAAAAATACTATTGTGCAATATGACAACCCTAGTCGACTATCTGTACAGTATAGTACAGTGGATTGTGTACATAGCCTTTATTTATGTAAACCAGCTCCTTCCCTTCTTGTGTTTTTTTTCTAAAAGTGTTTTTTTTTCCCTTTCCTAACACCAGGGGAGCCACCCCTCCTAAATGTCGTTGTTTGGTACCTGTACTGTAGCAATGACAATAAAGTCCATTCATTCATTCATTCATTCATTCATTCATTCATTCATTCATTCATTCAATACACTTTCCATGAATGCAGCAATAGTAATAATAAATAAAAAACATTCAAATTTTCTAAGAGCACCTAACTGATATGAATCAGAGAGTGAAGGGCAGCAGTTAGTTTCCAGTAGTTTACTGGGTGTGAGATGTAATGAGAAAGTAGCTTCATGCTGGTAACCTTTCAAGCTGGCAACTGCCTCCCTCCCATCCCTATACCTTTCATCATCTCTATTCTCTTTACCCCTCCCCCTTCCCCCCCACTCTCTCTACCCCTCCCCCTTCCCCCCACTCTCTCTACCCCTCCCCCTTCCCCCTACACTGAGCCAGTGGGGGGGCTCAGGGCTTGTGCAGCGAGCGGCAGAAGTCAAGCAGAAACACCAGCTTAATTCTGTGATGTTACCAAACATCTGCTCAGAGCCCAGCCAGAGCCGTGTCCAACACCGACCGGGGACATGAGAGAGCGAGAGAGTTAATGGAGTTATTCCCTTTCATGGCCTTGCTCGGCTTTTATATCAGATCGGGTGACAGGGAGGTAATAATAGAGCTTTTTACATCCGAGTCACTTTCATTCAGTCTAAAAGCGTTTTGTTCAGCTTTGAATTATTCTTAGATTCTTACAGTATCTTATGTTGTCACAAAAAAAACATGGCTACATGGCTGATTTGGATCATATTTCTTCGCTCAGAACCATCCATGTTGGATTTCATCTGTGGGGAACAGAGGCAGAGCCCATGGTCAGTGGAGTGAGGGCTCCAATTACTCTGTCACACGTTAACACAAACACCACCATCAATCAGATGTTGCTCCTCTACGTGTGCGGGGGGGGGATCAATTCACCCACCACACACTTCATTTTAATCAATGGGTGTGAGCTACTGTAGAGGCCCCTCCATAAAACCATACAGTCAGGTCATATAACCAGCAGAGACCAGCCACTGACCACCTCATCAGACCTGATTCATTAGAGGAAGTCTCTGGACTGATCACTGCCTGGACTGGAGGACGTGTGTTTGATACCATTCCTAATTCTGTTTCAGGCATTACAATGAGCCCATCCTCCGATTTCTACCTCCACAAGCCTCCCCTGCAGTGGGTGGAGTGTCTCATTCGTCAGAAGATTTCTGTTCAGTTTCTCAGTATCAGCACTGTGTCCTCCCCCCAACACACATACACACACACACACACACACACACACCAAATCAGTGACTGATATATTAGTGATGTTCTCTTTAAAGCAGCTTGTTGTTCTCCTGACCTGTCCCATGTTAGAGCTATGGAGGAATGAGGAGACAACCAAGACAGGAGGGAGGGAAAGAGGGAAAGAGAGAGAGAGAGAGAGAGAGAGAGAGAGAGAGAGAGAGAGAGAGAGAGAGAGAGAGAGAGAGAGAGAGAATAATGCAGCGAGTTGGGCACGGGGGGGGGGGACTCTTGAGAGAGAAAGAGAGGCATTTGTAGAAGGGGAGGAGAGTAACCCAGACGGGGGGGGGGGTCAGGCTGCCAGGGTGCAGGGGAAGGCTGAAGGTGACCAGAGGTGTGGCTGGGAGGGAAATAGAGAAGACCATATGGTCCCACTGTGAGATGCTTGTGAAGCCAGAGATGCTGCTGCAGGAGAAACAATAGCTACCGCAGTACAGCAGCATCCTCTCACAGCTACCTCCCACCCAGGTACAGCACTGCATCTCTCACAGCTACCTCCCACCCAGGTACAGCACTGCATCTCTCACAGCTACCTCCCACCCAGGTACAGCACTGCATCTCTCACAGCTACCTCCCATCTCTCACAGCTACCTCCCATCTCTCACAGCTACCTCCCACCCAGGTGGAACAGGATCTCTGTCTGTTAGCTTACAGCATGATACACTAACTGTCCTCTGGGACAATATGGAAGGATGTCCCGGGTAGATGTATTGAATCATAATAAAAGAGTGATTGTTCACAGGCTTCACACATAATTATTGCATGTTATTACCATGTTATTACCATCCTCAGATCTCCACATACATTGCCCTTCAACCAATTAACTCTCTTCAGGCATGATATAGAGCACCTTCATCGATCTCTCACCCCTCAAAAATAGTGCTTAAAGATATCAAAATGTATGGTTATGAAGAGGTTATGTCCCATTAAATCTCGTATATGGGCATGACCTTCCTCTATGACACGATCTCAACCAACCATGGCGACGAGCCAACAGACATCTTCTATGTGACAACCTCACCCTAGAGCCGCTTCCTGTCCTCTCCCTAGAGCTTCCTGTCCTCTCCCTAGAGCTTCCTGTCCTCTCCCTAGATCTTCCTGTCCTCTCCCTAGAGCTTCCTGTCGTCAGTGTGAGACAACCAGGGATAAGCCTGTCGCCTGGCTGGGATCTGCCCTACATACACTCTCTGAAAAGATAGACTATCTGTACTGTACAGAACCTAGGCATAGAGACAGAAACCCTAACACACACAGACACACACACACACACACACACACACTCTTTCTCTCCTGTCCTACTTTCCTGTGCTCCCTGACGCGTTTGTGTGTCCGTGCATCTGTCCTTAATCTCGTCCCTGACAGCTAGACCTCTTCTGTTCATAACAAATGTGATTTGTTTCTCTCTCTCTCCTCGTACAATACAACAGTTTGTCTGAAGTATGTTAGAGGGGCCTTTGAAAATTAAGTGTACCCTCTCTCCCACAAATCGCTTTTTCTAGGTTAACTTTCTGTGTTTTGATATAGACAAAGAGAACATTTGCATCAAAATGGGCAAATTGACAAACTAAATGGATTTTCTTTCTCTCAGGGATTAAAAGCGTACTTTCTCTTCATGGCATCAATGACCTGTAAATCACTGGTAATAATATGCATCGATGCGAAGTCCGATTGAGGGCTATGATGTATGGGGAGAGATTAAAAGTCGATTTTACCAGTTTCAATAAGAATGAATGAATGAATGAATGAATGGTCTTTATTGTCATTAATATAGTACAGGTACCATACAACGACATTTGTGAGGGGGGGCTCCCCTGGTGCTAGGAAAAAAAATACTAAAAACAAGAAGGGAAAAGAGCTGGTTTACATAAATAAAGGCTATATACACTATCCACTATACTATACTATACAAATAAAACACTGTGCTGTACTCTATGCTATGCTATAAATATCCTAACATTTCCTATCTCTGAACCTTATGTGCACGAGGGTTGTCATATTGCACATAGTATTATTGCACATTCATTTAAAGTGTCTCAGTTTGCAGGTTTGAAATGTTCACAGTTGTGTTTCAGTATTGCACTTGATTACAATCTAGTAGCTGCCATCAAATTGTCTAGATTGTCCAGGGCCTAGAACCTAGGTCTTTGCTGTGTTCAGGGCCTGAATGGCCCTAGGGTAGAAGCTGAGCTTCAGTCTATTTGTCTGCCCGAGGGCAGCCGAACAAAGTGTTCATTCCCAGGGTGGGATGGGTCTCTGGAGATCTTGGAGGCCTTCCTGAGGCAGCGTGTGTTGTACAGCTCTTCCAGAGAGGGGAGGGGGGCGCCGATGATCTTCTGGGCCGATCTCACGACTCTCTGTAGCGCTTTCCTCTCTGCGGCTGTGCAGCTGGAGAACCACACGCAGATGCAGTAGGTGAGGATGCTCTCCACTGTGCAGCCGTAGAAGGTCACAAGCAGCTCCTGTTTGAGGTGGTATTTCCTGAGGACTCTCAGGAAGTAGAGCCGCTGTTGTGCCTTCTTGATGATGGCTGCTGTGTTGGTCTTCCAGGACAGGTCATCCTGTATGTGCACCCCCAGGAATCGGAGGGTTGAGACTCTCTCCAATAAACATCAGAGTGTGACTTTATTAGATATAAGTCTGCTGCCAGACGGCCTTCAGTGATGCAGCACGATGACAATGTCAGAAGGATCCAACTTCCTCTACATCATCAGGTGCTGGGACAAAAAGTGCCTTGAAAACACCTTCAGTCCTGCTCCCCCCACCGTGGTACACTGGCTAACCACACAAACAAAGGATGGTTCAATTATTAGGAGATGTTTCAGCAGTCATAAGATGATGATGACAATATCCTTCGAGTTCAATTTGTTAATGTTCGAATGTTGTACCCAGGGGTCATATATCCCTATACCCAGGGGGTCATAGGCTATATCTTGGCCTGGAGTGGTGACACAGGGGTCTTATTTAAGCCCTGTAAGGCCACAGAGAGGTCAGACTCAGGGTCAGAGGCATGTTCCACCCAGGCAGAATAGACAAGCAGGATCAATGTGCGATTGATGCAAAAGTCACCACAGCCCCCTATGGCCACAATGTCACGACCGGCCGTTCCTGCTGACACGTCTACTTTAGCCATCATGGAATATATTTTATTTGTCGATACTACACTCCTGACACTCATCGCTGTGACCATGAATGTTAAAATGTATTGATTCTTCACACCGTGCTACTGATGGGTAAATCATAACATACGTCTACGTATACACAGCGCTTCAGAAGGTGAGTGTTTCACATCCATACCGACCACACACAAACTCAAGTTGGTAGATAAAATATAATTTAAAATATATAGAGGTATTGTCTCTGGGTGTCTGCATGGAGCCTTGAAACATCTGCTGCATTGCAGGAGCACTTAAGAAAAGGAGTCTCTGCATGTCCTCATTATAGCTGAATCATCAATGGGTTTTGTACTCACTAAAGAGGACCCATAGGGTCTCACCAAGCTGCCTAGCTAGTATACCACGGCTAGCTGCCTAGCTAGCTACCATGGCTAATTATAGACAGAAGCAGAAAGACAAGACGTAATTGATTGTGTAAGAAAGATTGATTGGCCAGTGGACTGACAGAGTTATGACTTGGGATAAGACAATGGAAAAATAAAGTAGTGCATTATGGTTATGCATGTCTCCTTAGAAGAACATGCTCAAGTTATTATAAATAACCTCTTCAAATAGAAAGGTGTGTGAAGAATAATGGTGTTGATTGGTGGCACATTTACATTGTTTGCTGTATGAGCGCCATCTAGTGTTGATCCTCACCCAGGCACACACACAAGCAATGAAAACACTGAACATGGTATTGGTTCCATATCATTCATTAGGTGAAAAAGAGGAGTGTTACAAGTTTGATTTTGATCACAGTACAGACAGTGGAACAAATCTCATGTTTACATTTACACTTACCACCTCAAACAAAGTGCCAAGGCAAGAACATGTGAATTCAGCAGGCAATTGTAATATAAGCTTCAGCAGGGGTTAAACAGGCATCAACAGGGTTGGTACATTCATAACTAGGCTAAAAAAAACATGCTCTGAACAAGTACCATTATCAGTTTCAACTCTTGACCTGTCACCAGTCTCTCTACCTTTGCTAATGAGCTTTTCATTAAAGAAATATATTTGTCACTAATCAAATCAAGCCTCATTCTATCTGTGCATCATAATAGTAAGAATCCTCTCTGGTGCCATTGGCTCCAAGAGGTTAAGCATTAAGAGGGGCACCTGATTAAAGCACATCAATTAAGCCATGTCTGTCCGCTAAAACACACACAAGCATCAATTAACCCACCTTTGTTATCTAAAAGACCAATTCAGTAACAGCCATGAACACAGGCACAAAAGAACAGCATTTAACTCATCAACTTTATCTTCACCACATCCTCCAACCTTCATCACTGACCCCCAAAACAGCGTTGCCTCTCTCTATCTTCTATGTTTTAAACATGCCGACTCATTCAAGTCCATAGACGAGCCCTGGTCTACCTGCCTGTACCCTCTACTCTACCGGTACTCAACTATCTTTGACATGGAACCACTTTCTAAACATAACAAATATTTCAATAAAAAGGAAGTGTATTACAGACGCACACACTATGACACAAGAGACACTATGACACAAAGAGACAAAAGACAATTGACAGAGTGTGATCCACGAGACATCAGCTTGGACAACAAGCACGTTAATCTTACATACAAGAAGCTTTGACAAAGACGAGGGACAGTAAGATGGAAGATGAAATATTAATATTATAAAACACCTAACAGTGCTTATTGATGAATCAAAGGTTTTGATAAAAGCAAGGAAAGGGTACAGGAGGAATTGAGCAGTGGAAATTAGTGAAAGAAAACTAGCATTAAAGTAATCCATGTCTAAGAAGGGAACAGAAGGCCAACCACACAGTAAACATTCAATCTCGTAAAAAAACATTTCACCACTCATCATCCAGGTGTTCCTCTCTCCCTGCCTCAACAACACATGATGTCATCACCTGAATGAGACCCACTTATCCATTTGACATCATTCAGCTTTTCATTCAAGTTGGTTATTTCTAAAATGTTACAAGAACAAACGATAAAATTGGTACAATTATAAGGCCGCAAATGACTTTAAACATGTTCATCTCAAGTTGTCTGACAGAATCTCTCTCCATCTGTTTCTTATTGTGTGTGCCCATTCACTGTGATAAATGCTACATAATTAAACAATTATAAATGTAAAGCAATGAGCAGAACAACACCTGGCATATTTACTTCCACGGTAGAGAGAGCACCTGTCCAGTAAATATAAAGTCTGAAAAAAATCTAAACTAAAGTGCATCAGGTTTGTTACTTTTGACTCTAGTATGGGATTACTAATATGACCTATACTAAAACGTCTAAGAGCCTGCAAAGAAACAAAACTTGAATGTAAATTATTCAAATATGTTCTCAAATAGGTTCTCTTGCCATCAGGGCCGAAGCTACCATGGAAGTGAACGAGCGTTGGCAAACACACAGAGCACATCCTTAACCAGCTACAGCAGCTCAGGTCCTATCCTAAAGGTCAAAGGTTATTCTTCCAGTTTGCGCTCCACGCCAAAGACGTGCTTTGCGCCGGCCCGTCTGTGACAGTTCTTCATTTCTGGACAGCCAAGAAATCTGCCACGGTGACCAAGTCCCTCCTCTCAGAGCAGGAAGCCTGTTCTTCACAGAGGAGTCGTGCAGAGTAAGTCCACTGGGTCCAGGCAGGGTTCACTCAGCGTTAGTAAGGATGTTATTATTATTATTATATATACTGTAGAGGCCCTGTGGGGGTAAGGTCTCTAGACAGGTCCAGACAGGTCCAGAGAGGACTGGTCCAGAGAGGTGCCTCTAGACTGAATGCTTCAGAGCCAACTGGAGGAGAAAATTAAAAACATATACATCACTGTCAAACTAGTCTTGGGTCTGTATAGACTGTGTGTGTGTGTGTGTGTGTGTGTGTGTGTGTGTGTGTGTGTGTGTGTGTGTGTGTGTGTGTGTGTGTGTGTGTGTGTGTGTGTGTGTGTGTGTGTGTGTGTGTGTGTGTGTGTGTGTGTGTGTGTAAGGCACATCTGTTATCTAGTGTTTCACCTTGTGAGCCGTGTCTGCAAACTGCTGGGCTCTGTGCATCAGGTCCACGGTCTTGTCCTCAGCCCGGCCCAGCCGCTCCCCACGCTCACTCAGCGCCAGGGTGGCCCTCTGCATTACATTACCCACACTGCCCCCTGGAGGACACTTGCCACTAGAACCTGTACAACACACAGGGCCCGACCACCTCAAATACAAACACCTGGGGGGTATTCCATCAATGTCGCTAAAGGACAATGTCGCTCGCAAGACTTATCAAAAATATGCCTGGATTTTCCTTCAGCAACGTTGATGGAATACCCCCCTGGTCACTGTGTAGTCATACACATATATTACCATATGTAATATATTGTAGCTCTGGAGTGGGTAACTGGGGTTGGAAAGACGCATTACACTACATACATTACATTACTATTACAAACAGGGAATAAGAGACAGTTTGCTGCTGCGCTACACTGTGTGTCTCTGCCCTGCTATGGGCTGTGTGTCTCTGCCTGCAGGGTTAGGGTTAGCTACGGCCTGGCACCTCTCCCACCCCGGGTTCAATGGGGTGCCGCTCCTTCAGTCACAAACAAGCCTTTGTGTCTGTGTCCAACCTCTTTTTTTTTTTTTTTGGTGTCAACCCTCCTGATAAAAACAAAGTCTCCTCTCATCTGACGGCCACATCATAGAAGAGCCATTCTCTACTGTGGCTGAGAGCTGAGAGGTGCAACAGAGCACAATAAACAAACCAGGCGCCTGAGAGAGGAAGCCATGATGATGGAACTGACACACCATCCGAAGGTATAGTCTCCCCTCTGTGCCTAACCCTAACCCCTGAGAGAAAAAGTGCAAGTGTGTTCTGGTTTGCTTACCTGCAGCGTTAGGACGACCTTTAAGAACCATCACCTTCTTCATGCGGTTAAAGAACACCTGGCAGCGGTAAAGGACCAGATTCATGGTGCAGGCGTCTGTTAGAACGACCACAAGGAGACAATTAGTACAATCGAACAAAAAAAAATCGCCATTATTCCCATATTGCATCAGGCCAAAGTGAAACTACAAAATCTCAAATGCAGTTGGACTCTGTATGCTGTGGGGAGGAGAGAGGCAAGCCCACTCACTGGCAGGTTGAAACAGTGTTTCTTGCATCCTCAGTGCTTTATATACCTCCCCTTTCCCCTTACCTCCTGTAAGTTTGGACTGGCAGTTGACAAACTCAGTCCTCCTGGGGGGGGGAGCGGGAGCCACCATGCTCTTCCGTCTTCCCAGGCCCGATGGACGCTTCTGACCTGGCTGGCCCCCGGGGCTGCCCTGGGCCTCCAGTACTCCTCTGGTCTCCTTGCCCTCCCAGTAGGTCTGGCAGGCGTGGTAGATGATCTGGATGAAGATGCACTTCTCTGCCGCTGAGCTCGCCACCCACTGGTCAAAGGCGTTATCAAACACCAGGTCAAACTCTGGGCAGTCCTGGGGGAGGGGGGGCACATAGTAGGGAACTTGTCAGTCCTGGGGGGGGGGGGGGGGGGCACACAGATCAAACTCTGGGCAATCCTGGGACACACACACAGACCTGTCAACCTAAACACACCTCAGTCCTGGGGGAGACAGACAGTAGGGTGTAGACAGTAGTCAACCTAAGGCAATGAGGTGGATATTTGTCAGACAGACAAACAGACAGCACAGTGTTGTTGATGGGGTTAGGGCAGGGCTGACCTTGTTGGGGTTGACTCCGTTGACCTGTCGGAGCTGCTCTGCCGTCCACTGAGACCTCCTGGTGAAGGAGGCGGAGTCACCAAACTGCTTGACCTTCGTGATGAGGAGCTGAGCTGGCCTCTTATTGGTCACTGGGGGATGAAGGGTCAGAGATGTGTCAATACAACAACAAAAAAAGCACAACTCATACTACTACCCACCAAGGAGCACGTAAACACTGCAGTGTCGATGGATCCAGACAGACTGATCAGTAAACTGGTTTGAAATGAAGATGCCAGTGGTTGGTTAAAATCATGACCACTTGTGTTTACATGTGACTCACTCTCTGTGTTTGTGAACCAAAGGAATCGCCTGAATCAACTGACATTAACACTTTACAAGTGTTTCGGGAAGACTTGGGCTTCGATGCTCCCTTCAGCAGCTCTTCTTACAGCAGAGGTATTGTTGTAGTATAAAGAGGCTCTGGAGTTTGGGATTGACTCATCAACTTAGTGTTAAACTATGAACACAGACAGTCCAACAGTATCAGAGATACCTCACCATCCACAGAAGCAGACTGTATCATACATCTTCCTCTTTCTGGGGGGGGCTCACGTGATATTTGCAGCAAGTAGAGGGGGGGGGGTTCATCATGTCAGCTGAGGACACTAGTCAGTGGTGTGGAGTAGGGGGGGTTAGTCACTGACAGGGAAGGGGAGCAGTGGAGGGCGAACAACACTGGGTGACTTCAACACACAATCGCTATTGATTGAATAAGTGTTTTACTTTCCTGTGTTGTCCTCTGGGACCTGCACTCTGTGAGCATTGTGTGTTACTCCCAAATACATATCAATCAAACACACTAAACACAACTAAATGTTTCCAACATGTGGTCAAAGCCTGCTTTATGTATCCATGTCCTTTGACAACATTGCCACTGCTGTGCTCCCCTAAACAATGTGTTCAATACAGAACAGAACAGATGTACCAGACAATGGTTTTACCTGACAGGCAGATGAACGTTGCATAGTCTCCCTTCCCTCCAGTTGGCAGAAACGGAAGCCTTTTCCTATTTCTTCTCCTCACCTCAACAGCAACCAGCATCCTCTCATCTTGAGGGGCAAATACCTCCTTATTGATAGAAGACTGGATATTCATTGTGGATGTTGGAGCCAAGACAGGTGATGGATTATCTAAAATGGGCATATTAGTAGATAGAAATAGTTACCCATGCCTACCTACTTTGTGTACAATTTGATCAGCATTATATTGAAAGACTTCTAACAAGACTTGTAACAAGCACAACAGTGAGTGACACAGTACACATGGTCATGGACACTTAACCCTAACCCCAATGAAAAAAGTAATGAAGTCATTAATTCAATCTTTTCATCAGAACCAATTAATCAACTATGCACATGGAAACATTAACAATAATTGAAGATAAGTGGCTATCAAATACTTCCTTCAAAGACAAACAATGTTTCAGGGTAGTTTACCTGTTCTGCTGGATCACAGCGTTACAGGAACAGAGACTGTTGGTTTGTTTACCAAACTATTCCTCTGCCTAACCTATCAGAATGATGCCACCGAGATGTTCCGAAATCGATGTATAATCCAAGATAAAGAATGCACTGTGTCTAGTTGGGCTGACACACGGCACACCACAGCGGCGTGCCTTACAGAGAAGGCGACTCTGTCGGAGCAACCAGCCTATTTAACACGTCTGTGGTCACGTGGGTCCGGTCCGGTCCAGTACTGTTGTTGGGAGTTTCATCTCATTTCAATTAATCACCAACACGTTAATCATCTGAATGTTTGACTTGGTTTATCATCACTTTCAAACAAATCAATAAAAGTTCCCAATTCAGCTGCTGCATATTCTCAGCACAGTGAAAATGACCGCTTCTCCCTACAGTATATTTAATGTAAAACAGTGCTGAATAAAATGAACTGAAACCATACACACAGCTGTAGAGATCTATTTTTAATGAAAAACAAAAGGTTTACCATGGTAAAGCACCACGTCATTAATTAGAAGAGGGAACAGAACACCGAGGTTAAAAAGGGTGAGCGTGACAGAAACATACAGTGTCCTCGTGAGCATGGCAGCGGGTACAGATGAATGGAGACTTCCCACAACACAATAACTAGTCACTTTCCTTAGGGTACAGTACTTTCATTTTGCCTAGCACAGTATCTCTATATCAAATAATCACAAGTTATGGCACAAGGATGGGTAGGTCTATGCTGTATCCTAAGGAAGGAGGAGGTATGATCATTAATTAACTGAGTAATGTAGTGACATGTAAACAATGATATATGCAGAACTGAGGAGACAATCATTGGTAAGGGTTGTCTCTGTATAATAATACATTAGCCTACCAGGAGAATGAATGACAGTCAGTATTCAAAGGGAAGGCTCACAAACACATCTCAT
This sequence comes from Nansenia antarctica, assembly GCF_963989245.1. NCBI lineage: Eukaryota > Metazoa > Chordata > Actinopteri > Argentiniformes > Microstomatidae > Nansenia > Nansenia antarctica. Next base: position 66,734,572 of record NC_137674.1, read on the forward strand.
GAAACAAATGTGTAAAATAAAGTAAAAATATATTCTAACAAATCCTGAGTTTAAAGAAAAATATTTGCTAGACATAAATCTTGTTTAAAAACCTCTGGATGGCAAGTGTGATCCTTTCCTAGCCGATATTATGTCAATGTAAGTGTTGTAAAAACCTAAAAAATAAAATAAATAAAAAATCAGGAGAAGAAACTCTCAGTGTGGTTTCAGATGAGCGTCTTCATGCTACTGTCCCCTTATAGAGCAAGACAATCTTAAACAAAGCATATTCTCTATGTACATACTGCATATCATGCTTCATTTTGATCCAAATCATAATCGGTTTAACGTTCACTTCTTAGAAATTGAAGTGTGTAAATGAGGTGTGAAAAAAAGAACTATGGTTTATTCTTCATTCTTCATATCTGCCCATTGTCACTCCATGGTTGTATAAGAAACATTTTGCATGGATTCTACATGCATGACAGACGTGTACTGTTGTAATTCACTTACTCATGTAAATCTGTTAAGTCATGTGCAACATGTCAGTGTTAGTATAAATTGATATACATAATTGTAGTGCTTCATGTCAGATCAAGACCAATCACAGTTGAACAAGCAATTATGTGGTCTTCTTCCATTGAACAAGCAATTATGTGGTCTTCTTCCAATGGATTTCTATTAGCCAAGTGAACAGCCCTGTCACTTGGTCATGAGAGTAAAGACAAACTAATATTTGGGCACTTATTAAAGTTGTGTACCCCAAAGAGTAAGCAACAATGTTTCATTTCTCCATAACCGCTTAATCTTGCAATTAGTGTAAACATGATAACATGACATATCTATAAGATAATATGACATATCATCTTATGACTCCCCAAATGATAACAGTAGTTTAAGCAGTACAGTAAAGTCATTATGGCTGCATTCTATGTTGTCTGTCTGTCTGTCTGTCTTACAGGCCTGTCTGTCTGTCTGTCCTACAGGCCTGTCTGTCTGTCTGTCTGTCTTACAGGCCTGTCTGTCTGTCTGTCCTACATGTCTGTCTGCCTGCCCTACAGGCCTGTCTGCCTGCCTGTCTGTCTGTCTGTCTGTCTGTCTGTCTGTCCTACAGGCCTGTCTGTCTGTCCTACTGGCCTGTCTGTCTGTCTGTCCTACAGGCCTGTCTGTCTGTCCTACAGGCCTGTCTGTCTGTCTGTCCTACAGGCCTGTCTGTCTGTCTGTCCTACTGGCCTGTCTGTCTGTCTGTCTGTCCTACAGGCCAGCCTGCCTGTCTGTCTGTCTGTCCTAGAGGCCTGTCTGTCTGTCTGTCCTACAGGCCTGCCTGTCTGTCTGTCTGTCCTAGAGGCCTGTCTGTTTGTCTGTCTGTCTGTCCTACAGGCCTGTCTGTCTGTCTGTCTGACCTACAGGCCTATCTGTCTGTCTGTCCTACAGGACTGTCTGTCTGTCTGTCTGTCTTACAGGCCTGTCTGTCTGTCTGTCCTACAGGCCTGTCTGTCCTACACCCCAGTCCACAGGTTTAAATAATAAGATCAAATGGGTGTCATGTGTTCTTCTCTTAGGCATCAGATTGTTTATGAATGCATTCAGATGTTCCTCTCTTACAAGGCAAGACATTGTAATGAGTATGGGTTAGGGTTAGGCTCCATGCTGAGAGAGGGGAGGCCGTAGCCATGGCTACAGGTCCAGGGGTGTCCTGGTGGTTGACAGAGGCTTGATCATAGATAGAGGCATGGTCATGGTCATAGAAACACAGTCATCATTTAGGGTCACAGGACCAGTCAGCACAGCCAATACAGCGCAGGGGGGATGGTGGGTGGTCAACACTGGGGTCACTGGGGTCATAAGAGGAACAGTCATTCTCAGGACCGGGGGGGGGCAGGGGAGGTGGGGGGGGGGGCGGGGGAGGCAGCGGTATGGGAACAGTGTCTGATGAGATGAGCACCACGTGTCTGAAGAGTGGTTCTCTTAATGCTGCTGGGTCTGGGTCTGGTTACTACGGTCTGGGTCCGGTGGTTACTAAGGTCTGGTGGTTACTAAGGTCTATTACTAAGGTCTGGTGGTTACTAAGGTCTGGTGGTTACTAAGGTCTATTACTAAGGTCTGGTGGTTACTAAGGTCTGTTACTAAGGTCTCGTTACTAAGGTCTGGTGGTTGCTAAGGTCTGGTGGTTGCTAAGGTCATGGAGAGTGTGCTGTGTAAACCGGAAGCCAGTGAAATGTGTTGAGTGAAATAGGGTGGGGATAAGAGTGTGTGTGTGTGTGTGTATGTGTGTGTGTGTGTGTGTGTGTGTAGCTAGGACTCAGGGTTGTCCTCCGGGGGCACAGAGGTGTCTTCCTGTCTGTACATGAAGGTGAGCAGGAAGAGGGCGATGTCGTGCGAGCACCAATAGGCCGTGTGAGAGGTCACTGCCGACCAATAGCGGCTCTCCACCAGGCCCTCCCGCAGCTCAAAGTCAATGCGCCTCTCCAACTCCACTGTAACACAAAGACAAAGGATGACAACAAAGCTCACACACACACTGTAGATACTAGCCGTCCATAATGGGGGGAAAACACAAAGACAGTAAAGGCAATGGGGAAGCTTGCCTCAAAGACAAAAAGGTTTCAGTAGCAGTTCATTCCCTGTTTAGAAAAGCAGTGTGAGGCATGGACATGTTCTGAGGTTTGGACTGGAGAGACTGTACTTACATGAGGTGTTGTCCAAGATAGCAGAGGTGGACTGAGACATGGTGGGCTCCACCTCCCTCCTATCCTCCTCCTTCTCCTCTCCCTCTGTAGACCCCCCCTCCTCTCCTGACAGGGCGTTCTCTACCTCAGACGCCCCACCCTCCGAGTCCGAAGGCTCCTCCTCCAAGCCGCTAACCTGACCGCTGGAGCGCGAGAAGCGGGAAAAGAAAATCCCTCCTATGCCCTTGCCGATACTGGCCGCACCTAGGGAAAAATACAGAGAGACTAGAACGCAGACCGCCACCATGCATATAGAATCACCCTTGTAAGAGCTCAATGTACAGACATCTCACGAGAACTATGTACATAATTGCCAATTGCCTTAGAATGCAGCCTTATTACTGTGAAATGCACTTTAGTCAGATATATTTCTGCGTTAAGGAAACAGAGAGCTCATGGGCCCTGTGTTGTCAGTCCAGGAGACAGGGCGTAATTACTCTGTATTGATTTGTTTAGGGTCTGCTTGCTATGCAGTGCTTGGCTTGCTGATACATCAGCTATGCAAGCTACTTCTGTTTCAGTCCGAGGTCTTTCCTCAGACACGTACTCATTCCATTCTATAACACAACGCCACGAAATAAGGCAATTTCAGCAAAAATGACACCTATATACACACCCTTCATTCAAAAACATGACACAGTCCACATCACACCAAACAGTCAAAGTCCAAAGACCAGATAATACAATGACGAGTCCAGCAAAGTATCTCTCTCTCTCTCTCTCTCTCTCTCTCTCTCTCTCTCTCTCTCTCTCTCTCTCTCTCTCTCTCTCTCTCTCTCTCTCTCTCTCTCTCTCTCTCTCTCTCTCTCTCTCTCTCTCTCTCTCTCTCTCTCTCTCTCTCTCTCTCTCTCTCTCTCTCTCTCTCTCTCTCTCTCTCTCTCTCTCTCTCTCTCTCTCTCTCTCTCTCTCTCTCTCTCTCTCTCTCTCTCTCTCTCTCTCTCTCTCTCTCTCTCTCTCTCTCTCTCTCTCTCTTACTGTATCCCCCTCTGCCCTTTGCCAATCTTCCATCCCTTCTCCCCTCACCCGCGAAGCTGGCCTTGCCCAGGTTGGTGATGGACTCTCCGTAGTGCCTGCGGGCCTGGGGGGGGGAGGTGCAGGGGGAGGGGATGCTCTCTGTGTCCGACACGGAGGCACTCTCCTTCAGTGGGTTCAGCAGCGTGGGACGGATCAGGTCGTAGGGGGTGGGGCTGGTGGTGTTATACCTGCAGCACACAGGGTTAGGGTTAGACACACATACAGGGCTGGTGGTGTTATACCTGCGGTCCATAGCCAGGTTAGACACACGTTATCACCTGGCTGGTGGTGTTATCACCTGGCTGGTGGTGTTATCACCTCGCTGGTGGTGTTATACCTGCAGTCCACAGGCAGGTTAGACACACGTTATCACCTGGCTGAACGTAAGGACTACTTACCAGTTTATTTGGACAGGTGAAATGTTACTGTAGTGCTTTAAGATGAGAGGCTCCAGTCGGTATGCCTGTAAATACAGTAAGACAGTAACCGCCTGTAAATACAGCCACAGGCATCATGAGGGAGTTAATTGTGACATTATTAATGACGGCCCTGTAGGCTGCTGTTTGCTGCTGGTTGACTCACCACTGGGTCAGTAGGGTGAAAGATGTTGAAGAGACGTTGGCAGATGGACTTGGGTAAGATGTGGTCCTGGGTGGCGTTGTTCCCAGGTCTGATCCCTCGCAGGGCCAAGAACACAGCCAGGGGATTACCCATGCAGAAGAAATTCTCCACCTAGAACAGATGAACGGCAGAGGAACAGTAGAAGGAGAGCAGAGGGGTTAAGTCTTGACCAGTCTAAATGTCACCACAATCAAGACAGGATGGAGGAGAGAATCTGTCAACATCACCTTAAACTTCAGGGCTGGCGCAGCCACAGATGAAGAGGTTTGCAAACCCTGAAACTGATCTTCCAAGTCCCTCAACCTGCAAGTGTTCATGCAAAACAGAGATATTACACACAACAAAATGATGTAAATTCAACATATTTACCAAATGACAGTCGGAACTATTTGTTTATTTTACTATTTGTACAGCTAATTGTATCCCATCTTATCTGTCTTATTTGTCTCCCACAACGTATTACTTGTCCAATTGTCTCACTGTCTTAATGTCAGGAACCGAAGCCTAAGAGTTTTACTGTCTTACACATGTGTAATGGAACGTAACAATAAAACTTGACCTGTACCTGAGGGGTGTTGAGTACCTGAGGCGTGTTAAGTACCTGAGGCGTGTTGAGTACCTGAGGCGTGTTAAGTACCTGAGGCGTGTTGAGTACCTGAGGCGTGTTAAGTACCTGAGGCGTGTTAAGTACCTGAGGAGTGTTGAGTACCTGAGGAGTGTTGAGTACCTGAGGTGTGTTGAGTACCTGAGGCGTGTTGAGGTGTGTTGAGTACCTGAGGCATGTTGAGGTGTGTTGAGTACCTGAGGCGTGTTGAGGTGTGTTGAGTACCTGAGGTGTGTTGAGTACCTGAGGCGTGTTGAGGTGTGTTGAGTACCTGAGGCGTGTTGAGGTGTGCTGAGTACCTGAGGCATGTTGAGGTGTGTTGAGTACCTGAGGCATGTTGAGGTGTGTTGAGTACCTGAGGTGTGTTGAGGTGTGTTGAGTACCTGAGGCATGTTGAGGTGTGCTGAGTACCTGAGGCATGTTGAGGTGTGTTGAGTACCTGAGGTGTGTTGAGGTGTGTTGAGTACCTGAGGCATGTTGAGGTGTGCTGAGTACCTGAGGCGTGTTGAGGCGTGTTGAGTACCTGAGGCGTGTTGAGGCGTGTTGAGTACCTGAGGCGTGTTGAGGCGTGTTGAGTACCTGAGGCGTGTTGAGTACCTGAGGCGTGTGAGGCGTAGCTGCTCTTGTAAGTGGTTCTCCTCGTAGGTCGACCAGCTGGCTTTGGGCTCCTCTGGCTCTGGGGCGTCTGGGTGGACAAAGTGCACCGGGTCCCAGCCTGTCATGATGTCGAAGGTGATGACGCAGCCCAGGGAGTGGCTGACGATGGACACCTTCCCGCTCTCCTCAAACTCAGGGTTCCGCTTGCAGAAGAGCGTGTAGAGACGGTTCAACTCCAGCGTCAGACCTTTGGTGATCTACACAAACAAACACGCATCACAAACATTTGTGTGTGTGTGAGTGAGAGCGAGAGAGAGAGAGAGAAAGAGAGAAAGAGTGAGAGTGAGAGATCTAAAGTCTCACCTCGTCTCTGTACAGAGGGCTGGAGTAGTACATGATATCCATGGCGCTGCTGTTCAGCATGTCTCTTAGTCCTCTCACCTTGTCTGGTGTGATGGAGTCCACCGTGTCTACAACCATCACACACACATCCCATGTCATCAACAACAAGAAGACACCAACTCAGGAACATCCAATCCAATTGGAAAGGTACATTTCTCAGTCTACAGCCATGGTCCTACCTCCATCCAGAGCCAGTTTGGACCTCCACTCCACAGGCAGGAACTCGACATGCTCAGTGGAACGGTCCGAAAAATGCTTCTCCTCCATCTTTCGAGCTGCATCTCTCATCCTACAGAGAAAGACAAAGACACAGACCAACACAGACATTTCAATTGCATTGAAAGTCAAGAAAAAAAATGCTTCGGCTTCGACACCAACACAAACTCATCTGACATCCCCACTTTAGAGACATTAGAGTCACGTGACTGTGTGACCATGTGACTGTGTGACCATGTGACGGTGTGACCCACATGCTTGTGTTCCTGATGATGCGTCCCTGGTCCATCTTCTGGCCAATCCCGTGCACCACAAACACGATGTGGGTTGTTTCGGGCGGCGTGTCCTCTGGGGCAGCCTCCTCCACGTACCCCCGGTGGAGACGCGTCCCGCTGCTGGAGGCTGAGGAGAACAAAACGCCATGACAGCTCACTCTTCTTTTCTTTTCAAGTGATTTTTTTCTGTGTGGGGCAGCCCCACTAAATGTTTTATTTTATTGGACAGATGAGTAGAGTAAGGAGAAGAAGGGCATGTCAGCAAGCAGGGCATGGGCCGGATTCGAACCCATGCCAACATGGGCATAAGTGTGCACTGTAGACCGTGGTGCTAGACCACTGGACCACCCCAGGCCACAACAGCTCACTCACTCTTGTACAGGACAGGAACACGTCATTATTTGAACATGTATCTCACAGCAGACTGCTGTTTCATATAGGAGAAAGAAGGATTTTACAAACCTTTGGAGAATCCTAGTTTCTGTGTGACGCTGCGTGCGATCTTGGAGGTGGTGCAGTCGCTGTAGAGGTACACCTCGTCCACGCTGTGCCAGTCCACGTGGCTGCGGCTTAGTTTCAGACTGACGAGGGCTGAAAGAGAGTGTTAATTAACAGACCTGTTGTGTTTAGTTAATGAATGAACGTCTCCAGTGGCTTTGTGTGTGTATGTGTGTGTGTGTGTGTGTGTGTGTGTGTGTGTGTGTGTGTGTGTGTGTGTCTAGGGTATTCTATTCCTTGTATAAGAGACATGAGGTGAGTGTGTGAGCATGTTTGTGTGTGTATTCTCTCTCAGGTGAGCTTATGAATGTCCCCCTGGTTCAGTCAGGTGAGCTTATGAATGTCCCCCCTGGTTCAGCTGATGTCAGCACAATGGAGGTCACCTGATCTGCTTTGTGACCTTGCAGCCCTAAATGCTATTGGTTGGACACTCCCACATCCCACACACACACACACACACACACACACACACACGCACACGCACACACAGACACACAGTTCCGTCCACCCTACCATCCTTGCTGTCCACGGTGGTGGTCACCACCTCTGTCTCATAGGTGTCCCTCATCTGTTGTCCCCTGAAGCGGGCCAGATGCTCCAGTTCGATGAGGTCACTCTCGTCCTCCTCCAGGGGCAGCCAGGTGCCGTCTATGAACCACTGTCCCCTCATCACAGGGATGCGGTCCTGCTCTGTGGGAAGAGGCTTCGTTTGTGGTCCACGTTGGTCCAACATTATAGGAGTAGGCTTATCAGTTATATATATATATATATATATATATATATATATATATATATATATATATATATCAGTCATATATATTTTTAAACAATTATAAAGGCCACATTTACATTTCTTAACTTGGTGACTATCAGCTTGTTATCAGTTCGGCTATCTGCTGACAAGACAAACCGCAGGATAAGAGGTTAAAATCATGTAAGTATTAAAAAGACTCACGGTTCCAGTACACCGGGTAGCATTCTTTCTCTTTCACATCCACTTCATAGAGACCCCCTCTTACACACACAGCCTCAACGTTGGTCCTTCGGGAATCCAGATGACTGTCATCCATCCCTGATGCCCCGTCCCCTTCACTGCCCTGTTCCGCTGTCAGTGTCTCTGTCTGAACGGCTCCCTCAATCACCTCCGGTTGGATCTCGGACCCTGTGGCCGAACCCCCGGTGTCCTCTCCCTCGGAGGGGCCCCTGCGTTTGACCTTGTCGGGGCTTACTTCACATAATCTGCGGTAAATCACTTCAATTTTCAAAGAGTCGTGTCCAACAAATGGCTTCCATGTCCTCTTGTCCTCTTTGTAGAACCAGCGCACCTCCTCCGGGCCCAGCTCGGTGACCACCTCGCCGCGGTGCCGGGAGCTGTTGGAGCGGTTCCGCTTCTTCGTGGTGACATTTCCATCGCTTTCGGTGTAGTTCAGGTCGCTGGTGATGTCCAGGTACGATGTTCCCGAGTCGGGGTGAGGGTGATAGCCCGAATAAGCTTCTTCCACTAGGCCCAATATCATGCCGTCCTGAGATAAGCGGTGACCGCCTCGCAGCATCGGCAGGTGTCTGTCCATGCCGGACTGGACCGCGTCCATCCCCCCGTGGATGGTCTCACCGATCGGGTCCTCGTAGCAGGACACAAAGACATCGTTTGCCATGTCCCAGTCATTACTGCTGACAGAATTGTTGTCCACGCTCTGCTGGCGGCTGTTCGGACTGTCCTTAAAATTGCTCATGACTTGACAAAAAAATAATATTGCCCCAATGTAAAAAAGGAGTGTGTTTCTAAACCTTCCTCTTCTCTTCTTGTTTACCTGCTATCGGGCTGTCATGGGTCCAGGGGCTATCGGTCGGCTGTCATGGGTCCAGGACTAACGGGTCCTTATTCACCGCTGTTGCCACCATCTGTACGGCGATCCTGTCCACGCTTCCGCAGAACTGCCGAGCATGGGACTTCTTATAATTACTCATAAATATTTTCAGCGACCAATTTTGTATCCTGCCGATAGATCTACCTGTTCACCCTTTTCTATTCGCATGCCTAATCTGTGGTTTGCTTACTAAAGAACACGCTACACGGTACACTACGTGCTGCTCCTCCCAAAGGCGTAAATAATGCGGATCAGGGAGATGTGTGACCGGGCCACCGTAGTTGAAAGACGGAAGTGCTTGTGATGGAAGATCACGAATGTTGTGTTACCAGCAGGTTTCATCATAATAGGGTTTATATTACCGTGTTTACTTATAGACACGCTTAGAAATGGCTGCCGTGTTCCTAGTCATGTTGTATGAATATTCACCCGTGTTTTACATTACTGTTATATCCTTATGTTTCGTTGTCACCGCCGCCATGGTCCTCGGCTGGTAGGTTCCTCATCGCTGTTGACAACAACATTGCATTGAATGAACTGTTTATGTGTGTTCGACTCCAGTTGACCAAATAACTAGCTTACCCGAGTGTAAATTGCCTCTATTTCTCAGGCAGTGATAAAATATTACATTGGTTTTTTTACATTATACTAGCAGAAAAGCTATGTCTGCGCTTATTATTGCAATAAAGGTCAGAGGCGCAGTTTGACAGCGCGCGCGTCATGGGGTTCCAGTATCTGACACATCCACGCGCCGCCAGACGCGACACCCGCGAACACTGAAACAAAGTGACATTGTAACAAAAGAACACATTTTGCCTCAAATAATTCTGTATGAAAACGACTTCACTTGAAGCCCAATAAGCTTTAGGACTGTGTTGTGAAACGAATAACATGAAGCAATACATTATGCTGATGAAAAAACGAATTATATAAACATGTTCTACACTGACTAAATTTTTTTTCTGGCGACCTATAGGCCTAAGTATTTGTAAAGTACAACACAACAGTCTTTTAGTCATCGTTAAATAAAAATGTATGTGGAATAACGGAAGTGACTGACTACTGGCTGTTGTGTTCCTCTTCGCCTCAGGTTTGGGTTTGATGTCCCAGTCATTCTACGCAGTTCTGATGAGACGGAGTCTGTCTCACCTGTCCCGGAGAAGAGGATGGTTCAGGTGACCAACCCCTTTGCTCTGGACATAGGCTCCGGGGCTGCCTCTGTGACTGGTGAGCATTAACACACTCAGGTCCAGGGGTTGTTGTCAGACACAAGTTATTTTGTGACGTACAGTGCAGTTTGTGTTAACGGTTAACAAGGAACAATATGTACCAGTATTATAATTACATCAATTCCCCTGCTACAGGAAATGTACATTAGGGACTGATGATCTTTCAAACATTGTATATGTTTTAATGAAGGAAGATCACTCTATAACATGGTAACATTGTATTATTCTAGGTGGTGTGTCTCTTCAGCCGGGTTGCTTGGAGCCGTGCGTCCTCAGCTGTTTTTGGGGCTGTGGTGTTCACGCCCTGCAGGGGGCGCTGCGGGCCCACCAACACGGCCCCAGGCTCAGCACACCGCAACGCTTCCAGGAGGCTCTGCATCTGCAGTACCACCACTGCCAGCGCTTCCAGTATCTTTTTACTAAATGATAAGATAAGCTTGTTCTGTGTCTTTGTAGGTAGCTGTATTAGTAGATGTGATATTCCAATGTGAAAGGCCCTTGCTTGTATTAAGTTTCTGACAGGTTTCATCAATGTATGCAACATGTCATGTTGGCTGTGACACTGTGACAGAGGAGAGGACATATCAGCAGCTATGTTTCACTATGGATGATGTTTCAGTTATGTTTGTTTTCACACCTTAACCCAGAACTTCAGAATCGGAGACGAGGACAGAGAGGAGCGTCTCACTGAGATGCCAGCTGATCTCGGCATTACCAATTTCGGGCTGTTGCCACGGGAACGCTACCCCCTAGTGGCCCTGCTCACATTGGCCGAGGCTGAGGCCAGGGACACGTATAACATTGTCAGTCAGTCAGACGACATTTGCAGCATTATCCATTTAATCTGATATCCAGGCACTTTAGTACATGTAATCCTGTAATGGATTAGTAATATCCCTAACTAAGGTGTGAGGGGAAGTAAGATGGCATGGTTAGACGGTGCCATATTCTCAACAATCTTTCGTTGTTTGTCTTCCAGGTGGCTAGTGTCACTGTGGTTCACGTTCCTGATGACAAATACAACTTGTCTGCACGGATCCTGTTTCAGTATCTTCTCACAGCGCAAGGGAACATGTATGAGTTAAAGGTAATGTGCAATGAAATTATAATCAAATCAGTCTTCATTGGGTAGCGTTATATGCCGATGTATATGCCGAAGTACATCATGCATTAACTTAACACGTCCCAGTAATAATGATGCATCATTGTGTTCACTGTACAGAGAGGGGCTCATACGGGCTCAGACTGACCTCCTGACGTCCAGAAACATCATGTTATTCTGTTGTGTGGTTTTTCCCCAGCCACTCTTTATGTCAGCAGAGAGCGGGGAGGGTTTTGGGGTGACTGACCCGGCCCCCAGCGCAGAGGCACCAGAACCACAGGAGGACAGTGAACCCCCCAGCAGCGAGACGGAGCAGGGGCCAGGGGGGGAGGAGGAGGAGGGAGGAGGGGGGGAGGAGGAGGACTGGTCAGAGGGAAAAGGCAAAGACTGTGTGGTGTGTCAGAACGCAGCGGTCAACCGCGTCCTGCTGCCCTGTAGACACGCCTGCGTGTGTGACGGCTGTGTGTCCCGCTTCCAACACTGCCCCATATGCAGGGCCTTCGTCTCTGAGTCCTTCGCTCTGTCCCAGAAGCCCGCTGTGGAGGAGGAGGAGGAGGAAGAGGAGGAATGATCGTAGAATGTCAATGTTATTAGTATTTCCATGGAAGGAATGTTACTCAATACAAACAGTATTATTTCAAGGGAATCAAAATGTTTATCATTGAAGGGATATATTTTACATTCCCGACTTTTTAAAGGGTATGTGAACATTACAACCACATATTTTATTATGTTAATGAGTTTATAGAGGGAAATTATTCACTGAGCTGAGCTTTGAAACAATGTAGGTATGAGAGAATATAACCTTTACAACGTCTAATGTAGAGGAAAGATATGTATTGTCTTTATACTGTATAGAAAGGTATTTATTATCAGGATGAATAGGGGTCAGGGTTAGGGTTAGGTCATCAACTTGAACTTTATTTCTCCTGTTTTATAAAAATCTGTATGTGTTCTTCATTTAGTCTTGAAGTCTCATTTAGTGTTCTAGAGGGTTAGGGAGCCAATGTTTCTTTTATTTCCAAGTATTGCTCTGACAAGACTGAAAACAAACATTGCAGCATTACTGTGCAGGGGCACTGTATAAAAAAACACAATAAACAGTTTTAATTTATTACGTTTTTAATGTGCCATATTTCCTTTGCACTTCTTTACAGGTAGTCCAATAGGGAGAATATGGACTGTTTTTAATATACTAATCTTAGTGACAGAATTTTCCAGACTAAAAAACTAGGCACAGGGACATATGAATTAATGTATGTATAATAGTCTGAGGTCACTTCTTGGCAACATTGTATAGAAATTATATTCTATTATGAACAGACCCAAGATATATAATGTTTTTTTTTCCCCCAAATAAAGGAAGAGACGTTTTCGGCATAATACAAAAACAACATAGCAAAAAAGACTTCCCGGTGGTGGTCTCTTAACACAGCAACAGCAAACCCTCCATCAAATCTTTTTCATTTACACAGAAGTATAGATATATAGATATAAGTATTATAAAGGCTTGTAGTCAAGCTTGGATTCCAGCTTCTTTGAATCTGCCACCTTGCGCACAGCTTTCATGAAGTCCTCTTGAGTGACGTACTCATGGTCAGCACGGATGGCAAACATACCTGTAGACACACACAGAACACTTGAACATACCTGTAGACACACACACACACAACACCTGAACATACCTAGTAGACAGACACAACACTTCAGACTACGCTGCAACTAACGATTATTTTGATCATCGATTAATCTGCCGATTATTTTTCCGACTAATCGATTACCAAAAAACACGGGGGGAAAGATTTGGAAAAAAGTTTTTTTTTTTTTTTTTTTATTAAAAAAGATTTATTTTGCAAATTGTATTTTATGTTTTCTAAATCAGCCAGGCCTATACATATACATGTGCAACATGAATAAGTATTAATAAAAAATAATATAAATAAAAAAGGCTTTGCTACATCAAATAGGTTTAACAACAGGCCATGGACTATGGCGGTAGATTGTTTCAATAAAGTAGTTGAACTCTAGCTCAATACATGCATTGTTTTAGGTAATAACTTTGCTTAATGTAAAGGTCAGTAACCCAAAGTGCAATATAGGCTACAGACAAGACACTAATGTTTTTATATAACAGATATGCTCCAAAACAATGCAATGTGTCCTCTCACTCCATACAATAGGCTAGGCTACAGTCAGTGCCTCACTCTAACTCACGGGTAGCTTGGTAGGCTACCACTAGCTAGCCTTTAGCTTATCACCTCTGCTCTACCACTGTACGTTAGCCAGCTAGCTAAATACACTTGTCATGCAATATTGAATTCATGAATGCGAGCAAACACTCACTGGCTATCGCATTACATTACAGTCATTTAGCTGACGCTTCGCCAGAACTCACACTAACGCATTTGCATGGAGAGCAGGAGACCATGGAAGGGCTGAGCCCAGCAGGACTTATATAATAAAACAATAGGAAGTTAGCTGTAACCCTCCTCTATAGAAACATAGTTAGTGTAACCCTCCTCTATAGAAACATAGTTAGTGTAACCCTCCTCTATAGAAACATAGTTAGTGTAACCCTCCTCTATAGAAACATAGTTAGTGCTCTGGTTCTCAGCACAGCTACGCAGACTACAGCTGGACGAGCAGCGTAGTGACAGTCAGCTAGCAGCAGCAGCGAGCTAACCCTGCTAGCTAACTCACTAGCATGTCCTGACAGCAGACAGCAGACAGCTTCACTCTCAAGGCTTTTGAGTAGCATGATTTAAATGTATCCGCCGCTCCGGTGTAGGTACCGGATTTTCCCACTTTTCCGGTTCCGGTCATAGGTTCTGCCCTTTCCGGCCATAGGTAGCGCTATGATTCGCTATGATTCGCGATGCCTACACCGGCCGCAAGACAGCGTGGCGTGCGTCAACAGGAAGTAGGTTTGTTATGGAAACAAAACCCGGGAAAAAATAAAAAATAATTTTTTTTTTTTAAAAACGACGAATCGATAATGGCATTCGTCGCCAACGAATTTCGTTATCGATTATTATCGATTTAATCGATTCGTTGTTGCAGCCCTACCTGGCAGACAGACAGACAGACAGACAGACACACACGATACTTCAGACTACCTGAACATCAGGTCAGGTTCACATCAACGATTATGTGTTCTTGCATATACACTCACAGAACACGTTATTAGGAACAGTATACTAATACTGGGTAGGGGCCTCCCTTTGCTCTCAAAACAGTCTCAATTCTTTGTAGTATTGATTCCACAAAATGTTGGAAACATTCCTTTGAGATTCTGGTCCATGATGACATCACACCATTTCTGCAGATTTTTCAGGTGCACTTTCAAGCAGTGAATCTCCCGTTCTAGCACATCCCAAAGGTGTTCTATTGGATTCAGATCCGGTGACTGGGAAGGCCACTGAAGAACACTGAACTCATTGTCATGTTCATGAAACCAGTTTGAGATGACTTTAGCTTTGTGACATGGTGCATTATCATGCTGGAAGTAGCCATTAGAAGATGGGTACATTGTGGCCATGAAGGGAGTCACAAGGTCAGCAACAATACTCAAATAGGCTGTGGCATTCAAGCCATGACTGATTAGTATTAACGGGCCCAAAGAGTGCCAAGAAAACATTCCTCACACCATTATACCACCTGAATGAATGAAAAGGTGTACAGGTGAAGAATTAATAGAATTAATATAGAATTAATTTCAAAATTCTGGTCATCACTTTCAGAGCCCTCCATGATCAGGCACCTGCTTACATCTGTGACCTACTGTGTCCTTACAGCCCCAGTAGGTCTCTCAGGTCCTCTGACCAGGGTTTGCTGGTTGTCCCCCGTGCCAGACCAAGGGTGATAGAGCATTCCAAACCGTGGCCCCCAGGCTTTGGAATTCTCTGCCCTTGGATCTTAGATCAGCTGGCTCGGTCGAGGTTTTTAAAAAACAGCTAAAGACTGTTTTGTTTATACAGGCTTTTGGATAGCCCCAAGGGCTTGTCTTCCTGTGTCTTGTTGATGCTGTTGTACACCTGTTGTCTGTTACTTGTTTTTATTTTCACTTGTTTTGCCTGTTTTAACCTGCTGTGGCTTTCACTCTTGTATTATGTTTTACTGTGTTTTTTCCTTGTTATGTAAAGCACTTTGTGACCCTTGGTCTGCGAAAGGTGCTCTATAAATACATTTTACTTACTTTTACTAGGTGTTCCTAAGTGTTCAGTGAGTGTATATGCCATTTAGACACTTACAGTACAGTGAGTGCATACATTGTTGTATTTATGGTCCCAGAGGGAACAGTTACCTGCTTCAGTGCACACGTTTCTCAAATCAGCTCCATTGAAACCGTCTGAAAGCTTCACAATCGCTTCATAGTCTGAAAAGACAGAGGCAACAACACCTGTTACAAGGAGCAGCATGTGACACATTTTTTAATTTTTGGCATTTAGCAGACACCTTTATCCAAAGCGACTTACAACAAATACATTTGTCCTAGTAAGTGAATCATCTATCCATCAGTCATCGCAAGAAAAAGTAATCTCTGCTCAGGCCAGGGATCATTGGCAGTCAAAATGATAGAGGAAGGAAGAATTACGTTTTTTTACATCTACTACAATATCACACACATGGATCTGGCAGCTGCCTCCATTACAAGTCCACACTGATCTATCTCTAACCCTAACCCTATACACTGACCTATCTCTCCGTGTTTGGTGATGGGGCCAGCGTGGATCTTCAGGATATCCAGACGCGCCTGTTCGTTGGGCAGCTCGATGTCTGAAACAGGAGAGAGGACCGTCAAGGTTCATCCATTCATAGACGTCAGGTTTGTTACTGCTTGGATGTGACAGAAACAGGAGAACGATGAGGAGGGAAGTAGAGAGAGAACGTACGGATCTTGCGGTCCAGCCTGCCAGGCCGCAGCAGGGCAGGGTCCAGGGTGTCTGGTCGGTTGGTGGCCATGATCATCTTCACTCTGTGCAGGGTGTCGAAGCCGTCCATCTGGTTCAACAGCTGAGGGACCAGAGAGACAGATTAGTCAGCAGGTCGCTCAGGGAAGGATCATCTGCCATGGAGCCTAATGAAGCTAAACACCTTCCAGTAAATCCTTCATTAAACATGCCGGGCTCTTCAACACCCCCATGCAGTTCCTGGTGCTGAACAGTCAGAGATGTTACCTCCATCAGTGTCCTCTGGATCTCTCTGTCTGCTGATGTCCCCTCAGAGAAGCGACGGCCACCTTAAAGCAAAGCGTGAGGCAAACTTACAACACATTCAGAAAGTCCCATGAAAGTCATGAAGCCCCATGAAAGGCCTGAAAGGCAGCAGCGCTGAGTGATGTGAGACGGTTTCCCTGGTCGAGCAGAGAGGAGTATCAGGGCCCAGCAGACTCACCGATGGCGTCAATCTCGTCCATGAAGATGATGCACGGCTGATGGTCCCTGGCGTAGTTGAACATTTCTCTGATCAACCTGGCACTCTCCCCTATGTACTTATCCACTATAGAGCTGGACACAACCTGGAACAAGACAGGAAGCAGCGTCATAGACAAGACAGGAAGCAGTGTCACAGACAAGACAGGAAGCAGTGTCACAAACAAGACAGGAAGCAGTGTCACAAACAAGACAGGAAGCAGTGTCACAAACAAGACAGGAAGCAGTGTCACAGCCGACAACCATCTGTTTCAGAGTCCACAGACCAAACTCTAAAGAAACTAAAGAAAACAAAAGAAGTGAGCGACTCACCTTGAGGAAGTTGCAGTCTAGCTGACTGGCCACAGCTCTGGCCAGAAGGGTCTTCCCTGTGCCTAATGGGAAAAATTGGAGACAAATCAATAAACTGTCATGTTTAGTCTCACACATGAAGATTGAGTTCTACTGCTGAAGTCTGGCTGCTGACTCACCTGGAGGGCCGTAGAGAAGACAACCCTTGGGGGGGATGATCCCCACCCTCAGGAAGAGTTCAGGGTTGGTCAGGGGCAGCTCAATCACCTGACGCAAAACATGAGGAAATGACATGAGTCATTCAACAACCATCTCTCAACCTCTGAACTCATGTAACATAAACCTCCAACATAAATCTGTATGAACAAAAAAACTGTTTTGAACGTACCTCTCTCAGCTCACGAATCTGTTCGGACAAGCCTCCGATCTCTGAGTACGAGACACTGCCGGGGTCTTCATGGGACATGTTGTATACCAGAGGGTCTACCTCCCTGGGTAGGTACCTGGCGGACACACACACACACACACACACAACCAGCTTCAGGACAATGATACATACATCTGAAACAGAGGACACACTGACAACTGAAGGAAGCACAACTGATGTCAACAGAAGAGACAGGAAGGGTTAGGGTTAGGCTGCTGCCTACCTCATAATGGTGAGGGTGGTCATGTCTAGGGTTAGGGTTAGGGTTAAGGTTAGGTTGTCTACCTCATAATGGTGAGGGTGGTCATGTCTAGGGTTAGGGTTAAGGTTAGGGTTAGGGTTAAGGTCAGGCTGCCTACCTCATAATAGTGAGGGTGGTCATGTCTAGGGTTAGGGTTAAGGTCAGGCTGCCTACCTCATAAGGGTGAGGGTGGTCATGTCTAGGGTTAGGGTCATGGTTAGGGTTAGGGTTAAGGTCAGGCTGCCTACCTCATAATGGTGAGGGTGGTCATGTCTAGGGTTAGGGTTAAGGTTAGGGTTAGGGTTAAGGTCAGGCTGCCTACCTCATAATGGTGAGGGTGGTCATGTCTAGGGTTAGGGTTAAGGTTAGGGTTAGGGTTAAGGTCAGGCTGCCTACCTCATAATGGTGAGGGTGGTCATGTCCAGCGCCACTCTGGTTCCAGGTTTGAGCTGTGATTTGTCCAACTGTCAATCACACACACAGGAGCTCAATGTCAGTCATAGAAAAATAACTCAGATAGAGACCCAGAAGTGTATATAGTGTTGAGGGCAAGATGGAGGCTCAGGACTCACCTGTCTGCGACAGCCAACAACATAGCGAGGTCCATTGGTTGCCTTGACAATGACTGGGACGAGAGGTAGGAAAAATGAGCATGTCATTACATAACATACAGGTTGTTCCAGTCAATTATAATACAACTTACATTTCTCCTCTGTCAGTTGTTTCAGTACTTCACCAACAATCTAAATAAAAACAGAAAGTCACAGTAAACATGTCAGCAGTTGTTTCTTAATACCTATATGCAAATTAATATGTACGTTTCTATTCACCACATCATTGCAATTAGCCATGAAGGACTGAAGGGAAACATTTACAGGCAGGGCTACATTGGAACATTGTCCATTAGACCTACATCTTGTATTAATCAATATTACCTGACCAACACTCTGTAGGGCCTTCAGGTCATTCTCAGATTTTTCATACTGCTTTGTCTGTTCTTTGAGCTGCTCCCGCACTAGAGAGGAGGAATCAGAGTTGTTGCTTTATCAAGGCTAGCTTTTTTAAAACAATAAGAAATATGTAATTAATAGAAATCAAATATGCTATCAACTGTCACTGCTGATTGGAAAGCTTAATAGCAAAAACATGATTGGAGGCAAATAACTCACAAAGTTGATCAATAACAAATTGTGTTGATCTAAGGGTTATCAATAACAGACTGTGTTGATGTGATAGTTAGGGTTATCAATAACAGACTGTGTTGATGTGATAGTTAGGGTTATCAATAACAGACTGTGTAGATGTGATAGTTAGGGTTATCAATAACAGACTGATGTGATAGTTAGGGTCATCAATAACAGACTGTGTTGATGTGATAGTTAGGGTCATCAATAAAAGACTGATGTGATAGTTAGGGTCATCAATAACAGACTGTGTTGGTGTGATAGTTAGGGTTATCAATAACAGACTGATGTGATAGTTAGGGTTATCAATAACAGACTGTGTTGATGTGATAGTTAGGGTCATCAATAACAGACTGATGTGATAGTTAGGGTCATCAATAACAGACTGATGTGATAGTTAGGGTTATCAATAACAGACTGTGTAGATGTGATAGTTAGGGTTATCAATAACAGACTGTTGATGTGATAGTTAGGGTTATCAATAACAGACTGTTGATGTGATAGTTAGGGTGATCAATAACAGACTGTTGATGTGATAGTTAGGGTCATCAATAACAGACTGTTGATGTGATAGTACCCTAGCCTAGCCAGCTACGTTAGCCGGTTGTCAGGACCATTGATCTCTACGGCCGTTCTGCTGCATGACAAAGCGACTTAGCATGCTGCTAGCCAACGACCAAGAAACCTGTCTGTGTTTCCCGTTTGGTCCTGATATTCATCCCTCTGGCTGCTCCTCTAACATGTCGACGACTTCGAATATAAACATTTAATTACTTACACTCTTTCAGACGTCCATCAATTTCTTTATGTTCAAGTAACTTTTTCCTGTAGTCTTGCAGCCCCTTCTCTCTGGTGTCCGCCATGATGCTGCACTGGATTATGGGAACAGTAGTGACGTCAGATTATTTATATAAACAATATTATTGTAACCAATGTGAGTAGTTTCAGTAAAGATAAGTACGGTATTGGTATATGCAACATTGTATTAACATGCTATTAAAATAGGTTCAAAGTAATACAGTCATAAATACAGTCTAGCCCCATTATTAAACTGTTATTATAGGCTACTACAATTATAATTAGCCTACTATAAATATAATTATTATACAATTGGTGAAAAGGGACAGAGCTTGCTTTAAAACACGTATAAATCGTTGTTAGCTTCGAAACGCATGAGGATGCCCAGAAGGCCGTTCATGACATGAATGGTAAGAAGATCAATAGGGGGTGGGTGTGGGCCATGCCCAGAAGAGAGGAGAGCGCAAGACTGTGCTGAAGGGTTTGAACACATGAAGCATGAGCGTATGACCAGATACCAGGTTTGTGGCCTCCAGTTCTCAGTTCTCTGATACTAACAGAGAAGTTGATATTATACATAGTTATTGTTGATGTATTTGAGGTATGAAAAACATAACTAAACAGGGTTTCTCTCAACCAGGGTGTCAATCTGTATCTGAAGAACCTGGATGATGACCTGGATGATGAGCGTCTGCACAAAGCATTCTCCTACTTTGGAACAATCCCCAGTGTATACCCTCCATGGTAATGGGGATCCCCTGAATGAAACAAAAAAGGTTAATTAACACTCTGTCCTTCACAATGCCACACTCCCGTGTAACTGGCTGTAAGAGCTCAGCTCATATATATGGCACAATTAAAAGCACAACTTCACCTTGTAATTCAGGGTCCAGCAGGAGAGACCAGCCTCACCTGTACCCAGCTGTGTGTCCATGAAGAGTGACTGGTCTACATTTGCCACGTTACTTTTTTTATCATAAAAACTGAGCGGACTGAGCTATATATTTTTTAGGATAAAAAAGTAATGTGGCAAATGTATGCAAACCAGTGGAGGCTCCTCCATAGAGGTGGAGGAGGCCTGGCCTCCCCAATAATTTGAGAGAAGAGAGAGAGATTTAAAAAAGCAATAATTATATTTTTTATTTTTTATTTATTTAACAAAAAACATATTTTAAATGTTTTTATATTAATATTATTTATTAATATTATTTCCGTTTTGTTCATAAATCTTTTCCATGGCTAAAACCCAATATTGCAATTGTAAAGCACCTACAGGCCAGAATCCCTATCCGTTTCTATTACTCATACACACGTGTGGCGGAAAAAGGTACTACACGGAGGCCAGGCCTCCTGTCGGAAAGTGGTTTCTCATAGAAGTCAATGTAATGCAATTTTTTTCATGGCAATATGTGATTGGCCAAATCACTGAAAATGGGTGGGCACAGGAGGCCTGGCCTCCGTGTAGTACCTTTTTCCGCCACACGCGTGTATGAGTGCTGTTCTGCAGGATAAATATTAGAAATGGATGAAGTATTGTTCTGAATTGTATGTTGTGTGTCTGATTGACATAGTGTTTGAGTGCTTTTGACATGTCATTGATTGTATGTAGTATGTTGTGGTGAATGTTGTGAGCCTGAGCAGAAGGGACAATAGCTGCTGCAGGCGGACCAGAGATTCATGCCAATTGTTTTGTTTATTTGATGACCCATTGTGCAGGCAATAAAAGCTGCTTCATCCACCATCCTGAGAGTGTCCCAATCCCTTCAGTACCGCCAAACACAAATTAATAATTTTTAACAAAGACAGATAAGAAGAACAGGGAACATTCCATCGCGAGTGAAGCGAGCAAGCGGAAAAAAAATTGGCCTCCTCAATTCTGGAAGTCACCAGCCTCCACTAATATGTTTAGTGGAGCCTTTTCCAGAGATGTTAACACCGCTACTATAACATTGCTTCACAAAAAAGGCAAAGATCCAACTGAGTGCGCAAATTACCGTGCTTTGTCACTCTTGAATGCAGGCATAAAAGTGTTTGCAAAAGTGTTGGCACTTAGACTGGAGCCATTCATGAACAAACTTATACATCCGGATCAAACCGGATTCATGAAATCCAGATTATCCTCAGATAATGTACGCAGGCTCTTGCACATCATTGATGCTTCTGCTGATAATGCTACTCCCTGTGCGGTCCTTTCTCTGGATGCAGAGAAAGCTTTTGACCGTCTGGAGTGGCACTACCTATGGTCTGTTCTCCAGCTTATGGGTTTCGGGACAAATTTCACCAACATGATAAAGACCCTTTATTCCTCTCCTTCAGCTATGGTTATGACTGGGAATGTGTGTTCCTCTTTATTTCCTGTCGGACGCTCCTCGCGCCAAGGCTGCGTTTTTTCTCCACTTTTGTTCACTTTATCTTTGGAGCCTTTAGCCCAGGCTGTGCGTCAGTCACCCCACATTCCGATAACTGCCCATAGCACGGATCATTATATCTCACTTTATTGTGACGACATTCTACTCTATCTTGGTGATGCCGTAAATTCAACCCCACATCTTTTATCTATTTTTCACCAGTATGGGAGCATTTCCGGTTATAAAATTAACTGGTCCAAGTCGGCTTTCCTTCCCATCAATGAGGCCTCAAGGCAGGCATCACTACCATCAGATATCCCAGTGGTCAGTGGCGGACTGGCCATCGGGCAAGCCTGGCAAATGCCAGGAGGGCCGCGAGACTCTGGGCCGCTCAGAATGTATTATATAAAAAATAAATGAATAACATATTTGTAATTTTGTCTCTGGTGATTTTCATTGAAAATAACTTATTTCAGCAGACCGCGACCCAAAACATTTTATATCAGCCCGGGCCGTCCGTGCAGATCTGCGCGTATGCCCAGGGCCTAACGAATTTTCTCATGATCAACTCGTTGCTACGCAAAGCTAGATAACTCGAGTAGAAGAAGAAGAATAGAATATAAGAACGAAATCTGTTTGCGAAGCAAGCAGGTGCCAGCAACACTCCTCAACTAGCACTAGGACTAACATTGAACTTGTGGTAGAGGGAGACGACGAGGGAGAGAATGATTGACAGGGTTGTAGAGAAAAACAAACTACTTAGTAGTCTGCTAATTACATGAAGGTAAAACACATTTATTACACTGTGGCTGTGCAGTGCTCTTTTTCTGCTTTGGTGAAGCTAAATGTAATATGCACTGTGGCTGGTGTATTGTTTAGGCTCATACATGTGATGGTTCATGTAACTGTAGCTTTTTTTTGCTAACGTTATTGTATTCCGTGTCAGAGCAGCTTCATTTAGCTACACCGAGTCTATATTAACGTAAGCTATTAGGCTTAACTGGACCTCAAGGTCCTTTTGGCTAAGATAGATGCCACAGTTCAGGTTAAGTCAGTCACTGTGGATTGTTGTCGGCACTCTGAATTCATCAGCGATTGTAGTGTGTGTCAGTTGCGTGTGTTATGTGTTCCAAATGTCTACATTGGATTCTAGTCAGTCTGGTTATCTCAAGCTTTATATGTTAACAATCCGTGTTGCGTGTTGGGTTTGGAAATAGGGCTGTTGTGTCGCAAATGCCAGGGCTGTTTTTTGATCCCAGTCCGCCCCTGCCAGTGGTTGACCATTTCAAATATCTAGGTTTATCAATCTATCCATCACTACAAACTACAATACCTTATAATTATAACTCTACCTTGAAACAAGTGGAGACGGATCTGGAGCGCTGGTCATCTATTCCCAACTCTTTCCGATCTAGAGTTTCCATTATTAAGATGAACATCTTGCCCCGGGTTAACTTCTGTAGTGCTATGCTCCCCTTGGCTCCACCTGCTGGACACTGGGACAAATTACATAAATTGGTCTCCAGGTATGTCTGGAAAGGGAAACGCCCACGGATGAAAATGTCCACTCTGCAGAAACACACATCCTCTGGTGGTCTTGGATTGCCTAATTTCCAGTTTTATTTTTGGTCAACAACCCTTCGTGCTCTTCACACCTGGCTCAACCCAGATGCACAAGTAGCCTGGCGATCTCTGGAGGAGAAGTTGGTGAGCCCACATAGGCTTCAGGATGTTATCTGGATGTTATCTGGTATTATTATTATTATTATTATTATTATTATTATTATTATTATTATCTATTCTAACATTCCTCTCAAAACCTGTAAATCCAAGTTTGGCCCTTTAATCTCTCATCTTGTCGCCACATGGAGAACTGTAGAAATGCAGGCCAACATTCATCTGAAGTTCCATCCTTACATTCCGTTATTTAATAACTTTGCCATTTGCTCAGGAGGTCGCCCCATTTCCTTCCCTCAGTGGAGTGGAAAAGGGGTTTACACCCTATCTGACATCACTGTAGGTAATGAATTTAGATCATTTCAAGACCTGCAATCTCACTTTAATTTACCTGGCACCTCTTTCTTTTTCTACCTCCAGCTCCGCAGTGCCCTACGGGCATACGGAGTCCCCTGGGGAGAAGACTTGAAGGTACATCCCATCCACAAAATGTTTGTTGGTAAACCTACCACAGCCTTAGTCTCTAACCTTTACACACTTATGATCAAATGTGCAGATATCCCTCTACAAATTAACTTGCGTTGGAGCCATGACCTTTCTATCTCACCATCTACAATCAATTGGACTACGGTTTGGACTAAGATCAACTTAGCATCTCGCAACCCCAATCATCAGATGATTCACTATAACTTTGCACACAGGCTATACTGTACACCCCGCAAACTTTTTTTGATGAAATTAACACCCTCGCCAAACTGTCAGTTATGCTCACACAACAGGAACTTTCATCCATAGGGTGTGGGATTGCCCTGGTGTTAAATCATTCTGGGGTATGGCCATCAATAAGATGTCTGAGTTTCTTGGGTCCTCTATCCCCTGCTCCCCAATAATTCTACTACTGAATGATTTTACCAGTTTAAATGTATCAATGATGCACCAACGCTGGCTTCTGGTAGGCCTCACAGCCGCCAAAAAACTGGTAGCTCAGAGGTGGAAAGACCCCCATGACTTGTCCTATCAGCATTGGTTAAACACTGTGTTAGATCTAGCCAAACTAGAAAGGTCCGTGGCCAGCATGCATGGCGCTCAAGAAAATAATATTAGTTTATGGACTTCCTTTATAGAATGTATGCAGAGGTGATATGCATAACTTATGGTTATTCCACTAGTATGATATTTATTTTATTTTATTTATTTTTCTCTTTTTCCTTCTCTTCCATTTTCCTTTCTTTATTCTCTTCTTTCAAAGGCCATTCATTATGTTTATAACATTATAGTACTAAAATACTATTATAATAATCTTAAATAGGCTACTATTAATAATTGTAATGGTGTGGGTATTGATATTTGAATATTATAGTATTTAATGTTTTATGTTTATCCTATTATGTTTATTTACTTTATTTGGTGGCATTTATGTTGAGCTGGTTTAAATCCTTCTTGAGGGTTTTTGGGCGGAGTAAGACCTTGGTGTGGGAGGGTGGGTAGGGGGAATGTATGCAGGTATGAATGTTGTGTATTTTGGTAATTGTTTTGTCATTGTCCTTTGTGTGTTTGTACATCAAATAAAAATAAAAAATTGATCACAAAAAAAAATCTACGGCGAGGATGAGCATTGTGCAACAATTATGCTACTACTACTAGCTATAGTGCAGCAATTATCTCATTCATTGCTCTATTGTTGTGGGGCATTCCTTCACAATGTAGGCTATAGGTGAACAAATATGAAACCAAGGAAGCTTGTTTTCTTTGTTAAATTGTTTATTCTTGAACAAGGTGTGACTATCAACAAGTCTCAAAGTTGCAACATATGATAATTAGGAACTTGAAGTTGACACAGTATGATAAAGCTTTGTGAAACATCATAATGGAAATTGAGTGAAGGTATATTGAGTATAAATAACAATCACTCTAGTTCATGTCCTTTTATGTTGAAAACCCCCCCAACAACATTAGTGCTGGCCGTATCTGTTTACGTATTCATTCGTTCGTTCGTTTACATATTCATTAATTCATTCATATTCAATGTTTTCAGTCACAAATATTCATAAATATTCAGACATATTTCATGTCTCTTAATCAATCCCTCCTCCCTCCTTTCACAGAGCTGGTGCTCTATCATTCCAGAAAGCACATCACTGAATTCATCAGTTTGGTGATCTTTTGGTGGTCCGCCACCAGCAGTGAATCGCTCTCTTCTGGCTTCTGCACTCTGTTTTTTTAAAGTCAGTTTGATGTTCTTCCAGAGAGTCTATAAAAGCAGATGTCATTCAATATGAATTATCTTACACAAATATGATTATTTTTTTAATTTAACCTTTATTTATCCAGAGAAGTCACACTGAGATTTGCATCTCTTTTACAGGTGAGCCGAGGCCAAAAAAAGCAGCAAATAAGAAGTGAAATGCTGATAATCTCATGAAGAGATGAATGAAGATCTCACCTGAAGTTGCTGTACTGTTCGTTTTGTTACTTGTTCATTTGCATTAAATTCACTGCTAATTGCAATCCAACTACTCTTCTTCTTTTGCTCGGTAGCAGCAGTATGGTTTTTACTTTCAATGATTGGATGGTTTGATGCAATTTGTTTTAGTAGCGTCTTTTCCAACTCAGTGTAGTTCTTTGAACGAATTCTGGTTGCCACTGCCATTGTTCCATCTCAAGATCCACATCAGTCACATCAGTTTCTTACATATTTTTCTGACAATTAAGATAAAACCATTTGCTTTCAAAATAAAAGCTCCTGGTATTGTTTTCTATCAATGTTCTCACTAAAAATTGTGTTTTCTGTTCCATTCCGGGTTTTCATGGGGACCATTGTTAGGGCTTTCACACCGGCAAAGAACCGTGCCGGTTCGCTTTCGAAAACCTCTGAACCTTGGTGCTGTCTGGCGAACGAGCCCGCGTTTTGATTGATTGATTGAAACATTTTATTAGAAGATTTGCAGAAGTAGGTACATGAAAGTACATATTACATACAAGGTCAACTAACAGGATAAAAACCCAAGAAAGCCACTGGCTTATTTCAATTGGGGTCCTTGATACTCAATTAATCGTTACATGTAAGACAGACAAAAAACTAGTACTATCTACAAGATAATACAGACAAATAACTAGTACTATCTACAAGATAAACATACATCCAACATGGGAAGAACAATACAACAAAACATAAGGTATGTACAGCGGGTAGGACAGGTGGGGACATACACCACAGGTGGGGGCGGGGGACAAAACACGAAGTATGTACAGTGGGTAGTTCGGGCAGGGGGACAGACGTGTGGTGGCCTGGGAAAACCCGTCGGATGTCGCTGGCGTTCGTTTGTGGCAAAGAGCAAAAATAGATGGAAATCGCGATTTTGGCGATTTTGATATTATGTGGTATTCTAGTACTTTGAACTCCATACTACATTATGGTGAATAAACATTTTAAGAAAACAAAAGAGAAAGTACTTATTTTTATGTTTTTGTGGTGGGTAGTTTGTCTGCATCACAAGCAGACAAACGAGACCGGCCGATCTGCATAGGCTCCTCCCCCGACCCGGAGGAGAAAGGGGTCGGGGGCAGCATGGGGGCAGTATTTCTCATCTTTCACTTTTTTTGACATGATACATTAAAATGCTCATAACTTTTTAAAATAAAGGGCTATCTCAGTCATTCAACCAGTTATGAATAGCTGAGAACTTCTAATTTATGGAAATATTAAAAAATGAAAATGTCAAAATGCCACCATGTGAAGGGTTTTCCCAGGCCACCACACATATAATATGTACAATGGGTAGTTCGGGCGGGGGGACAAAACAACAAGTATGTACAGTGTGTGGTCATGGTGGGGAAGGGGGGGGTACAAAAACACCAGTAGATTTAGGCGGGGGGGAGGGGGGGGGGGCGACATAATAACATTGCGTTTGCTCAGAGTGTAGACCAGGTAGGGGGATGAGGATTGGGGGATGGGGGGGGGTTGTCCATTGTTCCACGGTTTCGGTAGAGAGTCTCCGGGTGGTGGGGGAGGGGGGGTCGTCGCCGGGTGGGGGAGGGAGGGGGGAGGGGGGGTCGTCGCCGACTGAAGCCTTTGGTCGTGTAAGCCTGTCTAACCTCGCTGCAGCTCCGGGCTTTCATCTCCCCTCCAGACAAGGACAGCAGCACAGAGAAAGTGAACCACAATACCACGTTCATACCAGTGTAACCTGAACCATCCGTGTCATCAACGCTGGGTGATGAAGGGGCGGGATAAACAAAACAATTCACAACTAGATGGCAGCTACTTCACTGGAAAAGAGGATAATATCTTCCACTACTACAGTATCTGAAATAAACACAATTTTCTGTGAAACAAAACAAAAGACACTTTCTATATGCGTTCTTTTACTAATCAGCTGCTCCATTACTGGAATAGAAATGGCTTACGAAATTCGCGTTCGCGCATGTCCGCGCGCGTGTGTGTGTTTGCTGAGCATGTGAGGAAGATAGAGAGAATAATGACACTTTTTATATTGTTTTTGATCACTAATGATTAGATTTAGATTAGATTACATTTTGTCTACTTCCTCCTTGCTGGTCTCTGCAGCCTAGAATAGGACACACCCACTGACGACGTGACTGTTCTACGTTTTGGTTCGCGCTTGAGAACCACTATTTTTTGGTGCCCGCTGCGAACCAACTTTTCAGGTTCCGAACCAATTGAGCTTCGGTCTGAACGCCCAGGCCGGTTCCAGACTTGGTTCGCGAACCGGCACGGTTCTTTGCCGGTGTGAAAGCCCTATGTATGAACTAGCCTGGCTCCGCCTCCCTCAAATGAGGCCTAATCCAGGTGTTTGCAATAAGGCTTACTCCAGGACTCCATAGTCTCCGATTTACTAAGCCACAGTTGAGATACTTTCATGCAAGCGGCTTAAATTACCTAGTTTAACTAGTCAAGATTAGGCCTAGTCCTGTCTTTATTTAAGCCCTGTCTGAGCAACCGGCCCTATGTCATGTTGGTCAAATTATATGAGATTTGGTTGGAGGTAGTAAATTTCATTCACAAGGTTTGGCAAGAAAACATGAACATAAAACAAACAAAAAATCCCCAGTGAAGGATCATGTGGTCAGTGTGACCAGGTCATCACTAGAGGCCACTCCCTAGTTCCCATGGATCTAGGATCAATTTACCAACCACAAATAAGTATTATCCTTTAGCGTTCACGGGGAAAACCCAAAACTGACCCTAGATCAGTGTCAGTGACTTCATCTCACTACGAGGAAGTCCTTGGTCTTATGAACAGAGAAGCACTTGTTATTTTTAGACAGAGAGAAGCCTAAGAATGAAAAAAATTATTAAAAGTTTTAAGGGTAACGTAACGTATATATATATATTTTTTACCTTTATTTATACAGGTAAAAAACACATTGAGCCCCAAGGGCTCATTTTCAATTGTAACCTGTTCACAGGCATACAACATCCACCACAAACAAATACAATACAAAACCTGGCCTACATAGTCTAAAAACTAAACTAAAAACTACATAGTCTAAAACTAAAACTAGTCAAAAATAGTCTAAAATAATCTAAACTTTCCGTCAATATAGACTAAAACTAAACTAAAACTACATAGTCTAAAACTAAAACTAGTCTAAAACAGTCTAAGATCATCTAAAACTAAACTAAAACTACAAAAACCTAAAACTAGACAGCTAAAGATGAATGAATGAATGGTCTTTATTGTCATTGCTGTCAGGCCAAAACATGCCGCTTGCCAAAAGCTGCCGGGGTGCGGCCTAACACGTCACGACCAGCTGGCACGCGCACGCGTCACGACCTGGCGACTGTGACGTCATTCTAGTGCGCTGTGTTTAATCCTCCGCACTTTACTCGACGAAACACCTGCTACACGACACACCTGCTACTACAGAGAACTACTAGAGAACTACTACAGATAACCCTATCATTTCCTTTTATACGTTACTCTTATATACGCGCACACACACACACACACACACACACACACACACACACACACACACACACACACACACACACACACACACACACACACACACACACACAGGGCATTGATAGCTAGCTTTCCAACCATTTATTGATTGTTTTCTAGTGAAATTGTGTTTTATCTGTTTTAATAAATATATAC
The DNA here is from genome assembly GCF_963989245.1 of Nansenia antarctica. Lineage (NCBI taxonomy): Eukaryota > Metazoa > Chordata > Actinopteri > Argentiniformes > Microstomatidae > Nansenia > Nansenia antarctica. Next base: position 66,764,232 of record NC_137674.1, read on the forward strand.
ACAATTAGTATACATATCAGATAATAGATATGGCATCCTATACTAGCCACAGTGACATTTTCTTATATCTGTCCAAAGCCCAGTTCCAGGAGGATATGTCTGCAGAGAAGAAGCGTGCTCTCCGGAGAGCAGCTGAGAAATACATGCTTCAGGGTAAGATTTGTTAAATTAACCCATAAAGCAAAAGTAGTGTACTACTGTAAAAAAACAACAACAACAAAAAAACATTATTTAACAAGTCCTGGTCTCTTTTCTCTAATCCTTTTGATGTTGTAGATGGTCGCATGTATTTGAGGCCCAAGAAGGGACAGCCACCAAGGAGGGTCATCATGTCAGACGAGGAAAGGGAGGCAGTGCTGACCGAGGTCCATGCCGGTCACTTCGGAGTGAAGCGCATGATTGGCAAGATTAATCAGCGCTTCTTCTGGTTTGGCATTGTGAAGGATTGTGAAGACTGGGCAAGCAAATCTATTATTTCTTTAGTTAGTTTTTATGTTTTACAAACAGTAGCAAGATTGTATTTTACACACAGATAATATTCATTCATTCATTCACATTTCATTTCAACTTGCACTTTACTGTTTGTTTCAAGGTCCGTACCTGCGTGGCTTGCCAGAGGTTTGAGAAGGTGAAGACTGAAGCCCCTGAGCTGAAGAGCATCAAGCCTGTTTCACCGTGGTACATGATTGGTGAGTTCTACACTTTTATATCCCAATTAATTTTTTGGGTTTTGACTTGTTTCCCACCATGCTTTCTTTCAGTATGCTCTTTTAGTGTGAATGTTTTACTTCCGCTTGTCCAATGTTAGAGTATGCCAACACATTTTTCTTGCTAGGTGTGGACCTCATCGGACCGTTCAAGGCCTCATCCAAGAATAGCAATCGCTACTGCCTCACAGCGACAGATTTTTCACCAAGTGGGTGGAGGCCATTCCTATCCAGGTGTGTTATATCTGTGTTTAGTGTTGTTTTCTCAAATATAATGATCATGACCATGCTTTTTAAAATACTTGAATGTATTGTACTTGAACAGTTCATCACCATGTATCCCAATTTTCATCTTAAAATTAACATTATAAGTATTAATATAATAGTACCATATCCTGTGTGTATACACTGCTAGGACAAGACGGCAGTGGCAACATCCCAGGCCCTGATAGACATCTTCCATACCCATGGTGCGCCGGAGGTCATCCTGACTGACCAGGGCAAAGAGTTCTGCAACAAGGTCATGTACTTGCTAAAACATATGATCTTGTAACAGTTATGGACATACTTGTATGGACAAAACTAATGACTTCTGTCTTACTTTCTTTTTTAGGTCAACCAGATTTTGTTTGAGAAGTGGGGGATGAAGCACCGGATTACCTCTGCCTACCATCCCCAGACCAACGGACTGGACGAGCGGACCAATCAAACACTCAAGAGGGCTATCGGGAAATCTCTGGATGGGCACCAGGAACGGTGGGAGGACAACCTTAAGTTAATCCTTTTCGCACATAACACCAGCGTCCAGGCCTCCACCAAGTACTCGCCCTACCACCTGATGTACGGTCGGGAGCCACGGCTGTCCTCTAAGGTATGTCAACTCTTGATATTATTGTTCTTATAATATATAATTTGTTTTGCAAATTGACTCTCAATATAAACAAAAAATAAAACACTAACTCTATGCAAATGTATGTATTGCGTATCTCTATTTGCCTCTCATTTCAGATCACAGGTGACCGTCCTTTTGTGGAGGTGGACGAGATTGATGAAGACACCGCTGCAGACTATCTCCACGCCAGGGCTGAGAAGGATGAGGAGGTCTTTGACGAGGTGAAAGATATTACACAACTATATACTGAACAACCACCTGAGTGATGCTAAGTAACTGCTAAAGCAATAACAATGCCTCAGCAATATACAGAGCTATACTGCACAACAGAGAATTACAATCTCTGCTGCTTCGCTTTTTCTTCAACGATCAAGGTGCGACTCAACGTGGAGAAGGCCCAGGAGAAACAGCGGGAAAGCTACCGGAAGAGGATCAAGAAGGGAACCAAGCGGTTTGAGATCCTCCCGGGCATGGAGGTCCTGAAGAAGAATGAGAGGAAACGTGGGAGACCTGGTGGCACAATGGACCCAGACTGGCCAACTACGTACCGATAAATATTAGACTTTTAAGAATATTCAGAATGAGAGGGTGATGTGTGATGTCCAATTTTGCCATTATTAATACATATTTTCTTCAGGGTGACTGAGGTTGGGGACAACAATTTGGTGCAGTTGGAGACCTTGGATGGCCAACAACTGGGAACCAAAACCCCCTATGCCTCAGTGAAGCCTCTGCGGACGAGTAAGTGTAACATACAGTTCACATTTGAAAGTTAATGTAATGTGAAACTGTATTTTTTTTACCACAAGATGTCATTCTAAAATTGTTTTGTTGATTGACTTAAGGATTCCGAGCCTGCCCGCCCACTCAGAAAGCTGTGTCCCATCCACCGGAGCCAGTGTGTTCTGATGACCCTGAACCGCTAAACTCTGAGCCGGAGTGGGACTCACTTCAGGTACACTTAAAAATCCTAGCTTCATTCATTTTAAATACTCAAAATTCCAATGGCTGAGTACTGTAACATGACAGTCCCTTTAACCCAACATCATTATGTTTTTTAGGCACCATCTCAGCTGCTAGATGTCATCATCACAAATGCTCAGCTGGGGCGGGCCTGTCCAGCTTTACGTAGCGGGTTGGAGGTGCTTAGGCCTTTCGTTCTGACTCCCAATTGTTGGCTGAATGATCTCTCCATTGACAATGCTCAGGCTCTTTTACAGGCTCAACATCCCCATGTAGGAGGCCTCTACGCCACAACGTCCCTCTCCCTCCTCTCCTCCGTGCCTGCATCAACCCAGGGGTTTGTTCAGATTTTAAATGTTTGTTCAAATCACTGGGTTACGGTAAGTAACATCAACTGCGAGGTAGGTACTGTTAACGTTTATGACTCCTCTGGTCACGGGTCGACCGAGGAGTTCATTTCTCAAATAACACGTCTCCTCTCTTTTTCAGGTCCCAAGGTCCTTCTGCAGTGGCCTGATGTCCAGCAGCAGAGAGGCAGCTCAGACTGTGGGCTGTTTGCTATTGCGAACAGTCTCACATGCTGCAGAGGTGAGGACCCAGCAAGCAAGGAATTTGATCAGTCTGATATGCGTAAGCACCTCTTTTCCTGCTTTCAGGATGGGCACCTGAGACCATTCCCCAGCTCCATACGGTGTCCACGCACGGCCCAGTCAGTGTACACTATGGACGTTAGTGTGCACTGCATCTGAAGGAGGACCATCCGACCAGAGCTTCAGGTATCCTGCAGGAGGTGTTCCAAGTTTTTCCATTCGTCAATTAATATTATGTTTCCTAATGAATTTGTTTCTACTGCTTGTAAAGTTGTTTTTTAAGTATTTTCCAGATTGTACACAGATAGCCCTGCTACGTCCTCCGTGAGGGCCCGTTCCCCTGTACATAAGTCCCTGTCCAGCCCTGCTACATCCTCCGTGAGGACCACCTCTACCACATCCTCCGTGAGGACCACCTCTACCACATCCTCAGAGAGGACCACCTCTACCTCAGGCTACTGCAAGTATGAGCCACAATTACATCATTGTTATTTTTAAATGTTCATATTGATTGTTTCATTACTAATACATTAAATGTATGCTCATTCATTCACACAGCACCAAGATGTTTTGGACAAAATTACATCTGGACAGTTACCTTTCATCCCCATCCACCCAGTACACTGGTAAGTCACATTGAATAGGGATTATTTAGAAATGTGTTTACTCACAAAATGTTATTTTGACTGTACATATCTGTGCTTGTTTGTGTGTTTACACTAACAAGATGGTTATTGCTTACCTCAACAGGAGAGCTGATTGGTGTGATGTTACCTAACCCCCCAGATGTTACCCACCAACCCTCCAGATGTTACCCCCAACCGTCCAGATGTTATCCCCTAACCTCCCAGATGTTACCCCAACCCTCCACCACCACCTCAGACACACCACCACCACCTCAGACACACCACCACCACCTCAGACACACCACCACCACCACCTCAGACACACCACCACCACCACCACCTCAGACACACCACCACCACCTCAGACACACCACCAGGATGTGGTAGAGGTGGTCCTCACGGAGGATGTAGCAGGGCTGGACAGGGACTTATGTACAGGGGAACGGGCCCTCACGGAGGACGTAGCAGGGCTATCTGTGTATTTATCTGTTCTATTATTGTTGAATTTGTGAATGATATGTTACTCCCTAACTATTATTATATACCTGATTGTAACCTGTACAGTTCTTTTGCAAACGTTATCCCCCTGAAGTGTTGTGTATTTATATATAAAGTTTATTCTGTTTTCTGAATCAGTGTGGACTCGTGGTGTGTTTGTTGCGTTTGCAACTTTATGAGAAAATGATCTGCTGATCAGACCTCCGTTTCTTTCTTTTGAAACCAGGAGCACTTAACCAATAGAGAACGGAATAAACTGGGCTTAGAAGAGATGTTGTTACCTATGTCAGTGTATAGAGCCTCTCTATGTGTTACCTATGTCAGTGTATAGAGCCTCTCTATGTGTTACCTATGTCAGTGTATAGAGCCTCTCTATGTGTTACCTATGTCAGTGTATAGAGCCTCTCTATGTGTTACCTATGTCAGTGTATAGAGCCTCTCTATGTGTTACCGTTGTCAGTGTATAGAGCCTCTCTATGTGTTACCTATGTCAGTGTATAGAGCCTCTCTATGTGTTACCTATGTCAGTGTATAGAGCCTCTCTATGTGTTACCTTTGTCAGTGTATAGAGCCTCTCTATGTGTTACCTATGTCAGTGTATAGAGCCTCTCTATGTGTTACCTATGTCAGTGTATAGAGCCTCTCTATGTGTTACCTATGTCAGTGTATAGAGCCTCTCTATGTGTTACCTATGTCAGTGTATAGAGCCTCTCTATGTGTTACCTATGTCCAGTGTACTAGAACCACTCTAACAGGAGTGTTTGTCCGTGAATAACACCGGCTATGCCCGGGGTAGAAACACAAGACTATAGCTGGATAAGGTCTACAGGTCTACACGGTCATTTTAAGCCGTCGACCAGCCCTCTACGACCAACGGGAAGTCATGTTAAAAGTGAAGATACTTCTGTTAAACTAAGCTAAGCTAAACATTGCTAATCGCTAACTCCCTCCTGGGCCTTAAAGTGACTAGTAATAACGTTGTGAAAAAACCGTCAGATCAGATAGATATAAGGGTTATTTTGATAAACCGGATACATTTTGTGAATATATATGGTTACTTTCTCGCCTGAAAACATATTAAAACTTCATAAAATGACATATTAACACTTGTAGAGCCAAATTAAAGCTTTTCGCTAATGGCGGCCAAAACGGAGGTTTCAAAAACACTCGCCAGCTGGTCATGACGCGTGCGCGTGCCAGCTGGTCGTGACGCGTTAAGCTTCGTGCACACCGCGAACCGTGACCCACCGTTCTGACGCAACCTGGTGGGATGGGCTTGACGCATGTCGCATGCGATGCAGACGCAACAACACAGCGGTAATATATGTCCGGAGGAGATAGCAAAGATGGCGCCGTTAGCATCACAAACACTATGCCATACAAGTTAGCATCAGAGGTAGACTAATATCCTCAACTTATGTCCTAATCACACTACTGTCATACAAGTCGTACCTTCACAACAATAGCATAGCATTCGCGGACACAGTCAGTATGTTAACATCAGATATATAAACGGGTTATTTTGATAAACTGGACACATTTTGTGAATATATATGGTTACTTTCTCGCCTGAAAACATATAATAACTTCATAAAATGACATATTAACACTTGTAGAGCCAAATTAAAGATTTTCGCCAATGGCGGATTTTACATCTGAGGGAAAGCTCTGGTCAAGAAACTACTTCCGGTTTACTTCCGGTTGTTTTGACGGATCCAACGCAACGCAAAAGCTGAAATATTTTGACTGATTACCGCACCCTGCCGGACAAGAAACGCAATGCAGAGCAACGCAACGGATCAACGCAACTGCCCCATTGAGATGAATGACTTCCGGTGCAACGCAATGACCTGGTGTGCACGCAGCTTTAGGCCGCACCCCCGGCAGCTTTTGGCAAGCGGCAGGTTTTGGCCTGACAGCTCCCCTGGTGCTAGGAAAGAAAAAAAAAACTAAAAAAACAAGAAGGGAAAGGAGCTGGTTTACATAAATAAAGGCTATGTACACTATCCACTATACTATACTGTACAGATAAAACGACTAGGGTTGTCATATTGCACATAGTGTTATTGCACATTCATTTAAAGTGTCGCAGTTTGCAGGCTTGAAATGTACACATTTGTGCCTCAGCACTACACCTGATTTTTTCAATCCAGCAGCAATAGATAAATGAGAACTTTGAATAAAATGTGATGTTCAACCTTCCTGTGTGTACCGTATAAAGACTGACTAGACAACTAAAGGCCTAACTGGCTCCAAACTAGTCTTTGGCTTTATAATTTCAATACTGTGTCACGTGAATAAGAAATGAGTATTTAGCTCCCATGTTAAACCCATCCTGTCATTGTATGACTAGAAAAACCTACAAAAACGACCATGCCATTGCACTGTATACGTATGATAAGCCCTGAATCCAAGAAGTGGTACAACAAACAACCATTCTCTGACCTCCCCAAAAAAGTCTGTGACACTCAGTTCAGTATATCAATCACTCATACGAAAATTATTTAACCAAAAGGGGTAGCTTCCATATAATAACTCCATCTGGTAGAAAGGCGGACATTTTACCCATTGTGGTGTACATGCCCCATCATAAGCATTCACTCCAACAAACAATGCTTGTAAACAAAGTGAGGGTTACAATTTCTGACATTAACAAATGTATTTAAGGCTTTTTATATACCTTGTACAATGTATACATTTTACATGCTATTGTTGAACTAAAAGGTATAACATAACTGTTGTCATATTTTTTTTTACGTAGAAAAAACAGCAAACCATACCCATTTCACTGACTTATGTCCATAGAACATGGTCTAAATTAAGTTGTGGGAATTGTCTAAAACAAACCAGAAACATGAAGAAAAAAAAAATCTCTATTGGTATTCCTGATACAGGACTGTTTATGTATAAAAAATAACTGATAGTACAGTTCAAAATTAAATTCACAGTATTCTTTCTTATGAACGCTAGAAAAAACAAACTGGATTTTTAAAAAGCAAACACAAAAGGTCCACAGCCAAAAGTGATAACATAATTATTTTTTTAATGTTTTTTTGTATACTTGAATAATGAGTTTAAAAGAAAGGATAGAAAGAAAGGGTGTCTCAGTGAGTGTGAAAAGAGGGATGCAGAGAAAAAAAGTTGTCTTCTCCAGTGAAAGGGTTGAGAGAAAGAGAGGGGGAAAAAAGCAAAAACATAAAAGAGCTGGAAATGTCCTCAAGTCTGTCCAGGGTAGGTGTGGTGGTGTAAGTGCACACACAGTCACAACAGCCAGTCCCAGGCCAGCTCCTTCTCTTCCAGACAAAACGCCTCCATATACATTTCCTCCAGTTTTTTTTTCTTTTCTTACAAAGAGAAAACCGTTTTGCTGAGTACCACATACAGATATGCGGATATGGTGACATCATAAACTCGCAGCCAACTGACATCAAACAGTTCATCTCGTAGGCCCAAAAAAAAGTTGACTTTTTTCCCCCCATTCTTCTTATTCAATTTTACCAGGTGGACAGATCCTCAAGACAAGAATAAGTCAAAATGTACCAAAGTTCAAAGTCCTGAGTCTTCGACTGAGCAGCGGTTGAGATGTTTATGCTCCAGGCATGGTGAGAGGGCCCGACGGTGGGGTGAGTGTTTGGCCTTGGTGGAGGTCAGAGCGGGCAAGGAGGTCTCCTCCTTAGCGGGGAGGTCTCTTTCCTTGCCGTCGCCCCTCTCCCGGCCCTCCTCTCTCCCCCTTGAGCGGCCGTGGGGCTCCTCCCTGTGGGGGTAGTTGTGGGAGCCGTAATCCTTCCTCTCCCTCTCGTCTCTGGATCGGTGGTGATGGTGGTGGTAGTGGTGGTGGCACCTGTCCCTGTCTCTGGGGTGGTGGAAGTTCCTCTCCCAGCGGCGCTCCGTCTCCCAGTCCCGGTGGTGCTGGTCCCGGCTGGGCGAGCGGTCTCTGTAGGACCGGTGGTGGTCCCACTGGTCCGTGTCGCGATCCCGTTCTCGGCTACAGTCCCGGTGGTACCGTTGGTCTCTGTCTCGGTCCCTGTCAGAAGAGTACCGTCGGTGCCTCCCCTTTTCCCTTTCCCTTTCGCGGTCACGTGGGGGTTCCCGCTTCCTCTCCACGGAGGAGCGTCCGTCTTTGGAGCTGGGCTTGTCCAGATGGGGCTCTCTGCCCTCTTCTCGTCGCTCCGGCCCTGTGGCCAGGCTGTCGGTCTCAGAGACAGTTCTCTGGATCTCCCTGGTGTCGTACTTGTGTGGGGCTACCAGGCCCACAGAGGCCCCCGGGGCTGGGCCAGGCGGGGGCTTGGAGAAGGCAGAGGTGACCGGGGTGTCGAGGGAGGGTGTCGGCTGGGTGGATAAGGCCGTCTGGTTGTTGGGGTGCGTAGTGGAACTACTTGCCCTCTGGGCATCGGTTAGCGAATTAGCTCCTACATCCGATGTGTTCATGGTGGCAGTGGGCATTGGCGAACTAGCAGCAGAGGATGGTGCGTGGTGAGGGAGCGGATTAGCTCCGTTGTCATGGGTGGAGGCGCATATCTCTGGTGTAAGGGAGAGTCGACCCTCACTAACTGCACCATGCAGACTCTCACTCTGAGAAGGGGTGGCCTGGGTATTATATACCTCTTTGCTAGAAAAAAAGAAGAAGAAAAGCATACAGGCTTAATACAATTACATTCTTAATATCATAATTTAAAATCATTGAAATCTGCACAGTGCCTGGAGGTGTGAGGGTTGTCTCACCTTGGCCGACTGTGATGAGACTCCCTGCCGTTAGCTATGCTTGGACCCACACCAGACGACAGCCCATGACCACTGCTAGAAACCTGCAACAGAACACAAACACAAACATCAATGGGCGCACTGATGAAAATATTTACAGGACATGATTACATACTGCAGGATAATGACATGATTACATACTGCAGGATAATGACATGATTACATACTGCAGGATAATGACATGATTACATACTGCAGGATAATGACATGATTACATACTGACATACAAACATGATTACATACTGCAGGATATAGACATGATTGGATTCTTAATAGGACTAGATGTTAAAATCCCTAAATAATTAGCACAACAATTGACTGAGTGGAGTTGGAGATGTCCTCTTGGGTGGAGTGGAATTTGGCAATGATCACGTGGTGCCACCAGTACGACACATCTTCAGTTGTGGTCCCCGACCTCATTGGGTGTTGTGAGAGAAAATTATTATATGTAAAAGACATTCTTCTACATTTAAGATTCAAACTTTGGATGTCTTGGGGCAAAGCTATGTAAGCTGATTTCCTGTTTGTTATCACACAATAGAACCGGTTTCTCTGCTTGAAGCTTGACATCGGCTGGACGGCGGACACATTTAAATGATTACAAAGACCTGATTGCCCTCTTTTGTCCCGGAGTGGACCAAACCATCTAGAGCAGTTTCGGACCTTTGTGTCGCCCCAGACCCAGTGCTCTAAGACCAGACTGAACCAGTTGTGGCCATTGTGTTCCGTTTTCACCTTTTGTCTGTCTGGGAGAAAGTGGGGGCCGCTTCCCCCCTAGCCTTCATCATAATCATCTTCATCAAATGTACAGGTCCACACCCATTGCTCATGATTGGTCTAAACCTCACTTGAGGGCGGACCCCTTACCTGAAGGTACCTGTTTGTATAAATACTCAGATGAAATGAATGATCTTTACTTTTACGAGGAACTTTCACTGTTAAGACCTGTCTGACGTGCTTGTAAACTTCCTCCTTCTGCAGAAGATTATTAAATATCTTTTCTTATACATCTTGAAACGAAACAGGCTGCCATTATTGAATAATTTACTCTAACAGTGTTTCGGCCATTTATCACAAGACACCCTCTGCCGAGGTTGGCCCACCACAGGCTGATCAGGCCTGGGTGTGTGTCGCACGGTGGCACCACGTGGTCATTTGGGAGCCCATGTTGGGTCCCTACGTTTCAGCCACAGCCAGTGACTGCTCCGTTCTGCTGCAGTGGACAGTTCTTTAATTGCCTTCCGTTGGGCCTGTCCTCTGATCCCTACTGCCCCCAGGAGCCTTGTGGTGGAGCTGGCTACAAAGCCTCTGCAGCCCACCTCCACTGGCCACACCTTCACGTTCCAGCCCCGCCCCTCTGCTTCGACTGCTAAGTTGGCATACCGCAGCCTCTTCCGTTCGAATGCCTCATCGATGGCCTCCTCCCATGGGACCGTCAGTTCTACGATGAAGACACGCCGGCAGGACTTGGACCAGAGGACTAGGTCTGGGCGCAGGTTGGTCGCTGCAATTTCGGGTGGGAAGGTGAGCCTCTGGCTGAGGTCTACCCGCATTTCCCAATCCCGGGCTGCGTTCAGTGGGCCTGAGTCTGGAGGTGATGGCTTGGTCCGCTGTTTCTCCCCTTCCCGGATGAAGATTGTTTTCCGTGGAAAGGTAGTCTGGGCATTTAGAGGCATGGCGTTGGTGGTTACCCTCTTGTGCTCAAGTTCGGCAGCCAAGCACTTTAGCACTTGGTTGTGGCGCCGTTGGTCTCTGTCTCGGTCCCTGTCAGAAGAGTACCGTCGGTGCCTCCCCTTTTCCCTTTCCCTTTCGCGGTCACGTGGGGGTTCCCGCTTCCTCTCCACGGAGGAGCGTCCGTCTTTGGAGCTGGGCTTGTCCAGATGGGGCTCTCTGCCCTCTTCTCGTCGCTCCGGCCCTGTGGCCAGGCTGTCGGTCTCAGAGACAGTTCTCTGGATCTCCCTGGTGTCGTACTTGTGTGGGGCTACCAGGCCCACAGAGGCCCCCGGGGCTGGGCCAGGCGGGGGCTTGGAGAAGGCAGAGGTGACCGGGGTGTCGAGGGAGGGTGTCGGCTGGGTGGATAAGGCCGTCTGGTTGTTGGGGTGCGTAGTGGAACTACTTGCCCTCTGGGCATCGGTTAGCGAATTAGCTCCTACATCCGATGTGTTCATGGTGGCAGTGGGCATTGGCGAACTAGCAGCAGAGGATGGTGCGTGGTGAGGGAGCGGATTAGCTCCGTTGTCATGGGTGGAGGCGCATATCTCTGGTGTAAGGGAGAGTCGACCCTCACTAACTGCACCATGCAGACTCTCACTCTGAGAAGGGGTGGCCTGGGTATTATATACCTCTTTGCTAGAAAAAAAGAAGAAGAAAAGCATACAGGCTTAATACAATTACATTCTTAATATCATAATTTAAAATCATTGAAATCTGCACAGTGCCTGGAGGTGTGAGGGTTGTCTCACCTTGGCCGACTGTGATGAGACTCCCTGCCGTTAGCTATGCTTGGACCCACACCAGACGACAGCCCATGACCACTGCTAGAAACCTGCAACAGAACACAAACACAAACATCAATGGGCGCACTGATGAAAATATTTACAGGACATGATTACATACTGCAGGATAATGACATGATTACATACTGCAGGATAATGACATGATTACATACTGCAGGATAATGACATGATTACATACTGCAGGATAATGACATGATTACATACTGACATACAAACATGATTACATACTGCAGGATATAGACATGATTGGATTCTTAATAGGACTAGATGTTAAAATCCCTAAATAATTAGCACAACAATTGACTGAGTGGAGTTGGAGATGTCCTCTTGGGTGGAGTGGAATTTGGCAATGATCACGTGGTGCCACCAGTACGACACATCTTCAGTTGTGGTCCCCGACCTCATTGGGTGTTGTGAGAGAAAATTATTATATGTAAAAGACATTCTTCTACATTTAAGATTCAAACTTTGGATGTCTTGGGGCAAAGCTATGTAAGCTGATTTCCTGTTTGTTATCACACAATAGAACCGGTTTCTCTGCTTGAAGCTTGACATCGGCTGGACGGCGGACACATTTAAATGATTACAAAGACCTGATTGCCCTCTTTTGTCCCGGAGTGGACCAAACCATCTAGAGCAGTTTCGGACCTTTGTGTCGCCCCAGACCCAGTGCTCTAAGACCAGACTGAACCAGTTGTGGCCATTGTGTTCCGTTTTCACCTTTTGTCTGTCTGGGAGAAAGTGGGGGCCGCTTCCCCCCTAGCCTTCATCATAATCATCTTCATCAAATGTACAGGTCCACACCCATTGCTCATGATTGGTCTAAACCTCACTTGAGGGCGGACCCCTTACCTGAAGGTACCTGTTTGTATAAATACTCAGATGAAATGAATGATCTTTACTTTTACGAGGAACTTTCACTGTTAAGACCTGTCTGACGTGCTTGTAAACTTCCTCCTTCTGCAGAAGATTATTAAATATCTTTTCTTATACATCTTGAAACGAAACAGGCTGCCATTATTGAATAATTTACTCTAACAGTGTTTCGGCCATTTATCACAAGACACCCTCTGCCGAGGTTGGCCCACCACAGGCTGATCAGGCCTGGGTGTGTGTCGCACGGTGGCACCACGTGGTCATTTGGGAGCCCATGTTGGGTCCCTACGTTTCAGCCACAGCCAGTGACTGCTCCGTTCTGCTGCAGTGGACAGTTCTTTAATTGCCTTCCGTTGGGCCTGTCCTCTGATCCCTACTGCCCCCAGGAGCCTTGTGGTGGAGCTGGCTACAAAGCCTCTGCAGCCCACCTCCACTGGCCACACCTTCACGTTCCAGCCCCGCCCCTCTGCTTCGACTGCTAAGTTGGCATACCGCAGCCTCTTCCGTTCGAATGCCTCATCGATGGCCTCCTCCCATGGGACCGTCAGTTCTACGATGAAGACACGCCGGCAGGACTTGGACCAGAGGACTAGGTCTGGGCGCAGGTTGGTCGCTGCAATTTCGGGTGGGAAGGTGAGCCTCTGGCTGAGGTCTACCCGCATTTCCCAATCCCGGGCTGCGTTCAGTGGGCCTGAGTCTGGAGGTGATGGCTTGGTCCGCTGTTTCTCCCCTTCCCGGATGAAGATTGTTTTCCGTGGAAAGGTAGTCTGGGCATTTAGAGGCATGGCGTTGGTGGTTACCCTCTTGTGCTCAAGTTCGGCAGCCAAGCACTTTAGCACTTGGTTGTGGCGCCAGGTGTATCTTCCTTGAGTTAGACTGGTCTTGCAACCCACCAAGATGTGTTTGAGGCTTGCTGGGGCTGCACACTGGAGACAGGCTGGGTCCTCTCCATACCAGAGATGTAGGTTACATTACATACTGACATACAAACATGATTACATACTGCAGGATAATGACATGATTACATACTGACATACAAACATGATTACATACTGACAGGATAATGACATGATTACATACTGCAGGATAATGACATGATTACATACTGCAGGATAATGACATGATTACATACTGCAGGATAATGACATGATTACATACTGCAGGATAATGACATGATTACATACTGCAGGATAATGACATGATTACATACTGCAGGATAATGACATGATTACATACTGCAGGATAATGACATGATTACATACTGCAGGATAATGACATGATTACATACTGCAGGATAAGGACATGATGACATACTGCAGGATAATGCTTTGCAATAGTATTTCAACAACAATACCTTCTTCTCGTGTCCTTGCAAGCAGCCAAATACCATGACAACAATCCTATATGTGGCCCGATATCAGATAACCACACTTTATCAGATAGAAACTATTCTATGCTACCGTTTTGGCATGTTATTTGACTAAGTACCTTGTCAGTGTGTTTGAGGCCATTGACTTTGTGGTGTCCGTTCTGGTGACCGTTCTGGTTGGGTTTGGCGATGCCGTTACTGTTGTGGTGCGCCCCAGCCTCACTCCCACCAGCACCGTTGGTCTTAACGGCCGGCTGGGGTCGCGGGGCCGGTCCGTAGACGGCTCCTCCGTTCCTCCCGTTGAAATTAGGCTTGGCCAGGCCGTTTTCTAGAGCGCCGCCCTCCTGATCAGACTCCTCTGATGACTCGTGGCCGTACGGCACCAGGAAGGAGGAGCCGTGATTCCCATTACTGGCTGACGTGCCGTTCACACGAGGCGGGCGAGGGGCGGACATACAGGCTGAGGTAGACTGTGAGGAAGAGGAAGAGGAGGAGGCGGACGGCTGGACGTAAGAGGAGGAAGCTGAGGCTGAAGAAGAGGATGAGGAGGGGCGGATCTGCTTGCCCTGGCCAATGTAGAAGGAGAGCTTCTGTAGAAGGAGAGCAGGGTCGGGGATCCCAGTGGGACGGCAGAGTGGGTTTGAGGAGATGGAGGACGAGGAGGATGAAGAAGAGGAGGCGGAGGGCAGCACGTGGCTCGGTTTTCCGAGGCCGCCACTGCTGGTGCTAGGCTTGGAGCCAGATGGATTGTCTCTTAGAGAGCCGTTCCCGTTGACGTGAAGGGTGTTCTGTGAAACAACCAAAATAAGTTAGCTACAAGCCTCATTACACACTGCTGTTTCCCTTACCATTGAATAGGTGGGGCGGACCCCCCTGTCTGGAGTTTTGGCTTAGATAGAACTCAATCGAAAATGAGTAAATGGTAATGGCATCGCTGGATGTGTACTCATGTGCCCTGCCAAAAACAAATCTGTGCGAAACACTGGTACGCGAGCTTGCTGTGAATACAGTATTATCATTCATTGATCTTTAATCATCATCAGAATTATCATTAAGTATCATGCCAATGTGGTGTGAAGCTGCGTGTGGAGGCTCATATGACAATCAAAGAGTATGTGTGTGTATACAGTGCAGTATAGAGGCTGTACCTTAGCCATGTTTTGGGGCAGCTGGGGGCCGATGAAGCCGGTGGAGTTGTGGCGAGGCCCGAGGTTGACACGGGGCGTGAGGACAGGGCGCGGGGACGACTGGCCTGGGGTGCGGCTCACGAGGTTACAGTCCCCTCCGTTCTTCAGATCAGGTGACCTGGCGGCCGGAATACAACAAGATGTTTTCGTGATAAAAAAAAGGGGGGGGGGGGCATGCACAAGAAATGTAAGTTGTGAAATGTCTTTGCGCCTCTGTGGTACTCACCTGATGTAGAAGAGCACGTAAGCCTGTTGGTTGAGAACGGATCTGATGTCACTGACAGACACAGAGGAGTCGTTCATCTGATACCACTGCCCGTTACTGGCCTGAGAATTAAGAAGAGGACTGTTAACGTCACATCACATCAACATCTAATTCTGAGCAAAATGAGACTGGCTGATGCACTGGTGAACTGAATTTTTATGAGGGGGGTGTGTGTGTGTGTGTGTGTGTGTGTGTGTGTGTGTGTGTGTGTGATACCTTGATGTAGCAGTAGTAGTGTCCAGCATGGCAGCTACGGCCTGAGTGGACCAGCACTGCGTACAGAACATAGACCTGGGGCTCCCCGTGGGACTGGGACATGAAGGGCCTACGGTCCAGGTACTCGGGGTACCTCACGTCCTGAGTAAGGAGAGTAAGGACGTGGTCAGCACCACACAGGGAAACGAACAGGGGGTACATCTTCAAAATAACTAAGGCATTTCTGATTGTCTGAGAAGAGGAAAAAAATACCCTATTGCATTTAACATTCTAAACCTGAATCCAAATATTCCCAAAATGATCTTACCTTTCCAATCTTGCCCCCGTTGAAGTTGGCAAAGCGCTTCAGAGAGATGGTGAGCACGTTGGAGCTCCGGTGGATGGTGAATCTCTTTGAGGCTGGAACCATTTTCTTACACCTGCAGACAGGTTTTAGTCAGTTGCATTCCATTATGATGTGAGGAATCAAAACTCAATAGGCTGCACAAATAAATGAATACAGGTATATACTAACTTTGTGCATTTGTATGCATTCTCTCCATCCAGTTACTCTGGCTTGACAAACTGCTCCAGTGCCTTGGTTATGCTGGGAGCCGTCTGCAAGACGACAGACACAATTCTCAATTATTTACTTATTACCAATATCTCATATCACGATGAATAATTCTTGTAAAAGGTACTTGATTGATGTGAAACAGCAGAATGATTATGTATAATTGTGTGTTACCTTTATTTCCAATGTGACATCCAAGTAGGGGTCAAACGTGTCAGAGACTGCTTTGCAGTTTAAACATTTTACTGTGAAAGATTGAGCATTGAAGATTCAGTGCTTTTCTTTGCTAACTTTGTACGGGTAAGCAACATACATACAGTATAAGCAGCATACAAATGAGCAATGCAAGTTTGGACCAATAACTTACCTCTGGATCGTAGGTACCCTCCAAAGACTTGGTGGATAAAACTGGTTGCCTGCGTTTGCCTGTCCAATCTATTGAAAAAAGAAATGTCAGAAGAATTAAAAAGACAAACTACAAACTACTCAAAATGTGAATGAATTATTCCTAATAGTCAGCCAGTCTGTACTACAGTACATTCTCAAATCAAGATACTCGTTTATTAACCATTAGCAACACAAACTGTTACAGCCCTTTGAGAAGAAGAAATAAAGGGGAAGAGACAGCAGAGGAAATAGAGCAAAGATAATTACAGAAAGGTAACCTGTTGGCGCAGAAAGGAAATCCACTATCCACAAGAGCTTGCTACAGTCAGTTTTAAGGGTCGCTTCTATAAGCGAGGGTCATTGCAACATATCTATTAATCATGTCTCACTGTATTCTAAGCTAAATATGAATGTAGGTCAGATCCAAGTACACTACATCCTAGTGGCTGAACACTGATTTCCATAACTCCCTCAGTAACACCTACTTGGTTCCAGGCAGGCAGGACTTTTGCATAGCATCCACAGTGTATCGCAGGAACTCGTGGGCATCCTCCTGACTCCCTAAGCGGAAGTGCTTTGCAATCCCTACCGGGTGTAACAGGGCAGGTAGATGACGAAACCATACAGTTGACAAAAACTTGAGAGCATTAAACAATCACATTGACATGGTTATGGTTAGCTGTTACTTATCGTTTGGTATTTTGGTGGAAGCATAGGATGCTATTGCTAAGAAGCTGTCTGTCAAATAGTTCTCCCTCCAAAATAAATTGATAGCACCTTCTACTTTTTTGGAGGGAAAATAAATGTTCTGAAGATACTGTGTGTTCCCTGGATTTGGCACCTGTGATGCTATCCAACTCTCTTTGCATTTTTGGAGGGAAAACTATTTAGCTGACAGGCTGGTCATATTGTCCATATATCTATTATTTTGATACAGCAAATATGTTTTTTTGTTTTGTTCTGATGTGATTGCAGGCAGTTATTAATATTTTTTTTATTTTTTTACAACAACACATATTTCCATCAAGCATATATTAAAAAACATGTGTGAAACCTTAATTCTTGCTTTATTTTCATCAGACTTGTCTCAAGCGAATACGATTGGACATGCCGTTGACACATGACGATTTCATAGGCAAAGACGGTAAGATACAAATGTCACTATCCAGGGCATCTTTACAGTAATACACCAAACACTAGGTGGAAAACAATGGAAGTGTCTTTTTGAAGTAAATAATGTTATTACTACAGAAGAGCCTTGACTTGTCATGTTCCTAAACAAATGTAGTGATTCACAGGCTGAGTGACTTTCTCAATTCATCCAGGTGAGGAGGGGGAGGAAGCAGTACGGAGAGAAGACCCTATCCATGACGACCCAGACCCATTCGGAGATGGAGGTTTCGCTGACGAACCCCCAAGACTGATCCACTCCACCCCAGCCCCCGCCCCGGCTCCCACGGCCCTCCCCTCCCTGACAGAGGAGCAGCAGAGACGTATGGAGCTGAACAAACAGTTGGCCCTGGAGAGAAGACTGGCGCGTATGCAACAGCACACAGGTCAGTCACCCAACCACACCCAGAAGGACATTTTGACAGGGTAGAAAATGTATTTGTAGTTCGAAACAGTAAAAAAAAAAAAAAAAACACCAGTGGGTTATTTTCCTGAAAGCTGTTGTACCTTTAAAATCATCTTGGGTTCATGTGGGCAGCGGGCTACAGGGAACTCATCCAATATCTCAATTCCTCTGCTGACACTTGATTGACTTTGCCATACCCGATATAGAGATTGAATTGCAGACATTTAACCAAATGACCTCAGTTGGAAAGGGTATGTTGAGGAATACAGTTATGCATTGGTTAATCTTAATTAATTATTTATGAATTAATTAATTAATTGGGGCGGCGGTAGCCTAGAGGTTAGAGAGGCCGGCTAGCACTCGGAAGGCCGCTGGTTCGATGCCCACCTCAGGAGGGAGCTTGCATGTGCCGTTGAGCAAGGCACTTAACCCCTAATTGCTCCAAATATGGCTGACTCTGTGCCTAGAGCAATAATACCAAATTCCAACAATTGACTTACTAGTGTGCCCTTGAGTAAGGCACTTAGCCCTCAGTTACTCCAGGGGGAATGTCCCTGTAATTCGTAATTGTAAATCGCTTTGGATTAAAAGCGTCTGCTAAATGGCAAAATTATAAAATTATTTATTTGACTGACAAGTTGATTGCATGGCAATAAATCAGTAAAAAAATAAAATAAACAAGATCTCCCTCCCTCCTCAGAGGCATCCCAGACCGCGACTCTGAGTCAGTCAGCTGAGGAACCCTCCACCAGCTCCTCATCACACTTCTCCAGTCAGAGGAACCATCAAGAAGACAATGTTGATGATGATGATGATTTGGACCGCAGCCCTGAACTGAGCAACAGCCAGGAACACAGCGACTGACACACACACACACACACACACACACACACACACACACACACACACACCATCAAGGTACCTTGAGAGGACTACCAACCAAGCTACGGATGTTTTTGCCTGTTCAAGTTCTTACAAGTCACCAACGTGGTCATATTATTGACAGTTTTTTCCTGTTCTACAAAAATGCCATGATGAAAGCCAAACACCATGTTGGATTGAAGAGTTGATATACTGTTTGTTTTGACAATTCACTTGAAGGGGCCTTAATGATGTTTCCTCAAACCATGTTTGTCCTTATGTGTAAGGATGCTGTTGCGCAAAGAGCTAACTTTGATTATGCTTTTTCATGTGTGTTTTTTTTTTTTTTTTTTTCATCAAACATTTCTTGTTGTCAATAAAAGTATTTTAAAAATCCTTTAAAAAAAATCTGGGTCTATTGCTCTGTCACCTAGCATTTTGGAGTTTAGCTTGCAACGTCGCGAGCGTGTTAGCGGCTAAATTACAGTAACTTCCTCTTATACGTTTTGGTAACGGCCCTGGTAACAATCTATGCCACTTGCAAAGAAGATAAGGGTTAGTTCAACCTTATGTTGCGGTGTTTGCTCAATTTGATGTTTGACACTGGTCAGAGTAGATCCAGTTCACATTGGGAAGGATCAATGCTTTGGTAGGTAGCCTAGAGGTTAGAGAGGCTGGCTAGCAGTTGGCTGGCTAGTTTGATCCCTGCCTCAGGAAGGAGCTTGCATGTGGCCTTGAGCAAGGCACTTAACCCCTAATTGCTCTAGGGGTGCCGAATATGGGTGACTCTGTGCCTAGAGCAAAAATACCAAATTCCAACAATTGACTGACAAGTTGATTGCAGGGCAAATAAATCAGTAAAAAAAAATGCAAAGCTCTTCATAGCACATTTCAATGTAGTACACCTCCAACATACCTGTCTAAACTCAGAGAGCAAATGACACTATGGAAAGATAAAAGGTAAAACACACAAGTCCATCTGATTTAAGGAATGAATGAGAGAAGCGGTGGGAATGCTTTTTATTTTATTTGATATGCCGAGAAGTTTTGGGAATTGTTTTAGTTATTTTTTTTAGAATAATGGGTATCAGTGAAAAGGCTCCTTTGGGGATAATAGCCTGTGAAAGAAAGAAAAAAGTCATTTACACTGTTACTTCAGTCAAGCTGCATGTTACTGTAAAGAACACATTTTACATTCGTCATCATCACCATCATCACCACAGTCATTATAATCATTACAGACTGACTGGGTGTAAGGAGTTAAGCCACAGCAGTAATTACCTGCACTCCTAGAGTGTATGTGTCCTGGAGTGGTAGATGGAGGATCCCACAGACAGCAAGGCTTCATAAGGGGAACCATCTTAAGGGCAGCTGTCGTTGGTGGAGCCATCATTGGTGGAGGTGATGGAAAGGGCATGCTCTGTGAAAAATAATTATATAAATAAAATCTGCTCAATGAAACTAACCTGAATGAGTTGGATAAAAAGCAATGCTTGTACAGTTAGAATATGACTGCTGTAAGATGATAGTTAAATGTGGACCTTAAGGTGTAGCTGGATCTAAATCCTGCCCCTTGTCCTCTGATGAAGCGCATGTTTTACCCCTGTTTGTAGTAATCTGGGGTCTCACCTCAAGGCAGGTTTTCGGTCGAACTCCCAGCTGTTGTGGAGGCTCAACACCCAGAGCGCCAATCTCCAGCAGATCCCACTTTAATAGGGGGTTAGTTTCAGGGAGCTGGTGACACTGTTGGGGATTAAATGCCTTCAAGAAGGCAAACTGTGTCAGGGTCACAGTGTTTTTGGCCACTGCCTTATCCAGAAGGTCAACTTCCTCGAAGAGGTCACTAGGAGGCTCCACCTGAACCATCATGGGCGATGTCCTCACCATGGAGAGGGCCTCTGGAAGGAGCTCCACCTCATCCCTCTGTGGAGGGGTAGATTGGGGCTCCCAACCTTCCCTCTGTGGAGGTGGTACAACCTCAGGGGCTGTCATGATGTCCTGGGGCTCTGCCTTGGCCTCATCAACAGACTGGAGGGTCTGGTGGAGGGTTATTTCCTCCACACCTGTAGCCACACCCACAGCACCCATCTCCAGATCCCACTTTGATGGGGGGTCAGCGTCAGGGAGGATGTCCCCCTGGTCCCTCTGTTGGGGATTAAATGTTGTATAGAAGGCAAACTGTGTCGTGGTGTCTGCCTTGGCCTGAGAGTTGACACCTGTCATGGGAGGTGTGTTTACCACTGACAGGGCCTTTGGGAGGAGCTCCACCTCTTTCCTCTGGGGAGGGGTAACAACCTCCGGTGCTGTGTCTTCATCCCTGTGGGTAAAGAGGAGGACACTGGGAATCTCCACCTCTGGTAGGAGCTCCACCTCATCCCTCATCATCGTCCGATGGAGGGTCATTTTCTCAACAAGGACACTGGGAATCTCCTCCTCATCCCTCTGTGGAGGGGTACATGCCTCTTTGGCCTCATCAACAGACTGGAGGGTCTGGTGGAGGGTCATTTCCTCAATGAGGACGCTGGGCATCTTCACCTCAACCGTCATAGGAGGTGTCCTCACCATGGAGAGGGCCTCTGGAAGGAGCTCCACCTCATCCCTCTGTGGAGGGGTACATGCCTCTTTGGCCCTGGGGCCCTCTTCTCTCTGAGGAGGTGGTTCAACCTCAGGGGCTGTCATGATGTCTTGGGGCTCTGCCTTGGGCTCATCAACAGACTGGGGGGTCTGGTGAAGGGTCATTTCCTCCATGAGGACACTGGGGATCTTCACCTCACCTGTCATGGGAGGCGTCCTCACCATGGAGAGGGGCTCTGAGGAGAGCTCCACCTCATCCCTCTCTAGAGAGATTATCTGTGGGTGGTTCTCATTTGAGACAGACTTTGGTCAAAGTCAAAAATAAGAACAATTAGTCCAAAACAATGAAACATACAGTTGATATCATAGTAAGCAACACACTCATATTATGATAAAAACCTGCACACAATATTTGCATGCTGTATTGATTGAGAATGTTAATTTTGGTCCCTTTACAATTCATAATACAGATATTAAAAATGTACACAGTCACAACACCAGGACCAAAAAGGTGGAGGCTGAAGCCATGGCTTATTGCGCCTACCCTTTTTACATGTATGGTTTTTTCCCCATGAGTACATAATCAAAACATTGAAACTTTTATAAACAAAAATTCACTTACGCATCTTAACAGAAAACTCAAAAGTACCAAACCAAAAACTATATTAATCCGCCTAACCTTTTTACATTAGTGGTTTTCCCCTTATGAATGCATAATCAAGACATAGAAACATTTATAAACAACATTTTACTTACGCATGTTTTCAAAAATACCAAACAAAAACTATATTTATACCTGTTTTATACTTGTTAATCATCTTATTTTTTAGTAATTTCTTTAATCCTTTTAGTGTACTACACATTTTCATTTCCTTTTCAAAAGTATTCCATAAGTTAACTCCTTTAACTGTTATACATCTTTGTTTTGCATTTGTTCTAATCTTTGTTTTCATAAACATACATATTCCTCTGAGTTCGTAATTACTCGAAACAGTCTCAGGATACAGTCTGGAAGCATCTTATTTTTTACTTTATACATTACTTGTGCCATTTTGAAGTCCAAAATGTATCAATACATACAAATGTCACCATTATCAATATCACCACCACGATAATTACACTCAGAGTTATTGACATTGTTATTGACATGTCAGGCTATTAGGACATTACATTAAATTACATATTCTGTATGAGACTCATCTGACTACCTTTTGAAGGGCGTTTAGCCAGGTGAGCAAATTGAAGTACTGCAGCAGACTGTCCATCGACCCTAACCCTGATGTTCCATGTTCTGAGGCTTGTCCTCCAGACTCTTGGGGCGTGACTGAAGGACCAGTAGGCTGGCCAGACGGTACCTCATTCCCAGGGGCCACTGGGTAATAATAATGGTAATGATTGTTGATGATGGTATGATCACCATAGATATGGTTGATGCCACCAGTCTGGCTACATTGGTTCCTCCCTGTAAAGAGAAAGGGTTGATACTCAGTCTTCAGATAAGGGGGTATCAATCATTATACATTATAATAACAGTTAGTTCTGACTAAGTCATTTGATTGGACAAGAGGCATTCCACGAGTGCCGAAAAACAGTAGAACAGCACTGGGACTTTTAACTACTGTATATGTATCACTCCGCCATGTTTGTGTTCAGGTTACTAGGCAACAGTCCAGTTGAAGTTCAGTTGCGGAACAATTTTTTGTTGGCGGAGCCAAAATAAATGATTAAATAAACAAACAAATCATAATCTGTTGTCGCTTATTACTGTTAACTAATAAATTGCGCTGTAGAACTGTTAAAAATAAAACAAGCAATATCACACTTGTGGTCGTGCTGTTATACTGAATATCAGCACTCCCTCTCGTGTGATAATGCTTAATTAAGACTCATCAGGAGTAGTGTGTGTAAGGCTTACCTCCATCATCGTCTTGTCTCCTGTGGTTTTGAGCGTTACGTGCTCTGCTTTGCCCGTCAACAGGACACCGTCCTCCCCCACACTGCAAAAAGTAAATCTAAGTAAGATGACATATCTTAAATCAAGGCAATATATGCTTGTTTTCTGTCCGACTGCACTAGTTTTAAATTGTCCTGTTCTGTTGGCAGGTAATTTAGCTTATTTTAAGTAATATATCCCCCATTTTATTGCTTTTTTTCTTGTTTTTGAGAGTATTAAATCCAGGGGGTCATCTTCAGGCAAGTACAGTATAGTCAGTGTTTGAGGTTTGATTACTCACGGGAGTGGTATCCATGATAGGCCACCTCCTCTAAGGCATCTGTGTCTTCTTGGTTTGTAAAGTAGGGGGCATAGAAATTATGCTCTCTCTTGTAGTAGATATGTAATGACACAGTAGTAGTATATTTTCTATCTCTCTAACTGATCTTCGTCTGCAACAGAGTGATCTCAAAGAAGAACAACACAGCATGCTGTAGGCTACAATAGAACAGAAATATGATTCTAATTCTAATGTGTCATAATAAGCCAATTTCGCCAGTGGATTATGACGCGTCATTTTCTTTGGCAACCAATTTCTGACATAACCACGCCCCCCGCTCGGTTCATGGGTCTACAAATCAAATTCATTTGAATAGATTCTCCCTAATTAATTACAGTTCTTATATTTTAGACACACTCCACATGGTGGAAATTAAAGGGAATTTCTGGACTTTCTCAATTATTATTCAAGGATGTAAATTCAACCATGATGTATTCCTATGGGAAACATCCACTTGTTTTAAAAGGGAAGATTTAAAATGAATTAAAAGCCCATATTAGCCAGCCTGCATTGGAAAGCAAGAAACACAAATGAAGCATTAAAGGCACAACCTGGGTTTTGTTTTGTTTTTCATTTAAATGTTTAGGCAGAATATTACTTATAAATGTCTAATGAGCGTAGTACAACTGTCTTACCTTAATAGCATCCGAAATCAAAAGTTAACTAACCCTTCCCCTGCCAAACAGTGGGGTGCAAAGATTTGGGCACTCCTGGTTTAAATGTCTGTTACAATTAATCTCCAAGTGATTGAAAGCAAACCTGAACACTAAATGCTACAAAGTTAAACATGACACCTTTCTGCCAATTTTAAAGCAAGGTTTCTTTTTTATTATAATAAAAAACGTTTTACTCCAAGGTGATTTACTCGGCTTCAATGAGTCAGCTGAATATAATTCTAGGGTTGAACTATATATTCTGAAGTAACTCCATGCCTTCTAAAGTATCCGTATATATTATTGAAAATCTGTGGAGAAATCTCAAACATGCCGTGCATGCAAGAAGGCCGAAGATATTATTTCTGAGCAAGAGGTGTTCTGCCAGGAAGAATTCCAAAAACAAGAATTGAAAGACTCTTACTAGGCTACAGGAAGTGTTTGCAAGCTGTTATAGTTGCCCGAGGAGGAGTTACAAACTACTAGCTGACAGGGTTCCCAAACCTTTGCACAAGGCCTTTTTCCTTGTTTTATTATTTTGAAACTGTAAGATAAAAGATAAAAATGTATCTTACTTTAAAATGTGATGAAATGTGTCATGTTTAACTTTGTACCATTTAGAGGTTAGGTTTGCTTCTTTTCACTTAGATATTCATTGTAAAAGGCATTTTGACTAGGGGTGCCCACCCCACTGTATAATACCCAAACTAGAAGCTGCCAGAAATGTGGCTGAAAAACCAATTAAGAATTGCACCTTTAAAAAGAAGAAACCAGCATGCCAAGAAACATCAATCAAAAAACGCTACAGATACTATACATTTCTCCCTGAGATTGACTGGGATTTAGAGTTCCCAAAGCTACTGTGAAAATGTACCCTTAAACCATACATCTATCGTATTCTAGAAACTAGTTGATAGTTTTTGATCATTGATAAGTGATAAGTGATAGATGGCAAAAAATAAATAAAAAAACCAGCATTTATCCTAAGCATTTATCCTTAGCCTGCAGCTGTGACTGGAACGTGCCACCAAGCGATTGGGACACAGTTTGGTTCACCACCAGCCCCGACCCGGCAGTGGTCACAAAGTAGTCCCCAGACCAGTTAGAGGTACCTTGAGAACACAAGACCAGAACAGTTAGAGGTACCTTGAGAACACAAGGAAACAAGATGCCTTAGAGCTGATAGATGGGATCTGTTACACTGGATTTCAATAAAGAATCTGCGTAAAATGAAAAATGAAATGAAAATGTCCTATTTGTGTAAAGTCGACACATAAAATACCCTCAACAGCTATGCCTAGAGATACAATGGGTGATGCTTCAAATGATATCTGAGCAAACAGGTTTTTATTTCAGATAGGGTTGGGGACAGTTGAATTTCAATGCAGTTGATTCAGGAAGTACATTTATTTATTTGTTTTTTAAATCAATGATTGCTAAAAGGGCATTCATTTTCAGTGACCTCTCAATAAATTGGATTTTTTTCTTTTTTTTTTTCAAAATATTGGAATTGTGAACTCAAATCACTTCACAAATTCAAATTGACCTTAACCCTGTTTTTGAGAGAGTGAATCAGTGGTCAAACAATGATTCACAATGCTTCCTAAGGATGACTTAAGGACTAATGTTGATATATCTCACTACTGTTGAGTCTAGGAGAGAGGTGTATTACCTATGTAGGCAACCTTGTCTGTCACCATGTACTTGTTGTGGTTAACTCTGGCGAAGGGTATTTCCTTTTGCTTGGGATTGGCTGGCACAACGAAGATTTTCTGGAAAATAGAGAAGCAGAAATGGTACCATAAGCGCTTTTTAAATGTGACATCCTGTGCCCAATGACTTGCCCATATTGTGCCTAAACGTGTCATACTCTCAACCAAGTAACCAACACATACATATCTGCTTACAACCTAAAGAAGACACTGTTCAACACCCAAACACCTCCATCCTTTCTGGACGTAGCTTATTAACAACATAAACAAAACAATGTCGATGAATCATCAACATGAGGATTATGTCTAAAAACTAACGTACAGTAAAGTGACAAAATAAGAAAGCAACTCTTAAGTCTAGGCCTACTCACCACCTGGATGTCCAGCCTTCTCTTGGGTTCCTGGACCGAGGCCAGGGAGCGCAGGAAGGGCAGCATGATAGGCTGTGTGCTGGCCCAGCCAAGTATATCCAGCTGCAGACATCAAATCCATCACCCGGAAACGTGATGGACCATACGTCATCATACCGCGCCTGCATATTTGCATAGGCTACGTCATCGCCTTACTACGGTGGAAACTACGGTGGAAACCATGAATCGCCTTACTACGGTGGAAACTACGGTGGAAACCATGAACACATTTCCAGCAATGGATTTGGTCACAGACAGAATTTGTGTTATTTTAGCTGTTTACCAAAACATCTTAGTTACAGTCATACACAAGTTACAGTCATATAATGCATATGAATGAATGAATGAATCTTTATTTCGAACATGATTTAAAAATAAAAATAATAAATAACAAATAACTAATATGTAGAGTACAGTCCTATCAATTGTTCGAAAAGGAGTAGGAAGAAGCCTGTCCTACCCCTGTTTATACTTAACAATTATGCTTACATTATATAATCCAATTAATTAATACATATATTTCAGTATCATCCGTTCTAATACTTTTTCATTAAAAATAATTTAAACTTTTTTTTAAATAGAGCAATAGAGCAATATTTCTGAATGTCAATGACCCCAGGTGTGGGACTTTATTAGGTCAAACAGGTTTGAGGGGTCAGGCAAAGGACTTGGTGGAGTCAGGCAAGGGTCAGGCGATCATCGTTGTAATCCATGGAGCAGGGCAGGAACCGTGGTGCAAGGTGCTGGGCTGGAGGTGTCCATGGTGCTGAGTGCCCACTGATGAGCTAAATAAAACATTCTATTTCTGATGAGTCAACAACACTAGGGCTCCTTCACAAAACCTTTACTGGAATCTTCATACACTCTGTGAATTAGTCTTTACTTTCTGATGAGTCAACAGCACTAACCCCATCCAGTGCGACATGTAGATAGCATATATTTAGAATATGTAAAATGCAAACACCAGAAATGCAAGAAAGTTTGAGGTATACCAAATGGAATTAATAACAAGTGTTACGACCCTTCTGTCTAGAGTAAAATAAGGGCTTAGGGTAGAGTGCAGAATGTACAGGTGTGTTGCAACACAAATGCCCAAAAAAGTGTACAAGGGATCAAATCAATTCAAGTTTTATTTGTATAGCTCATTTCTTACAAGATGCGACTCAATGCGCTTCACGTAATGACAGATGTTCAGTGTCCAGTGTAGTGTAGTGTTCAGTGTTGTGTCCAGTGTCCAGTGTAGTGTTCAGTGTTGTGTCCAGTGTCCAGTGTAGTGTAGTGTTCAGTGTTGTGTCCAGTGTCCAGTGTAGTGTTCAGTGTTGTGTCCAGTGTAGTGTAGTGTTCAGTGTTGTGTCCAGTGTAGTGTAGTGTTCGGTGTTGTGTCCAGTGTCCAGTGTAGTGTTCAGTGTTGTGTCCAGTGTAGTGTAGTGTTCAGTGTTGTGTCCAGTGTCCAGTGTAGTGTTCAGTGTTTTGTCCAGTGTCCAGTGTAGTGTTCAGTGTTGTGTCCAGTGTCCAGTGTAGTGTAGTGTTCAGTGTTGTGTCCAGTGTCCAGTGTAGTGTTCAGTGTTGTATCCAGTGTCCAGTAGTGTTCAGTGTTGTGTCCAGTGTAGTGTAGTGTTCAGTGTTGTGTCCAGTGTAGTGTTCAGTGTTGTGTCCAGTGTCCAGTGTAGTGTAGTGTTCAGTGTTGTGTCCAGTGTAGTGTTCAGTGTTGTGTCCAGTGTCCAGTGTAGTGTAGTGTTCAGTGTTGTGTCCAGTGTCCAGTGTAGTGTAGTGTTCAGTGTTGTGTCCAGTGTCCAGTGTAGTGTAGTGTTCAGTGTTGTGTCCAGTGTCCAGTGTAGTGTAGTGTTCAGTGTTGTGTCCAACCCCCAGTGGTCAGACACGGACAGCTCCGTTGGTGGCCAGTCATCCCTCTGCTCGGGACCACAGCTCGGCGCCTGCAAAAAGTCAGCTCTCAAAAACAAGAAAACAAGCAATAAAAATAGGGGGATAAGTAATCGGTAGACATCTGAGAATGTAGCTATTGTGAACTTTTAAATTACATTAAGTGGTTGAAGACAACGCGGCGTTTTTTAGCCCTGCCAGCTGTACATCATTATCTTTGTTTTGTCACTATTTGCACTTCTGGTTATGCATAACTGCATTTTGTTGTTGGTACTTGTACTCAGCAATGACAATAAAGTTTAATCTAATCTCATATCTGATAACGCTAAACCACATAGGATCACCCAATTAGCCAAGCCAGATGAACAAAACTACGTGCGAAACAGCCGCGTAACACATGCAACAACCTAAATAATAAATACACATCTGAAAACTATAACATGTTCATTAATAATATTTCGAAATTCTCACCTGAGCTGCATTTGCCATTGTATTTGTAATTCTTCTTCTTCTTCTTCTTCTTCTTATCAATTGCGTGTTCAAATTATTGTTCGTTAAATGTCCTATAAAATGTCGTTCAAAATCTCGCGGTTTCTCGCGGTTACTTACCGACGCTTACGATGACGCGCTCCAACCAAATGGTACATCACGTTTCCGGGTGATGGATTTGATGTCTGCAGCTGGACCCTCAGCAGACGCACGCGCACACGCTTTTCATATGCCACTCGCCTCAGCTGAGTGTCAATGTCGGCCCAGTACCTGCAGAGGGCGCCAGACCCACAGGGTTAGGGCCCTGAGATGGGGCTTTATTCATTCCATAACAGACAAACGCTCTAGGAGCCTTTTTACAAGACATGCTGGTAGGTAGAGCCATCTGACCAATGAGCTAGAGTAAGACTAATGAGCTAGAATAATACTCTCCATCAGCTTTGCCTCTCCAAAACTTCAACTTTACCTCCAGGAACACTTATCATTGAACAATACTACTAGGCAATTGTTTGTCACACATTTTTATATTTATATCAATCTATTAATTTTGCCTTTATTAGACTAAACATTCCTGAGTCTGAGGCCTGCAAACTTACTTACTGCAAAAAGAAGCTGTTAATGAGTTCATGGGCATTGGGAGGAATGCCTCTCGGTGAGCAACAAGATCATTTTGGGGCATTATTTCCCTTTTTGAAATGAACTTAAAGTGGCAGTGAAGTTCCCTAGGAGGCTGACTGACTGTTTGGGGTGTGAGAACTCTGTGGTGGGGAGATAGTTCATGACAGCAATGTAGACAAACTGCTGTGCGTCCTCCATGACACTCAGGATGGACTGAAGGTCTTCGGTCCTCCCCGCGGCACAGAAGGATGGTGGGGAGCTCTGGGGAGGCAGGATATTGTTGTTAGCATGTGGGTAGTTTTAAAAGGATAGTTCACGACACTACACGACACAGACATTATCAGCAGCAACATTTCTTTGCAAGAACTATCCCCACACATAGCGTTGGGGAGACATTTACATTTACATTTACATTTACATTTTTGGCATTTAGCAGACGCCTTATTCCAAAGCGACTTACAATCAATACATTTGAATACTAAGCATGTGAATCAGCAGTCCACCATTCGTTGCAGGAAGAGTACTCTAGCTCGGGCCCGGGGCCACTGATAGAAGGAAAAACCTTCTCCCTATTATCGCCTTCTACTAATTATTATTTTATTTATTTTTTATATTACTGGAGAAACTGAGAAACAGTACAAGGGGGGCAATAGAAGTTCTTAGGGACACAGTAGAGGGGAAAGCGGGTGTCTTTAGGAGACGTAGTGGTGAGGGTCAGAAGATGTCTCAGGAGGAGCAGTTAAGATGTAACCTGAAGAGATGGGTCTTCAGTCTACGACGGAAGATGGGTAGTGACTCTGCCGTTCTGACAGCCGTGGGGAGCTCATTCCACCAGCGGGGAGCCAGTGTTGTGAAGAGACGTGATCGGGCAGCCCGACTGCTGTGTAGAGGAGGTGGGGCCAGTCGGCCAGCCGAGGTGGAGGAGCGGAGTGAGCGGGCAGGGGTTTGGGGGGTTACCATTTCCTTCAGGTAGGCAGGGGCTGTCCCTTTAGCTGCCTGGTATGCAAGCACCAGGGTCTTGAATCTGATGCGAGCTGCTATCGGGAGCCAGTGCAGGGTGCGAAGGAGAGGGGTGACATGCGAGTATTTGGGGAGGTTGAATACCAGCCGGGCAGCAGCATTCTGGATGAGCTGCAGAGGTCTAATGGCTGAAGCGGGGAGCCCAGCCAGGAGTACATTGCAGTAATCCAGGCGGGAGATGACCAGTGCCTGGGTCAAGAGTTGCGCTGCCTCTCTGGTAAGGAATGGTCGTATCCTTCTGATGTTGTAGAGGAAGAATCTGCAGGAGCGAGCCGTTGCTGCAATGTTCTCCGCACAGGATAGTCGGTTATCCAGGATCACTCCAAGGTTCTTGGCTGTCAGGGAGGGGGTTACAGTAGAGTTCTCCACTGTGATGGAGAAGTCTTGGAGAGGGCAGGCTTTCCCGGGGATGAAGAGGAGCTCGGTCTTGTTAAGATTGAGCTTGAGATGGTGGTCAGCCATCCAAGTTGAAATGTCAGCGAGACATGCTGAGATACGGGTTGCCACGTGTACATCAGACGGGGGGAAGGACAGGAAGAGTTGAGTGTCGTCTGCGTAGCTGTGGTAGGAGAGCCCATGTGAAGAGATTACCGAGCCAAGAGACTTGGTGTAGAGGGAGAAGAGGGGCCCTAGGACGGAACCCTGGGGAACTCCAGTGGAGAGGGTTCGTGGAGAAGATAGCGATTCTCTCCAGGTCACCTGGTAGGAGCGGCCCGCCAGGTAGGAAGAAAACCAGGAGTGTGCGGTGCCAGAGATGCCCAGGTCTGAGAGGATGGAGAGAAGGATCTGGTGATTGACTGTGTCGAAGGCAGCAGACAGGTCAAGGAGAATGAGAACAGAGGAGAGGGAGGAAGCTTGGGCAGAGTGGAGGGCTTCCGTGACAGCAAGGAGCGCAGTCTCAGTGGAATGCCCAGCCTTGAAGCCGGATTGGTGGGGGTCTAAGTGATCCATCTTCCGGAGATAGTCAGTCAGTTGTTTAGATGCCGCACGTTCAAGGGTTTTGGAAGGGAAGGAGAGAAGGGATACGGGTCTGTAATTGTGGACAGATGATGGGTCAAGGGTAGGTTTCTTGAGGAGAGGCTTGACTCTGGCTATTTTGAAGGCCGCTGGGACAGATCCAGTGGATAGGGAGGAGTTGATTAGGGTGGTAAGGTAAGGAAGGATATCGGCGGAAATGGATTGGAGAAGGGGGGAGGGGATGGGGTCAAGAGGGCATGTGGTTGCCCGCTTTGATGTGATAAGTGTGAGAATCTCATCGGGGGAGAGGGGGGAAAAAGATGACAATCCAGAGATCGAGTGTCGAGGGGAGAGTTTGGAAGGGGTGTTAGCATTGTTAGTGGGAACAGTGTTAGCATTGTTAGTGGGAGGAGGGAGCGGTGGGGGGAGAAAGGTGCTGCTGATGTCGTCCACCTTTTTTTCAAAGTAGGTGACAAAGTCATCGGCGGACAGGGAGGAAGGAGGAGGGGGAGGAGGTGGATTAAGGAGTGAAGAGAAAGTGGAGAACAGTTTTCTAGGATTAGAGGCAGAAGAATGTATTTTTGAATGATAGTAGGATGTTTTAGCAGCTGATGCCGAGGAGGCGTAGTTGGCAAGGAGAGAGTGATAGAGGTTAAGGTCATCAGAAAGGCCAGTTTTTCTCCATTTCCTCTCAGCTGCTCTGAGCTCTAGTCTACAAGCATGTAGCGTTTCAGAGAGCCAGGGAGCTCGAGGAGAGGATCGAGCTGGCTTCAAGGTTAGTGGACAGAGGGTGTTGAAGGATGAGGTGAGAGCGGACAGGAGGGTTGAGGATGCCGCATCAGTGGATAGAAGGGAGAAGGATTCGACAGAGGGTAGGGAGGATAGGACAGAAGAAGAGAGGGTGATGGGGGACAGGGTACGTAGGTTACGACGAGAGGGTCTTAAGTGGTTAGAGGCTGAGAGGGAAGAGGAAGTTTTGAGGGGAAGGGAGAAGGATATAAAGTGGTGATCAGAAACTGGAAGAGGGGTAACGGTAAGGTTGGAAGTGTGGGAAGATCTGGTGAAGACAAGGTCGAGCTGATTGCCTGCCTTATGAGTCGGAGGAGAGGGGGACAGGGTAAGGCCGAAGGAGAGGAGAAGGTCAAGTACTCCAGATGAGAGAAGCTTCTCAGATTGGAAATTGAAGTCACCTAATAGTACGAGCGGAGTGCCATCATCAGGGAAGGAGCTGAGAAGGCCATCCATCTCGCCTAGGAAGTCACCGAGCTGGCCTGGGGGGCGATAGATGACGACAATGTGGAGTTTGACCGGGGAGGAGACAAAAGCAGCATGAAATTCAAAGGAGGATGTAGACAAGTGTGCCAGGGGAAGGACAGTGTGTGACCACTTGGGCGAGATGAGGAGTCCTGTGCCTCCCCCTCGACCAGATGGTCTAGGGCAGGGGTCGGCAATTAAGTTTGGCCTCGGGCCCAAAAAAATGTTGCCACTAGATGGCGGGCCCGAGCATAATCAAAGGCTAATTTAAGTAATTGATTGTTAAAAATGTGACACGTTCTAATGCTTTGACTTCTTCTAACCCTAACCCTTCTTCTTTCGAAAAATGTACACATCGCTAGTCAACTAACACAGCTTGTTTTGTGAGTCTGCTAACAATGTAAAGTAGTGTTATAGTTAACTAGTTAGCAGTCCAATCCATTGCGTTGCAGTATTTTGGCGTGACTAGCGAGTTTGTGTTGTGATTCTCAACAACGTTGAAACGTAGTTTCACCCTTTTCCATATTTTTTATGTGTGGACTGACGATGTAGCGCAGCCTAACTTATTCTAATAATGATTTAACATTGTTTTATTCTGATAATTAATCCCCCCTCCTCCCAGACAAGGTCACATTATTATTGGATTGGTTGTTTGCGTGCCGGGTGAAGTTAGCTAAACATTTAACCTGCTAGCTAGCAAGAGAAACATAATGTCACTCTCCAAAGGTCTAAAGGCGAAAGTTGACGGTGAAAACAGGGAAACAGGAATGGACAGCGAACTATACGTTCATCCTACCTCGTTTCATCAATGCAAAGCCGTTATGAGGATCACATTTTACGTGCTCACAATGTTCCCTTTCTATACATTGCTCTGTCGTTTCAGGAGCATAGATATGCACCACCATGATCAAGCGGATTCTGCGGGGGGGGTTTTGCGACGATTTTGTTGTCAATGTTTTTCAGAAAATTAAACTGAATATGCTTTGTTACTGTTCATATGTGTGTTGCAGTCACATATACGTACACATTACATTAGAATGATTTACTGAGCTGGTGTTGTTTTTTTCAAACCACACACAGCATGTCGGCTATTTCAGTACCACGCGTTGTCCACCTACTTATGATTCACTATGAGGGGTTCAGCGTCAGTGCGCTTCGGTGCACCCCACTGCCTGATTGTCTGTCCCTCTGTCATTCACTCTCAACATGGATAAAAGTACAATAAGCATTATTCAGGTGGAGGTAGATTCTCTATTCGGACATTATAGGCGCTATATGTGGGACTGTCG
The DNA here is from genome assembly GCF_963989245.1 of Nansenia antarctica. Lineage (NCBI taxonomy): Eukaryota > Metazoa > Chordata > Actinopteri > Argentiniformes > Microstomatidae > Nansenia > Nansenia antarctica. The sequence goes on from NC_137674.1 coordinate 66,798,205, forward strand.
GTCCGATATTGTAAAAGAAAAAAAAAGTGGATTCTCAAAATAATCTGCTGGGCCAAATATTATTGGTGATGGGCCAGCAATGGCCCACGGGCCGCCTATTGCCGACCCCTGGTCTAGGGGAATGAGAAAAGGAGTAGGCGGCAGAGAGGGCTGCCGGTGTAGCTGTGTTTTCTGGTGTGATCCAGGTTTCAGTGAGAGCAAGGAAATTGAGGGCCATAAGAGATGCATAAGCTGAGATAGCGTCAGCTTTCCGGACCGCCGACTGGCAATTCCAGAGACCGCCTGCGGCGATAAAGTCATGGTCAGTAGAAACTTTCAGTGGCGGGCGGTGCATTGCACACCTAGGCCTTCAGTGATGTCCGACACATTCCTACCTGAATTATTCTACCTCTTAATACCATCGTTATGACGCCATGGCTCTAGAAACTAGACAGAAACACAGTATAACCGGGCGTTGCATCACCTTAACATAGTCAGACAAGTACAACAGAGGTATATTAATATTTCCGAAGCATTTTTAATCAATAAATCCGCATTTACAATGAAGAGTGTTAAACTAACATATTTAAGATCGCTACATTACCCACGTCTGTCGTCTCGTCCACCATAATAGCGACAAAGGGTGCCTTTTTAATCTCCATTTTGATCTCTTCTCCCATCACTTCAGCAATAGCAAAAATCTGGTCGTTTTGTATTTTGCCTGACGTCCCAGTAAACACTTTGTTTGTGGACAGGTGGTAATGTAAATCTGGCTTTCATCGTGTCCCCTAAATGAAAGTTATTGTTTACCCAAAAACAGGACACAATCGATCAGTATTATCGATCAGTCAACGAAAGGGTGACACTTGTTCGTTGAGCTGTAAATCCACTCGCGTGTCCCCAAAGGTGTTCAAAAATCCCACATCTACCGGCATAGTTACGCATCTCAATAGTGAATATCAATAGTGCGTATCAATAGTGCGTATCCAATCAAAAGACGTGCTGGGTGCTGACATCATTGAGCCTTACAGCAGGCGCCGTTGTTGCTATTGCTCACCAACTCGAAATCTACGTAGGTTTCCACTAGGAACGCCACAGGTTTTCTCGATCAACGTTAAGTTACAGGTCGTATCCGCGGCACGGTTTATTGTGCAGGCGGGCAGATTTTGGAGCCCCCTGGCAACACATTTTGATTGGATAAAAGCTCTAACATAAAGGCCAGCCCTCCAAATCTCAATCGGAGACTGGAAGCAGCGCAACCAAGAGGAAAGCTATGAAATGAAGAGAATAGACTATGGGGAATCATTAATACATATTTGTGGAAAAAATATATTAAAATAAAATGTATATTCTGATGATGTTTAGGCCAGCAGAGAAGGCCTTGCTGGCCCTGACGGCACACCACTGGTAGAAAGAGGTGGGTAGATGAGATTGGAAGGTTTGCGAGGGGGGATGTAGCATCTAGGTGTCCTCCTGAGTGTCAGAAGAACAGGGATAGGGAGAAAGCACATTGTGGCAAAAGTCTGTAGAGGGGAAGAGGGCTAAGGAACCAACAGAACTAGGAGTAGCTAAGCGCACTCAGTAGACCGGAGTGACTAGAGAAGACAGCAGCAACACTACAAACAACTGGAAGAGAAGGTACTTAGTACCCTGGCTTCTGGCTTCCTCTCAGGCCTTCCTCGATGGACTCCCACAGATAGACTCCCGTCTTGTTGTCATGAGTCTTAGTGTCAGGAGGCTGTCGCAGAGGCTGTCGCTCTCAGACAGGCCAGATATTAACGACATACTATAGTAAATACACTTATATTAATAATATCATAATATTAAATCACAGAATGGACCTATCGCTAAGCCACGCCCCCTTTGAAAACTCGGACAAACAAACAACGCTTCACTGGCATTGACTGACTGACCGACCGTGACTGAATGACATTCAATGACTTACAATGGCGGGAGTTGGCAAATTTCTGATTTCTGATTTACCACAGCAAGTAATAGACATGTTTTTTGAAGATGACAAGAATATTTAGTCTCGAAGCTTTTCACCATCAGATATTAGCGAGTTGTTTGTCCGAGTTTTCTGCCTGTTGTGACTTTTGCTGTGATATGATTGGACAATTTCTATTCTGGTGCGTGGCTTCGTGATAGATCCATTCCCTCAGGATAGATAGACGCTGGAGGCCGTGCCGTTGAGTGGCAGCTGCATGGGCGTGTCCTTGTTGTAGGCGGTGGAGTAGCTGCTGGGCCAGGGGGAGGGGATACTGATGACGTCACTCTGGCCCAGATACCAGTAGGCCTCGAAGATCTTCCCCAGGTCTTCAGCCAAGCAGCTGCAGTTGTACACCACGGCTCCCAGCTCCTTCACCTGAGCAGGGACACAAGAGAAGACATACGTTTCCCAGTGTTTCAACCAACACTGATCTTTAGAGGTATTTTTTTCAGAATCAATGGCTATATAAAGTCCTAAAAATGTATGTACCAATCCTAGATAGCCCTAACCCTAACATAAAACAATGTCTTCCTCAAACGACCACAAGTATTATGTTTAGAATGGTGAGAGGAACAACTTCTTCTTCATTTTCATTTTCCCACACTTGAGCTGACAGATTTGTTTTCGAAAAATAAAACCGACTGTGTCATAGTATCATGTCAGAGTGGCTTTGGGACATTGGCTTTGGGACTTACTTTAGACACATAAGGGTTGTCAGGGTATATACAGGAATCTTGAGGTTAATTTCAATACCTTTCTAAGACTTTTTAAAGACCTTGTCAATATTTTTCCAGACCTCACCGCCACTTCGAGCTGTAACCGTTTACATCAGTGACACCTTTAACTTAACAGCTTTAGTTTGCAATAGACTAGACCACTATCATACAACAGAATTTCCCGTTCATCTTAGTTTTTTAATAAAACTAATACATTCACGAACTTTTACTAAAAGTTTTTAGGACTCAAACTCTTTGGACAGAGTCTAATTCAGAAAAATACAAAATTCAAGACCTCATAAAATCGTGATAATACTTTTTAATACTTATTAAGGGTCTTGATTTTCCCAAAATTGATTTATCAACTTTTAATACTTTTCAAGACACCGCGGATACCCTGGTTGTTACCCTGGTCTAAGTTTTTTTGTTGTTGTTGTTTTTTTTTCTCCAGATGTTATCCCCTTTTTCACCCAATTTGGTATCCAATTGAACCCAACCTAGCATCCAATTATCCCCTGCCTATTGCGTAGGATCCGCCGCACGACCCCGTGGCGGCAGCCCCAGAGGAGATCGCCAGGCAGACTAGCTGACTGGCTCCTCGAGCCCGACACCGTTATTCCGGCACCCCGGGGGCGGTGTTGCGCGACGGATCCTTGTCCGGAAATAGTCCTTTACCTCTTTGGGAGCGGCCGCTCAATATGCCGCTCCCTGTGGGCCCCGGCCATATCCGGGTCTGGCGAGACCGGGATTCGATCCCAGTCCCCGGTGGGCAGCTTGCACTAGTGGCTAGTGCTTAGACCGCTGCGCCACTGCGGGGCGTAAGTGTTTTTGATAAATCTAACATATCGGGTTGATCTCATGCAAGCACCACAGATGCTTGTGTGCACCACAAATACGTTGTCTACGGTATTGGTCTTTATGGTCAGACATATCTGATATGGGTATCAGGGTATCTGCATTGCCACTCCTGTAGGGATAGGCTGTTATTTATCATAAAGGAATCAAATTAATGATGACGTCTAAATGTTTTGTTATATTTATTTTGTTGTAAGCTCAAAAATCTCTGTGTGTGTGTGTGTGTGTGTGTGTTTGTGCTTGTGCGCGTGTCTGTCCATCCGTGTCCAGACTGAGAATCTGAAAGTGTTGATGCAGACTATGGAGAATTGGGCTCACAGACTGTACCCCAAACTGCAGTTTGATGACTTCATAGGCAAACTAGAGACATTAGGCGGCAAAAAAGAAGTGCAGGTGAAAAAAACAAAGGAAAACCTCCCCCATATGATCCTCAATGGCTTTAGTGTGTTTAAAAAACATGTGTGAAACCTTAATTCTTGCTTTATTTTCATCAGACTTGTCTCAAGCGAATACGATTGGACATGGCGTTGACACATGACGATTTCATAGGCAAAGACGGTAAGACACAAATGTCACTATCCAGGGCATATTTACAGTAATACACCAAACACTAGGTGGAAAACAATGGAAGTGTATTTTTGAAGTAACCATGGCTATAATAATGTTATTACTACAGAAGAGCCTTGACATGTCATGTTCCTAAACAAAGGTAGTGATTCACAGGCTGAGTGACTTTCTCAATTCATCCAGGTGAGGAGGGGGAGGAAGCAGTACGGAGAGAAGACCCTATCCATGATGACCCAGACCCGTTCGGAGATGGAGGTTTCGCTGACGAACCCCCAAGACTGATCCACTCCACCCCAGCCCCCGCCCCCGCTCCCACGGCCCTCCCCTCCCTGACCGAGGAGCAGCAGAGACGTATGGAGCTGAACAAACAGTTGGCCCTGGAGAGAAGACTGGCGCGTATGCAACAGCACACAGGTCAGTCACCCAACCACACCCAGAAGGACATTTTGACAGGGTAGAAAATGTATTTGTAGTTCGAAACAGTAAAAACAAAAACAAAACAAAAACACCAGTGGGTTATTTTCCTGAAAGCTGTTGTACCTTTAAAATCATCTTGGGTTCATGTGGGCAGCGGGCTACTGGGAACTCATCCAATATCTCAATTCCTCTGCCGACACTTGACTTTGCCATACCCGATATAGAGATTGAATTGCAGACATTTAACCAAATGACCTCAGTTGGTTAATCTTAATTAATTATTTATGAATTAATTAATTAATTGGGGCGGCGGTAGCCTAGAGGTTAGAGAGGCCGGCTAGCACTCGGAAGGCCGCTGGTTCGATGCCCACCTCAGGAGGGAGCTTGCATGTGCCGTTGAGCATGAAGTGCTTCGAGAAACTAGTTCGGGCCCACATACTCACCCCTCCTGCCCAACCTGGATCCATACCAGTTCGCCTACAGAGCCCACAGGTCCACAGAGGACGCCATCGCGACGACTCTCCACGCCACTCTATCCCACCTGGAGAGGGGAAACAGCTACGCGAGACTGCTCTTTGTGGACTTCAGCTCTGCCTTCAACACCATCCTTCCAGACAGGCTAGTGACCAAACTACTAGACCTGGGACTATCACACTCTATATGTGCATGGATCAAGGACTTCCTGTCCGACCGCCCCCAGAGGGTGCGGGTGGGCTCCCACACCTCCACAGCCCTCAGACTCAGCACTGGGTCCCCCCAGGGCTGCGTGCTAAGCCCCATCCTCTACAACCTCTACACCTACGACTTCACCCCCATCCACCCCAGCAACTCCATCGTAAAGTTTGCAGACGACACCACCGTGGTGGGCTGCATCTCGGGGGGGGACGAGGCGGTGTACAGGGATGAGGTAGAGCAGCTGAGCAAGCTGTGCAAGGTTAACAACCTGCTGCTGAACCAGTCAAAGACCCAGGAAATCATCGTGGACCAGCCCCTGCTCATCGCCGGAGAGAGCGTGGAGAGAGTCTCAACCCTCCGATTCCTGGGGGTGCACATACAGGATGACCTGTCCTGGAAGAACAACACAGCAGCCACCATCAAAAAGGCACAACAGCGGCTCTACTTCCTGAGAGTCCTCAGGAAGGAACACAACAAGCAGGAGATACTGGTGGCCTTCTACCGCGGCGCAGTGGAGAGCATCCTCACCTACTGCATCTGCAACTGGTTCTCCAGCTGCACAACCGCAGAGAGAAATGCGCTACAGAGAGTCGTGAGAACAGCCCAGAAGATCACCGGCGCCCCCCTCCCCTCTCTGGAAGAGCTGTACAACACACGCTGCCTCAGGAAGGCCTCCAAGATCTCCAGAGACCCAACCCACCCTGGGTACGAACACTTTGCCCGGCTGCCCTCGAAAAGGCGGTACAGGACCATGGCCGCAAGGACAAACAGACTGAAGCTCAGCTTCTACCCCAGGGCCATCCAGGCCCTGAACACAGCAAAGACCTAGGTTCTGGGCCCTGGACAGTCTGGACGGATTGATGGCAGCTGCTGGATTGAAAAAATCAGGTGTAGTGCTGAGGCACAAATGTGTACATTTCAAGCCTGCAAACTGCGACACTTTAAATGAATGTGCAATAACACTATGTGCAATATGACAACCCTAGTCGTCTTATCTGTACAGTATAGTATAGTGGATAGTGTACATAGCCTTTATTTATGTAAACCAGCTCCGTTCCCTTCTTGTTTTTGTAGTATTTTTTTCTTTTTTTTTTCTTCTTTCCTAGCACCAGGGGAGCCACCCCTCCCAAATTTCGTTGTTTGGTACCTGTACTATAGCAATGACAATAAAGACCATTCATTCATTCATTCATTAACCCCTAATTGCTCCAGGGGCGCCGAATATGGCTGACTCTGTGCCTAGAGCAATAATACCAAATTCCAACAATTGACTGACAAGTTGATTGCATGGCAATAAATCAGTAAAAAATAAAAATAAACAAGATCTCCCTCCCTCCTCAGAGGCCTACCAGACCGCGACTCTGAGTCAGTCAGCTGAGGAACCCTCCACCAGCTCCTCATCACACTTCTCCAGTCAGAGGAACCATCAAGAAGACAATGTTGATGATGATGATAATGATTTGGACCACAGCCCAAAGAACAGACCCCTAGACAAAGGCTCTCTGCTGGAGCCAGACTCCCCAGTGTGTGAGAGGAGAGACACCAGCAACAACCCTATTCCTGAACTGAGCAACAGCCAGGAACACAGCGACTGACACACACACACACACACACACACACACACACACACACCATCAAGGTACCTTGAGAGGACTACCAACCAAGCTAAGGATGTTTTTGCCTGTTCAAGTTCGAGTTTGACAATTCACTTGAAGGGGCCTTAATGATGTTTCCTCAAACCATGTTTGTCCTTATGTGTAAGGATGCTGTCGCGCAAAGAGCTAACTTTGATTATTATATATTTTTTTTCATCAAACATTTCTTGTTGTCAATAAAAGTATTTTAAAAATCCTTTAAAAAAAATTCTGGGTCTATTGCTCTGTCACCTAGCATTTTGGAGTTTAGCTTGCAACGTCGCGAGCGTGTTAGCGGCTACATTACAGTAACTTCCTCTTATACGTTTTGGTAACGGCCCTGGTAACAATCTATGCCACTTGCAAAGAAGATAAGGGTTAGTTCAACCTTATGTTGCGGTGTTTGCTCAATTTGATGTTTGACACTGGTCAGAGTAGATCCAGTTCACATTGGGAAGGATCAATGCTTTGGTATGTAGCCTAGAGGTTAGAGAGGCTGGCTAGCAGTTGGCTGGCTAGTTTGATCCCTGCCTCAGGAGGGAGCTTGCATGTGGCCTTGAGCAAGGCACTTAACAAGTCTCATGATACATTTACATTTTTGGGCATTTAACAGATGCCTTTATCCAAAGCGACTTTTCTTTTTTGCGATTGATGTGTGGTTTCATGTATGTGGGAATAAATGTTTTAAGTGACAAACCAAAAAAAACAAAACAAAACAAAACAAAATATGTTTACAAAATAAATACATCTTTCTTCTAATTCTAATAGATGCGTTTTCATTATTGTTACCGCTGCTTCATAGGTCTGAATAACACTGACAGGCTTTATATGTGTCCCTTGAACAGAGCTTGTATAGAAAAATTATAGCATGCATCATAGGAAGGTGCCCGGGCGCCGCGCAATGATAATTTCCGTCGTTTTCAGTGAAAATTATTTTGTCACCTTTTTGGGCCAGCACCCCTGCATTCCCAAAAAATGTGATAGAAATGAGCCATTGAATTGTTGCACTCTCTCCAGCAATTCCCAGTTCCCGGTGTACCATTCTGTAAGTATTTTCTTCTTGGGGTAATAAAAAACCTAATAATGTTCTTCCATGAAAATTCTCTCCATTGTCCAGAGCTAGAGGTGGTGGATTGTATTTTACATAATGTTCAACCATTCTTCCTCAGTTAGGACTATGTTTGCTTCCTTCTCGCACTTATCCCTAACATATAAGGTGGAGTAATTCTTGGTGGACTGTATACTCTTCTGTATAATTCTTGACACCAGTTTCTTGTGGGTGTTGCCCTTATACGCATCAATAAAAATGTTGACGAGACTCATTTCAGAAACCTCATTATTCTTTATATTCTTATAGAAGTAATGCCTCAGTTGTAAATACCTGTAGAAATCTTGTTTCTCTAGGTTGTGATTATCAATAAGATATTGAAAGGCCTGTATTGGATGAAATTAGGTAGGGATGTCCCGATCCCATTTTTTCACTACCGATACCTGGGCTTCAGGTATCTGCCATACCGATATCAATCCGATATTAGTATTTATTGTTTTACTCCTGAATAATAACAAATACTTCCCCAGTATATAGTCCACAACAACAGTTGGCTATTAAAGACTGCCAGCCTTTATTCAAGCAACAAAAACAGTACTCACTGTTACTCACTACTCAGTGACCAACTGGTTTCAAGTTAAAACAATTTAAACAGCAGCATTCAGCATTGTAGAAAAAAAATGAGTTACTGTCTGACTATCTCACTATCTCACTATGGGAACGCCCCCTGCGTGACCTCATCAGAAACTGAATTACACTGCGCCAGCCCATTGGCTGGCCAAGGCAACGCTGGTGTCACGAGGGACGGGACCCTCTGCCTATATAAGACGTACACACGGCATTGTCGTCATTCAAAAACCTTTGGTCGCTACTCGCTGGTGCTGACAACAACTGTGTGGGTGGGGTGGGGTGGCTAAACAGAGAGCTAAACAGTCCACAGATACGAGCGACCACAACACACACACACTGTATGGAAAGTTTGAGCGGCAGTGACGGCCGCGCGCTTCACTTAGTATTTATTCTTGATTATTTTGAACGTCTCGCTCAGCCCGTCAGTGACGGTGCAGTGTGTGTGTGTTAGCCCGTCAGTGACGGTGCAGTGTGTGTGTGTTAGCCCGTCAGTGACGGTGCTGAGCCGTGCTGTACGTTAACAAACACGTTTGTACAGCTGTTCCTTTGTGTCGACCTCCCTCTGTGCCTAGAGACTCTTACACTAACGTTACCACCAGGTGCTAGCTAGCTACGGTAGCTAATGTTACCACCAGGTGCTAGCTAACTACGGTAGCTAACGTTACCACCAGGTGCTAGCTAGCTAAGGTAGCTAATGTTACCACCAGGTGCTAGCTAGCTAAGGTAGCTAACGTTACCACCAGGTGCTAGCTACGGTAGCTAACGTTACCACCAGGTGCTAGGTAGCTAAGGTAGCTAACGTTACCACCAGGTGCTAGCTAGCTACGGTAGCTAACGTTACCACCAGGTGCTAGCTAACTAAGGTAGCTAACGTTACCACCAGGTGCTAGCTAACTAAGGTAGCTAACGTTACCACCAGGTGCTAGCTAACTAAGGTAGCTAACGTTACCACCAGGTGCTAGCTAACTAAGGTAGCTAACGTTACCACCAGGTGCTAGCTAGCTACGGTAGCTAACGTTACCACCAGGTGCTAGCCAGCTACGGTAGCTAACGTTACCACCAGGTGCTAACTAGCTAAGGTAGCTAACGTTACCGATGCATCATCAGACAGAAATGAGCAACTGCGACTCCGCAATTGGCTACTATACAATGGTGCCAAAATCAACTATCCAAATATGAATCTGCGTATATCTATGTACAACCGTGTTGTAGCCTATTATTATCATTGCCGACACAGGTCGACATGAGAATTGTTGGCTACTTCATATCACAACTGAACATTCATATATATAGCCTATAGCATTATTTGAAAATTGACAGCGCTGTACATAGTGTCATTCAATGCACAAGCACGTAATTTCAAACGATTTTGGTCGACAGCGAAATACATTATCAATATCTTATTATCAATTGTCAATACTCTCTCCCTTCTTCTCCTTACTTTCCTGTCTGTCTTCACTATATCTGGGACTGCCCCACTCAGAAATATCCGTTCGTTATATCGTTGATGATTACAGGCATAATCATCGCCGACATCATTTTATTTGATGTACACATTTCACGGCAAGAGACAGTTTATTCACCCAACAATTGTTTGTTCACTGCACAACATGAACACAGTGAGGATTCAAACAAACAAAATAATTAATACACTCTGCAATTGGCTACTACTACAACGTGGTCTACAGTGATTTACAAAAAAGACATTATATACAATATTATAAATATCCGTTTGTTATATAATATTAGTTGATGAACTACTTTGCTGCGGTACCTATGTAATACCACACAGCTTGATAGGTACATACTGTGCAGTGCAGTGGCGCCGGCAGGATTCGATTTCATAGTAAGCACAGAAACGTAAAAAACTTCGCAGAAATAGCGCAGACTAGCCTACAATATACATAGGTTGGATGATTGTATCACCTATTCATAGTTTTCAGTCACGTGACTGGCGCAGAGCCCTGGCGGCCAAAACATAGTGGAAACTCCGTAGAACTGCAGCACTGACCTGTCATTAACCACCTGTTTCAAGCAACAATGATTTAGATCACCTCTCAAAAGAAGAAAAACAAATATGTGAACAAACTACAAATTTTGGGCACTTGCGATCCATATAGAGCACCCGCCGCAGTATTTCAATCAGTAAAAACAGCGAAGTCGCTGCCAGAGCTGCAGTTCGGTGATGTCTACATACAGTATATCTTGTGGAGAATCCTTCCCCTCACACTGCCGCCAGGATGAAAGCGTCCAAAAGTACAGACAGTTATCTGTTAGATCTGGATGGGTCAATAATGCTAATGTTAGCTAGCTAGCTAAAGGACCTACACAACCAACTCCAAGCTGGTAGCGTCCACAACAACAAACCATGTCAGAACGATTATGCAAAGATAATGACTAAAAATTGAATAACTAGGCTAGTCAAAGTCAACTTTATTGTCAATCCAATATATGTACAGACATGGATTATATGTACAGTCAATCCAATATATGTACAGACACAAGATTAGAAAATAACTATATATACAAAAAATACTAGATAAAAGATTTGAAATGTGCGGTACAATGTACAGGGGTGGAATACAATATGAACAATGACAATAGTGCAATAGTGATAATTGGCTCAGTATAATCGAGTAAAGTGGCTAAGTAAATAATTAAAATCATCAGTGTTCACTTGAGCTTAATCTTCTCCTCTGAGTTTTTCTTTTTCTGACGGAATTCTGTAGAAGCCCAACCCAGGGTCGTCTCCTCGTCGGTTAGTGCACCCGATTGCACAGCAACTATCCAGCATTTTGTCAAACAACTAATTACTTGGTAAAAACCTGATAAAATAACTGGCAGGCAGCGGAAGAAAGATTTGTTTTCAGTCACAGTATCCTGGGTGGAAGTGATAGAATCAATCACACTGTCACACAGCTACTACCTTCTTTGAAAGAAAACCATTTATTGCTTTAAGTGAAAAGTACATAGTTACAAGTGCAGAAGGTTACAACTATATTCAGACAACAACATTCATAGAACATTGAACAATGAACACCTAGTCTCTTTGTAGGGATTTGTCTGAACTCAACTATCTATCTTGATACTACTGTAGTAACACAGTAGTAGCACAACTAGCAGACTAGGATTAGCACATTAATACCCCAATCCCTCTACCTCCTCCTCCTCTTAGATGGTTGAGGGGTGAATTCTTGTGTTTTATGTACGTAGGATTATTCATTTGAATCACAAAGGGGGCGGCCGATGAATCACTGTGATGTTCTTCTAACAGATATAATAATACATACCCCTATAATACATTATGGAACATACATTATACTATTATTACTAGTGGTGGGGGCCCAGAAAGACTGACACGTAAGGCACAATTCTCTGATGGAAGTAAATAATAGATAGAGCACATAGGCGCTCTGGTGGTGGTGTGTGTGTGCAGTGGTGGACTCAGGCTGTTGTTATCAGTTACAGGTGGGCGTTCCCATTATGCCGTGACGACCTCGAAACACAGATGAAAACAGCCCAGGTGACAGCGCATGCGCACCTAACACATGGGGGAAACAAAGGGCCTATTTGGTGACACTGTGACAGCGCACCAATACATAGGCTAGCACCGAAACGAGAGTTTTGCACTCACTTTAGGCCTACAACACACACAGCAGCATACACGTTTCAACGACCAGATATGTGACAATATAGGCTAGCCCAGACAGAAGCCGCTGCACCACTTAACAATAAAAGCAAGACCAAACCAAACCGACTGGCAATAAAATCATAAAATGTTCCTACCTATTTGAAGTGAAGTCTGCGCCTCCCCGTTGCATCAAACTCCAGCAGAATGGCCTCTGCATCAATAGGAATGTCATGATGTATATTCATAAGGGCAAGTCCACTCAGTCTCTTGTCTGTCATGCTGTTCCGGAGATATGTCTTCAAGCGACGTAAACAGCTGAATGAACGCTCCGCACTGGCAGTGGACACGGGCATTGTTAGGAGAACCTTCATGACAGTATGCAGGTTGGGGTAGAAGTCTGCGGTTAGTCTCAGAACTTGGAGGATGTCACTGGTGACAGGTGTATCATGCGGCCTGTTGCGCTCCCTCCACAGATTAAGCTCCATATCTGCAGTGTCAACACTGGGCATCAGCGCACCATACTCCTCCTTGATCTCCCTCCATAAACTGTCCGTCAACAGTGGCAATTTGTCGGGTAGAAGGTACTGGGCTTTAAGACGTGGCAGTGCAAGGCATACTCTGTCTCTCACCTCTGTGGTCAGGTGGTCGATGAACGGAAAGAAAATGGTTCTTTTCCAGTACTCTTGTGGGTTTTCTAAAGGTGTGTTAGACCTGTGGGCTTGTCTTTTGGCGATGCGAGGCAGTGAAGGGACAACATCAACAATCGCAGCCAGAGAGCATGTTTTTTCCCATATATCGCTGTATGTGGAGTCATTTCTTTTGTGCTCAAGCACACTCACAAGATCCGTGGCCATTTGAGCGGCCATAGGTAGCTCGCATTTTGGATTCTGTAAGCCATTACTCAGCGGTGTCAGGCAGTGAAGAAGCTCCTGAGTAATGATTAGACAGACAATGAATTCAAAGGTCTCCATGGCCCGAGTGAGGGAGGATGCTGTGGAGCTGCATTTGGCGTCAGTGTCTGTTTTCAGCTCAGCCAGTGTGGTTAACACGTCCTCGTAGTTTTCGATTATAGTAGACAGACACATATCATGCTGAGACCAGCGGGTATCAGAGAACTTTTGGAGGCGTTTTTTGCTGCTACTGTTGCCCAGTAAGCACTGTAAGCGCTTTGGGGAGGCTGTGATGAAGGTTACTATCTCTCGACTTGTTTGCAGAGTATTGCGGACCACAGGGATTTTCGTTGAGTGCACAATCGCTAGGTTTAGCGCATGATTTCTACAGTGCACATAGACGGCAGCAGGGTACTGTACTCTGATGCGCGCCTGAACGCCTCGCACCTTCCCACTGACATTCCCAGCGCCGTCATACCCCTGTCCAACCATACGAGCAGGATCCAGATCCAGTTCTCTTAATCGGTTTAACAGAAGTTGGGTCAAGGTCTCGCCTGTTGTGTCAGCAGTAGAAAAAAATCCCAAAAAATCCTACTAAAAGAGCTACTTGTTCAACGTTGCTTATATCAGCAGTCTCATCAGCCAATAAGGTGAACCACTTGGCATCCCTGCATTTGTTGAGAATTTTGTCTTGAATCTGTTTCCCACATAGTTCAACCAACTCGTTCTGGATATGATGACTAAAGTACTTTGCGTTACTTGGTGCATTTTCGAAATATTCTTTCAGATTCTCATCTCCTTCAGCACGGTATTTCAGAAGCGCCTGGAAATTACTTCGCTCATCAGTGTGGCCTCGAATGGGTATATTTTGCTGTTCGCAAACAGCAATTAGATCGATGACTAGACTGCTGCTTTCTCTGAGATCTTCCAAGTTCTTCATGAAAACATTCCTGGTCCTGAACAGACAAGAGAACACAAATTCAATACTATTAAGTATTTGTGTTGTGGGAAAATACTGTAGCGGTCCTTAACTAGGGATTGAGACAACATTAGAATACTCACATAAACCAGAAATTTCAATTTGCGTTTAAGGTTTTTGTATTTCCTCTTGTAATCCACCTCCATATCGGCTTGACCGTTCATTTCTGACACGGGGATGATGAACACACGTTTATGGGAATTCTGACTTCACTTCGGTCCTCTTCTCAGCCGCAGTCTGATCGATGAATCTTTCGGTCCATGTTTATTGCGCTCTACTGCTTGTTGGTGTGAGCGATCTAATTTGGAATAGATAGACTGGCTCTTTCCCGAAGCAACATCAACAAATTCACCTGCTCGCAGTTGGGCACTAATGTGAGCTGGAGTTGACAAGTGTCTTGAAACTATTTTCTTTGCATTACTCCAGTCAGTAAGTGGCTTCGTTCTCAGAATCATGTCTCCTGATGAGAAAAGCATGCAAGCTACACAAAAAACGCCATCAACGCTTTTACTGTAACGCAGAGTGGGGTAAATGCTCTCATCAAAAAACTCCTCCGGTATTTTCCGTTGCTTCCCACATATTACCCTAATTGGGGGTATCCAATGACTGCTGCTGGCGCCTTCGCTGGTGTTCTCTTCGCATATTTTTATTTTCTTCCCTCTCCCAAATGCCTGAAGAAGGCTCAACTGTCTTTTGGACATTTTCACATCAAATCAGACACTAGACAGCTAATTAGGAAGCTAGTTGAGCTAGTTGAAAATAATTTTTGCGCAAGAAATGAGTGACAAGTCAAATCAAATGACAGTGACGTAAGCACCAATCATTGGCCTTTATGTTTACAAACAACAAACTAATGAGTGATTGGCTGAACGCAACGTGAAAGAGTTTATTAGGGGGTGTTCACACTTGACCTTTCTGACAGCTGACCAATCAGGACGAGGAGAATAGGTAGTCGTGTACCTTCCCTAGTAACCAACTTCCGAGCTACCGGTGCTCCAAGACGTCAGACCCATAAAGATGGACAAAAACAATGCTGCACTACCAGTTGAACAACTCGTGATTGCTACTGGTGTTTCATAACGTGGTTCCAGTGTTAGCAGCATTCGGCAGAAATCTTCATTTTCCGCAACACTGTTGCAAATATACCCAGTTCAACACAACACAAAATACATATAATTATTAAGCACGTTTATTACAGAAGAAAAAAAAATCCTTTAAAAAAAATTGTACGCACAGTGCGTACAGGATTCCGGCTGTATGAGAAAAGCATGCAAGCTACACAAAAAACGCCATCAACGCTTTTACTGTAACGGCCTGGAGAGTAGAGAGTGCGTCAGGGGGTGGTTAGAGGGGAGTGAGGGCCTGGAGAGTAGAGAGTGCGTCAGGGGGTGGTTAGAGGGGAGTGAGGGCCTGGAGTTACCATGGAAACGGACGAAAACATTAGTAGTCAGGTCAATCACTGGGGACTGGGCCTTATAGGGCTTCCTTCTTGTAGGGCTGCCTCTTCCTCTTCCTCTTTCTGCTGTGGAAGGTCCAGCTTCATCAACGAGCGCGGCCTCTCTGCTAAAGGCCAGGGCCAGCTGCAGCTGTAGCTCCTCCTCCCTGCTGGTCTGGGGGCGGGCCTGCTCCAACTCTGAGCCCTGAGGGGACGTGGAGTCAGAAACGTCAGTCAGGTCAATCACTGGGGACTGGGCCTTATAGGGCTTCCTTCTTGTAGGGCTGCCTCTTCCTCTTCCTCTTTCTGCTGTGGAAGGTCCAGCTTCATCAACGAGCGCGGCCTCTCTGCTAAAGGCCAGGGCCAGCTGCAGCTGTAGCTCCTCCTCCCTGCTGGTCTGGGGGCGGGCCTGCTCCAACTCTGAGCCCTGAGGGGACGTGGAGTCAGGAACGTCAGTCAGGTCAATCACTGGGGACTGGGCCTTATAGGGCTTCCTTCTTGTAGGGCTGCCTCTTCCTCTTCCTCTTTCTGCTGTGGAAGGTCCAGCTTCATCAACGAGCGCGGCCTCTGCTAAAGGCCAGGGCCAGCTGCAGCTGTAGCTCCTCCTCCCTGCTGGTCTGGGGGCGGGCCTGCTCCAACTCTGAGCCCTGAGGGGACGTGGAGTCAGGAACGTCAGTCAGGTCAATCACTGGGGACTGGGCCTTATAGGGCTTCCTTCTTGTAGGGCTGCCTCTTCCTCTTCCTCTTTCTGCTGTGGAAGGTCCAGCTTCATCAACGAGCGCGGCCTCTCTGCTAAAGGCCAGGGCCAGCTGCAGCTGTAGCTCCTCCTCCCAGCTGGTCTGGGGGCGGGCCTGCTCCAACTCTGAGCCCTGAGGGGACGTGGAGTCAGGAACATCAGTCAGGTCAATCACTGGTGACTGGGCCTATCACTGGGGACTGGGCCTTATAGGGCTTCCTTCTTGTAGGGCTGCCTCTTCCTCTTCCTCTTCCTGCTGTGGAAGGTCCAGCTTCATCAACGAGCGCGGCCTCTCTGCTAAAGGCCAGGGCCAGCTGCAGCTGTAGCTCCTCCTCCCTGCTGGTCTGGGGGCGGGCTTGCTCCAACTCTGAGCCCTGAGGGGACGTGGAGTCAGGAACGTCAGTCAGGTCAATCACTGGGGACTGGGCCTTATAGGGCTTCCTTCTTGTAGGGCTGCCTCTTCCTCTTCCTCTTTCTGCTGTGGAAGGTCCAGCTTCATCAACGAGCGCGGCCTCTCTGCTAAAGGCCAGGGCCAGCTGCAGCTGTAGCTCCTCCTCCCTGCTGGTCTGGGGGCGGGCCTGCTCCAACTCTGAGTAGAGAGTGCGTCAGGGGGTGGTTAGAGGGGAGTGAGGGCCTGGAGTTACCATGGAAACGGACGAAAACGTTAGTAGTAACTCTTAAGCTAATAAATAAAGATAGCTGAGAATACAATACATCATGCAAGTTAGCCATATCTCATCCATTTCTCATCTATGTTCACCTCCTTGAGGTAAAGCGTCAGCTCCGAGCCGACGTCAATGTCCCAGTTGTCCTTGAGATCGCGGATCGGCCGCAACAAATGAGGGAATCTGGTCTCAACTGCCTTGTCCATGACATCCAGAAACACAATGACCCAATGTGAACACGAGTGCGTCAGGGGGGGGTTAGAGGGGAGTGAGGGCGTGGAGAGTAGAGAGTGCGTCAGGGGGTGGTTAGAGGGGAGTGAGGGCGTGGAGAGTAGAGAGTGCGTCAGGGGGTGGTTAGAGGGGGATATACATGATTACATATGTCTTGCTGCCACGGTATGTAGTCTTGACCGTTTTAACCAAGAAAGCGTGACATTTCTTTGGCTGGATTCTCAATCCCCCCGCAAAAGACACTCCCCGTTCTTCTCCCCGCGGCCCCGGCACATGGCGCTAGCCGCCGGCTACGTTGGGCTGCACAACAAAGTATATCTAACGCGTTCTGCGTTTCTCCTTCCGTCTCCCTGGGCCATGTCCATCCGTTGGGGACAAACGGACTGTGACTGTGCCTCTTCCTCTGATCATCAGCAAACTTACAGAGCAGGGGCTCAGGGGGCGCTGGTGAGGAACGGAACACATCATCATCATCATAAACCTTTGGCATCTTCTTACCCAAAGTTCCTGGCACCATCTTGATAAACTTCCCATTGAAGTGTACCTGCGGCCATGTCCAAACTGCAGCTGTCGCTGCTTTCACTGGAAAAATGTATTGGTGATAAGAGCTGGCGGATGGAACGAAAGCGACCGGAATGGCGGAGATGAGGGGAGACGCCGAAGTCGTTCTGCTGGACAGCGAGGGGCGGCAAGTGAAGACGAGGCTCAACTTGAAACAGAACGACGCACCGGTGTCATCCTCCGTCTCTCCGTCCGCTTTCTTCCCCTGGTCGCGGCCTCGTCCTCCTCGGTGTGGTGTGTCCCACTGTCGCTCCTCTCGCCTCGCTTGGGACTCGTTGGGGCAGCACGTCCTAGCCATAGGCCCCTTCTGTCCGCACACGTCACATTCAACATCGGCTTAGGTCCATTTTCTTCCCCCGTCCTCGAGTCCTCGCCGTTGCCCCGCTGGTCCTCATGACGTTGTCTTCGTCCACGTCCACCTCACCCGTCTTGTCACCCGTCAAGTGTCAAGTGTCTTGTCAAGTCAAGTCTTGTCAAGTCTTGTCAAGTGTCTTGTCACCCGTCAGGTGAGCTACAATCCAGGTGCGTCACAACTGATAGGAAACTACATACACGTTTCTTACAAAGAAAATGGCCAGTCCACAAGCGGCGTACTTACCCAGCACGTAACCCCATTAGAACACAGGTGAGCACAATCCCTCGAGCTTGGCGTCTTGCTCGCCATCACACAGCTCTTCAATGGGTCCCTCAACCTCTATCACATGAGAACTCTGACTGTAGTTTGAGACATGGAACCACACCGATGGGAGATGAGCTGTATTAAAAGACAAGGTGTGCCGTGTTGGATTACAATCAAAGCCGTGGATCTGTGTAAAATGGCCGGACGAGCAGCCTAGCCAAATGTATGACAACTGAAAGAGCAAAAGGAACATAACATTTTCATATGACAGAATGTCAGGAACGTCAGTCAGGTCAATCACTGGGGACTGGGCCTTATAGGGCTTCCTTCTTGTAGGGCTGCCTCTTCCTCTTCCTCTTTCTGCTGTGGAAGGTCCAGCTTCATCAACGAGCGCGGCCTCTCTGCTAAAGGCCAGGGCCAGCTGCAGCTGTAGCTCCTCCTCCCTGCTGGTCTGGGGGCGGGCCTGCTCCAACTCTGAGCCCTGAGGGGACGTGGAGTCAGGAACGTCAGTCAGGTCAATCACTGGGGACTGGGCCTTATAGGGCTTCCTTCTTGTAGGGCTGCCTCTTCCTCTTCCTCTTCCTCTTTCTGCTGTGGAAGGTCCAGCTTCATCAACGAGCGCGGCCTCTCTGCTAAAGGCCAGGGCCAGCTGCAGCTGTAGCTCCTCCTCCCTGCTGGTCTGGGGGCGGGCCTGCTCCAACTCTGAGCCCTGAGGGGACGTGGAGTCAGGAACGTCAGTCAGGTCAATCACTGGGGACTGGGCCTTATAGGGCTTCCTTCTTGTAGGGCTGCCTCTTCCTCTTCCTCTTCCTCTTTCTGCTGTGGAAGGTCCAGCTTCATCAACGAGCGCGGCCTCTGCTAAAGGCCAGGGCCAGCTGCAGCTGTAGCTCCTCCTCCCTGCTGGTCTGGGGGCGGGCCTGCTCCAACTCTGAGCCCTGAGGGGACGTGGAGTCAGGAACGTCAGTCAGGTCAATCACTGGGGACTGGGCCTTATAGGGCTTCCTTCTTGTAGGGCTGCCTCTTCCTCTTCCTCTTTCTGCTGTGGAAGGTCCAGCTTCATCAACGAGCGCGGCCTCTCTGCTAAAGGCCAGGGCCAGCTGCAGCTCTAGCTCCTCCTCCCTGCTGGTCTGGGGGCGGGCCTGCTCCAACTCTGAGCCCTGAGGGGACGTGGAGTCAGGAACGTCAGTCAGGTCAATCACTGGGGACTGGGCCTTATAGGGCTTCCTTCTTGTAGGGCTGCCTCTTCCTCTTCCTCTTTCTGCTGTGGAAGGTCCAGCTTCATCAACGAGCGCGGCCTCTCTGCTAAAGGCCAGGGCCAGCTGCAGCTGTAGCTCCTCCTCCCTGCTGGTCTGGGGGCGGGCCTGCTCCAACTCTGAGCCCTGAGGGGACGTGGAGTCAGGAACGTCAGTCAGGTCAATCACTGGGGACTGGGCCTTATAGGGCTTCCTTCTTGTAGGGCTGCCTCTTCCTCTTTCTGCTGTGGAAGGTCCAGCTTCATCAACGAGCGCGGCCTCTCTGCTAAAGGCCAGGGCCAGCTGCAGCTGTAGCTCCTCCTCCCTGCTGGTCTGGGGGCGGGCCTGCTCCAACTCTGAGTAGAGAGTGCGTCAGGGGGTGTTTAGAGGGGAGTGAGGGCCTGGAGTTACCATGGAAACGGACGAAAACATTAGTAGTAACTCTTAAGCTAATAAATAAAGATAGCTGAGAATACAATACATCATGCAAGTTAGCCATATCTCATCCATTTCTCATCTATGTTCACCTCCTTGAGGTAAAGCGTCAGCTCCGAGCCGACGTCAATGTCCCAGTTGTCCTTGAGATCGCGGATCGGCCGCAACAAATGAGGGAATCTGGTCTCAACTGCCTTGTCCATGACATCCAGAAACACAATGACCCAATGTGAACACGAGTGCGTCAGGGGGGGGTTAGAGGGGAGTGAGGGCGTGGAGAGTAGAGAGTGCGTCAGGGGGTGGTTAGAGGGGAGTGAGGGCGTGGAGAGTAGAGAGTGCGTCAGGGGGTGGTTAGAGGGGGATATACATGATTACATATGTCTTGCTGCCACGGTATGTAGTCTTGACCGTTTTAACCAAGAAAGCGTGACATTTCTTTGGCTGGATTCTCAATCCCCCCGCAAAAGACACTCCCCGTTCTTCTCCCCGCGGCCCCGGCACATGGCGCTAGCCGCCGGCTACGTTGGGCTGCACAACAAAGTATATCTAACGCGTTCTGCGTTTCTCCTTCCGTCTCCCTGGGCCATGTCCATCCGTTGGGGACAAACGGACTGTGACTGTGCCTCTTCCTCTGATCATCAGCAAACTTACAGAGCAGGGGCTCAGGGGGCGCTGGTGAGGAACGGAACACATCATCATCATCATAAACCTTTAGCATCTTCTTACCCAAAGTTCCTGGCACCATCTTGATAAACTTCCCATTGAAGTGTACCTGCGGCCATGTCCAAACTGCAGCTGTCGCTGCTTTCACTGGAAAAATGTCTTGGTGATAAGAGCTGGCGGATTGAACGAAAGCGACCGGAATGGCGGAGATGAGGGGAGACGCCGAAGTCGTTCTGCTGGACAGCGAGGGCCGGCAAGTGAAGACGAGGCTCAACTTGAAACAGAACGACGCACCGGTGTCATCCTCCGTCTCTCCGTCCGCTTTCTTCCCCTGGTCGCGGCCTCGTCCTCCTCGGTGTGGTGTGTCCCACTGTCGCTCCTCTCGCCTCGCTTGGGACTCGTTGGGGCAGCACGTCCTAGCCATAGGCCCCTTCTGTCCGCACACGTCACATTCAACATCGGCTTAGGTCCATTTTCTTCCCCCGTCCTCGAGTCCTCGCCGTTGCCCCGCTGGTCCTCATGACGTTGTCTTCGTCCACGTCCACCTCACCCGTCTTGTCACCCGTCAAGTATCAAGTGTCAAGTGTCTTGTCAAGTCAAGTCTTGTCAAGTCTTGTCAAGTGTCTTGTCACCCGTCAGGTGAGCTACAATCCAGGTGCGTCACAACTGATAGGAAACTACATACACGTTTCTTACAAAGAAAATGGCCAGTCCACAAGCGGCGTACTTACCCAGCACGTAACCCCATTAGAACACAGGTGAGCACAATCCCTCGAGCTTGGCGTCTTGCTCGCCATCACACAGCTCTTCAATGGGTCCCTCAACCTCTATCACATGAGAACTCTGACTGTAGTTTGAGACATGGAACCACACCGATGGGAGATGAGCTGTATTAAAAGACAAGGTGTGCCGTGTTGGATTACAATCAAAGCCGTGGATCTGTGTAAAATGGCCGGACGAGCAGCCTAGCCAAATGTATGACAACTGAAAGAGCAAAAGGAACATAACATTTTCATATGACAGAATGTCAGGAACGTCAGTCAGGTCAATCACTGGGGACTGGGCCTTATAGGGCTTCCTTCTTGTAGGGCTGCCTCTTCCTCTTCCTCTTTCTGCTGTGGAAGGTCCAGCTTCATCAACGAGCGCGGCCTCTCTGCTAAAGGCCAGGGCCAGCTGCAGCTGTAGCTCCTCCTCCCTGCTGGTCTGGGGGCGGGCCTGCTCCAACTCTGAGCCCTGAGGGGACGTGGAGTCAGGAACGTCAGTCAGGTCAATCACTGGGGACTGGGCCTTATAGGGCTTCCTTCTTGTAGGGCTGCCTCTTTCCTCTTCCTCTTCCTCTTTCTGCTGTGGAAGGTCCAGCTTCATCAACGAGCGCGGCCTCTCTGCTAAAGGCCAGGGCCAGCTGCAGCTGTAGCTCCTCCTCCCTGCTGGTCTGGGGGCGGGCCTGCTCCAACTCTGAGCCCTGAGGGGACGTGGAGTCAGGAACGTCAGTCAGGTCAATCACTGGGGACTGGGCCTTATAGGGCTTCCTTCTTGTAGGGCTGCCTCTTCCTCTTCCTCTTCCTCTTTCTGCTGTGGAAGGTCCAGCTTCATCAACGAGCGCGGCCTCTCTGCTAAAGGCCAGGGCCAGCTGCAGCTGTAGCTCCTCCTCCCTGCTGGTCTGGGGGCGGGCCTGCTCCAACTCTGAGCCCTGAGGGGACGTGGAGTCAGGAACGTCAGTCAGGTCAATCACTGGGGACTGGGCCTTATAGGGCTTCCTTCTTGTAGGGCTGCCTCTTCCTCTTCCTCTTCCTCTTTCTGCTGTGGAAGGTCCAGCTTCATCAACGAGCGCGGCCTCTCTGCTAAAGGCCAGGGCCAGCTGCAGCTCTAGCTCCTCCTCCCTGCTGGTCTGGGGGCGGGCCTGCTCCAACTCTGAGCCCTGAGGGGACGTGGAGTCAGGAACGTCAGTCAGGTCAATCACTGGGGACTGGGCCTTATAGGGCTTCCTTCTTGTAGGGCTGCCTCTTCCTCTTCCTCTTCCTCTTTCTGCTGTGGAAGGTCCAGCTTCATCAACGAGCGCGGCCTCTGCTAAAGGCCAGGGCCAGCTGCAGCTGTAGCTCCTCCTCCCTGCTGGTCTGGGGGCGGGCCTGCTCCAACTCTGAGCCCTGAGGGGACGTGGAGTCAGGAACGTCAGTCAGGTCAATCACTGGGGACTGGGCCTTATAGGGCTTCCTTCTTGTAGGGCTGCCTCTTCCTCTTCCTCTTTCTGCTGTGGAAGGTCCAGCTTCATCAACGAGCGCGGCCTCTCTGCTAAAGGCCAGGGCCAGCTGCAGCTCTAGCTCCTCCTCCCTGCTGGTCTGGGGGCGGGCCTGCTCCAACTCTGAGCCCTGAGGGGACGTGGAGTCAGGAACGTCAGTCAGGTCAATCACTGGGGACTGGGCCTTATAGGGCTTCCTTCTTGTAGGGCTGCCTCTTCCTCTTCCTCTTTCTGCTGTGGAAGGTCCAGCTTCATCAACGAGCGCGGCCTCTCTGCTAAAGGCCAGGGCCAGCTGCAGCTGTAGCTCCTCCTCCCTGCTGGTCTGGGGGCGGGCCTGCTCCAACTCTGAGTAGAGAGTGCGTCAGGGGGTGGTTAGAGGGGAGTGAGGGCCTGGAGTTACCATGGAAACGGACGAAAACATTAGTAGTAACTCTTAAGCTAATAAATAAAGATAGCTGAGAATACAATACATCATGCAAGTTAGCCATATCTCATCCATTTCTCATCTATGTTCACCTCCTTGAGGTAAAGCGTCAGCTCCGAGCCGACGTCAATGTCCCAGTTGTCCTTGAGATCGCGGATCGGCCGCAACAAATGAGGGAATCTGGTCTCAACTGCCTTGTCCATGACATCCAGAAACACAATGACCCAATGTGAACACGAGTGCGTCAGGGGGGGGTTAGAGGGGAGTGAGGGCGTGGAGAGTAGAGAGTGCGTCAGGGGGTGGTTAGAGGGGAGTGAGGGCGTGGAGAGTAGAGAGTGCATCAGGGGGTGGTTAGAGGGGGATATACATGATTACATATGTCTTGCTGCCACGGTATGTAGTCTTGACCGTTTTAACCAAGAAAGCGTGACATTTCTTTGGCTGGATTCTCAATCCCCCCGCAAAAGACACTCCCCGTTCTTCTCCCCGCGGCCCCGGCACATGGCGCTAGCCGCCGGCTACGTTGGGCTGCACAACAAAGTATATCTAACGCGTTCTGCGTTTCTCCTTCCGTCTCCCTGGGCCATGTCCATCCGTTGGGGACAAACGGACTGTGACTGTGCCTCTTCCTCTGATCATCAGCAAACTTACAGAGCAGGGGCTCAGGGGGCGCTGGTGAGGAACGGAACACATCATCATCATCATAAACCTTTAGCATCTTCTTACCCAAAGTTCCTGGCACCATCTTGATAAACTTCCCATTGAAGTGTACCTGCGGCCATGTCCAAACTGCAGCTGTCGCTGCTTTCACTGGAAAAATGTCTTGGTGATAAGAGCTGGCGGATTGAACGAAAGCGACCGGAATGGCGGAGATGAGGGGAGACGCCGAAGTCGTTCTGCTGGACAGCGAGGGGCGGCAAGTGAAGACGAGGCTCAACTTGAAACAGAACGACGCACCGGTGTCATCCTCCGTCTCTCCGTCCGCTTTCTTCCCCTGGTCGCGGCCTCGTCCTCCTCGGTGTGGTGTGTCCCACTGTCGCTCCTCTCGCCTCGCTTGGGACTCGTTGGGGCAGCACGTCCTAGCCATAGGCCCCTTCTGTCCGCACACGTCACATTCAACATCGGCTTAGGTCCATTTTCTTCCCCCGTCCTCGAGTCCTCGCCGTTGCCCCGCTGGTCCTCATGACGTTGTCTTCGTCCACGTCCACCTCACCCGTCTTGTCACCCGTCAAGTGTCAAGTGTCTTGTCAAGTCAAGTCTTGTCAAGTCTTGTCAAGTGTCTTGTCACCCGTCAGGTGAGCTACAATCCAGGTGCGTCACAACTGATAGGAAACTACATACACGTTTCTTACAAAGAAAATGGCCAGTCCACAAGCGGCGTACTTACCCAGCACGTAACCCCATTAGAACACAGGTGAGCACAATCCCTCGAGCTTGGCGTCTTGCTCGCCATCACACAGCTCTTCAATGGGTCCCTCAACCTCTATCACATGAGAACTCTGACTGTAGTTTGAGACATGGAACCACACCGATGGGAGATGAGCTGTATTAAAAGACAAGGTGTGCCGTGTTGGATTACAATCAAAGCCGTGGATCTGTGTAAAATGGCCGGACGAGCAGCCTAGCCAAATGTATGACAACTGAAAGAGCAAAAGGAACATAACATTTTCATATGACAGAATGTCAGGAACGTCAGTCAGGTCAATCACTGGGGACTGGGCCTTATAGGGCTTCCTTCTTGTAGGGCTGCCTCTTCCTCTTCCTCTTTCTGCTGTGGAAGGTCCAGCTTCATCAACGAGCGCGGCCTCTCTGCTAAAGGCCAGGGCCAGCTGCAGCTGTAGCTCCTCCTCCCTGCTGGTCTGGGGGCGGGCCTGCTCCAACTCTGAGCCCTGAGGGGACGTGGAGTCAGGAACGTCAGTCAGGTCAATCACTGGGGACTGGGCCTTATAGGGCTTCCTTCTTGTAGGGCTGCCTCTTCCTCTTCCTCTTTCTGCTGTGGAAGGTCCAGCTTCATCAACGAGCGCGGCCTCTCTGCTAAAGGCCAGGGCCAGCTGCAGCTGTAGCTCCTGCTCCAACTCTGAGCCCTGAGGGGACGTGGAGTCAGGAACGTCAGTCAGGTCAATCACTGGGGACTGGGCCTTATAGGGCTTCCTTCTTGTAGGGCTGCCTCTTCCTCTTCCTCTTTCTGCTGTGGAAGGTCCAGCTTCATCAACGAGCGCGGCCTCTCTGCTAAAGGCCTAGCTCCTCCTCCCTGCTGGTCTGGGGGCGGGCCTGCTCCAACTCTGAGCCCTGAGGGGACGTGGAGTCAGGAACGTCAGTCAGGTCAATCACTGGGCACTGGGCCTTATAGGGCTTCCTTCTTGTAGGGCTGCCTCTTCCTCTTCCTCTTCCTCTTTCTGCTGTGGAAGGTCCAGCTTCATCAACGAGCGCGGCCTCTGCTAAAGGCCAGGGCCAGCTGCAGCTGTAGCTCCTCCTCCCTGCTGGTCTGGGGGCGGGCCTGCTCCAACTCTGAGCCCTGAGGGGACGTGGAGTCAGGAACGTCAGTCAGGTCAATCACTGGGGACTGGGCCTTATAGGGCTTCCTTCTTGTAGGGCTGCCTCTTCCTCTTCCTCTTTCTGCTGTGGAAGGTCCAGCTTCATCAACGAGCGCGGCCTCTCTGCTAAAGGCCAGGGCCAGCTGCAGCTCTAGCTCCTCCTCCCTGCTGGTCTGGGGGCGGGCCTGCTCCAACTCTGAGCCCTGAGGGGACGTGGAGTCAGGAACGTCAGTCAGGTCAATCACTGGGGACTGGGCCTTATAGGGCTTCCTTCTTGTAGGGCTGCCTCTTCCTCTTCCTCTTTCTGCTGTGGAAGGTCCAGCTTCATCAACGAGCGCGGCCTCTCTGCTAAAGGCCAGGGCCAGCTGCAGCTGTAGCTCCTCCTCCCTGCTGGTCTGGGGGCGGGCCTGCTCCAACTCTGAGCCCTGAGGGGACGTGGAGTCAGGAACGTCAGTCAGGTCAATCACTGGGGACTGGGCCTTATAGGGCTTCCTTCTTGTAGGGCTGCCTCTTCCTCTTTCTGCTGTGGAAGGTCCAGCTTCATCAACGAGCGCGGCCTCTCTGCTAAAGGCCAGGGCCAGCTGCAGCTGTAGCTCCTCCTCCCTGCTGGTCTGGGGGCGGGCCTGCTCCAACTCTGAGCCCTGAGGGGACGTGGAGTCAGGAACGTCAGTCAGGTCAATCACTGGGGACTGGGCCTTATAGGGCTTCCTTCTTGTAGGGCTGCCTCTTCCTCTTCCTCTTCCTGCTGTGGAAGGTCCAGCTTCATCAACGAGCGCGGCCTCTCTGCTAAAGGCCAGGGCCAGCTGCAGCTGTAGCTCCTCCTCCCTGCTGGTCTGGGGGCGGGCCTGCTCCAACTCTGAGCCCTGAGGGGACGTGGAGTCAGGAACGTCAGTCAGGTCAATCACTGGGGACTGGGCCTTATAGGGCTTCCTTCTTGTAGGGCTGCCTCTTCCTCTTTCTGCTGTGGAAGGTCCAGCTTCATCAACGAGCGCGGCCTCTCTGCTAAAGGCCAGGGCCAGCTGCAGCTGTAGCTCCTCCTCCCTGCTGGTCTGGGGGCGGGCCTGCTCCAACTCTGAGTAGAGAGTGCGTCAGGGGGTGGTTAGAGGGGAGTGAGGGCCTGGAGTTACCATGGAAACGGACGAAAACATTAGTAGTAACTCTTAAGCTAATAAATAAAGATAGCTGAGAATACAATACATCATGCAAGTTAGCCATATCTCATCCATTTCTCATCTATGTTCACCTCCTTGAGGTAAAGCGTCAGCTCCGAGCCGACGTCAATGTCCCAGTTGTCCTTGAGATCGCGGATCGGCCGCAACAAATGAGGGAATCTGGTCTCAACTGCCTTGTCCATGACATCCAGAAACACAATGACCCAATGTGAACACGAGTGCGTCAGGGGGGGGTTAGAGGGGAGTGAGGGCGTGGAGAGTAGAGAGTGCGTCAGGGGGTGGTTAGAGGGGAGTGAGGGCGTGGAGAGTAGAGAGTGCGTCAGGGGGTGGTTAGAGGGGGATATACATGATTACATATGTCTTGCTGCCACGGTATGTAGTCTTGACCGTTTTAACCAAGAAAGCGTGACATTTCTTTGGCTGGATTCTCAATCCCCCCGCAAAAGACACTCCCCGTTCTTCTCCCCGCGGCCCCGGCACATGGCGCTAGCCGCCGGCTACGTTGGGCTGCACAACAAAGTATATCTAACGCGTTCTGCGTTTCTCCTTCCGTCTCCCTGGGCCATGTCCATCCGTTGGGGACAAACGGACTGTGACTGTGCCTCTTCCTCTGATCATCAGCAAACTTACAGAGCAGGGGCTCAGGGGGCGCTGGTGAGGAACGGAACACATCATCATCATCATAAACCTTTAGCATCTTCTTACCCAAAGTTCCTGGCACCATCTTGATAAACTTCCCATTGAAGTGTACCTGCGGCCATGTCCAAACTGCAGCTGTCGCTGCTTTCACTGGAAAAATGTCTTGGTGATAAGAGCTGGCGGATTGAACGAAAGCGACCGAAATGGCGGAGATGAGGGGAGACGCCGAAGTCGTTCTGCTGGACAGCGAGGGGCGGCAAGTGAAGACGAGGCTCAACTTGAAACAGAACGACGCACCGGTGTCATCCTCCGTCTCTCCGTCCGCTTTCTTCCCCTGGTCGCGGCCTCGTCCTCCTCGGTGTGGTGTGTCCCACTGTCGCTCCTCTCGCCTCGCTTGGGACTCGTTGGGGCAGCACGTCCTAGCCATAGGCCCCTTCTGTCCGCACACGTCACATTCAACATCGGCTTAGGTCCATTTTCTTCCCCCGTCCTCGAGTCCTCGCCGTTGCCCCGCTGGTCCTCATGACGTTGTCTTCGTCCACGTCCACCTCACCCGTCTTGTCACCCGTCAAGTGTCAAGTGTCTTGTCAAGTCAAGTCTTGTCAAGTCTTGTCAAGTGTCTTGTCACCCGTCAGGTGAGCTACAATCCAGGTGCGTCACAACTGATAGGAAACTACATACACGTTTCTTACAAAGAAAATGGCCAGTCCACAAGCGGCGTACTTACCCAGCACGTAACCCCATTAGAACACAGGTGAGCACAATCCCTCGAGCTTGGCGTCTTGCTCGCCATCACACAGCTCTTCAATGGGTCCCTCAACCTCTATCACATGAGAACTCTGACTGTAGTTTGAGACATGGAACCACACCGATGGGAGATGAGCTGTATTAAAAGACAAGGTGTGCCGTGTTGGATTACAATCAAAGCCGTGGATCTGTGTAAAATGGCCGGACGAGCAGCCTAGCCAAATGTATGACAACTGAAAGAGCAAAAGGAACATAACATTTTCATATGACAGAATGTCAGGAACGTCAGTCAGGTCAATCACTGGGGACTGGGCCTTATAGGGCTTCCTTCTTGTAGGGCTGCCTCTTCCTCTTCCTCTTTCTGCTGTGGAAGGTCCAGCTTCATCAACGAGCGCGGCCTCTCTGCTAAAGGCCAGGGCCAGCTGCAGCTGTAGCTCCTCCTCCCTGCTGGTCTGGGGGCGGGCCTGCTCCAACTCTGAGCCCTGAGGGGACGTGGAGTCAGGAACGTCAGTCAGGTCAATCACTGGGGACTGGGCCTTATAGGGCTTCCTTCTTGTAGGGCTGCCTCTTCCTCTTCCTCTTTCTGCTGTGGAAGGTCCAGCTTCATCAACGAGCGCGGCCTCTCTGCTAAAGGCCAGGGCCAGCTGCAGCTGTAGCTCCTGCTCCAACTCTGAGCCCTGAGGGGACGTGGAGTCAGGAACGTCAGTCAGGTCAATCACTGGGGACTGGGCCTTATAGGGCTTCCTTCTTGTAGGGCTGCCTCTTCCTCTTCCTCTTTCTGCTGTGGAAGGTCCAGCTTCATCAACGAGCGCGGCCTCTCTGCTAAAGGCCTAGCTCCTCCTCCCTGCTGGTCTGGGGGCGGGCCTGCTCCAACTCTGAGCCCTGAGGGGACGTGGAGTCAGGAACGTCAGTCAGGTCAATCACTGGGCACTGGGCCTTATAGGGCTTCCTTCTTGTAGGGCTGCCTCTTCCTCTTCCTCTTCCTCTTTCTGCTGTGGAAGGTCCAGCTTCATCAACGAGCGCGGCCTCTGCTAAAGGCCAGGGCCAGCTGCAGCTGTAGCTCCTCCTCCCTGCTGGTCTGGGGGCGGGCCTGCTCCAACTCTGAGCCCTGAGGGGACGTGGAGTCAGGAACGTCAGTCAGGTCAATCACTGGGGACTGGGCCTTATAGGGCTTCCTTCTTGTAGGGCTGCCTCTTCCTCTTCCTCTTTCTGCTGTGGAAGGTCCAGCTTCATCAACGAGCGCGGCCTCTCTGCTAAAGGCCAGGGCCAGCTGCAGCTCTAGCTCCTCCTCCCTGCTGGTCTGGGGGCGGGCCTGCTCCAACTCTGAGCCCTGAGGGGACGTGGAGTCAGGAACGTCAGTCAGGTCAATCACTGGGGACTGGGCCTTATAGGGCTTCCTTCTTGTAGGGCTGCCTCTTCCTCTTCCTCTTTCTGCTGTGGAAGGTCCAGCTTCATCAACGAGCGCGGCCTCTCTGCTAAAGGCCAGGGCCAGCTGCAGCTGTAGCTCCTCCTCCCTGCTGGTCTGGGGGCGGGCCTGCTCCAACTCTGAGCCCTGAGGGGACGTGGAGTCAGGAACGTCAGTCAGGTCAATCACTGGGGACTGGGCCTTATAGGGCTTCCTTCTTGTAGGGCTGCCTCTTCCTCTTTCTGCTGTGGAAGGTCCAGCTTCATCAACGAGCGCGGCCTCTCTGCTAAAGGCCAGGGCCAGCTGCAGCTGTAGCTCCTCCTCCCTGCTGGTCTGGGGGCGGGCCTGCTCCAACTCTGAGCCCTGAGGGGACGTGGAGTCAGGAACGTCAGTCAGGTCAATCACTGGGGACTGGGCCTTATAGGGCTTCCTTCTTGTAGGGCTGCCTCTTCCTCTTCCTCTTTCTGCTGTGGAAGGTCCAGCTTCATCAACGAGCGCGGCCTCTCTGCTAAAGGCCAGGGCCAGCTGCAGCTGTAGCTCCTCCTCCCTGCTGGTCTGGGGGCGGGCCTGCTCCAACTCTGAGCCCTGAGGGGACGTGGAGTCAGGAACGTCAGTCAGGTCAATCACTGGGGACTGGGCCTTATAGGGCTTCCTTCTTGTAGGGCTGCCTCTTCCTCTTCCTCTTTCTGCTGTGGAAGGTCCAGCTTCATCAACGAGCGCGGCCTCTCTGCTAAAGGCCAGGGCCAGCTGCAGCTGTAGCTCCTCCTCCCTGCTGGTCTGGGGGCGGGCCTGCTCCAACTCTGAGCCCTGAGGGGACGTGGAGTCAGGAACGTCAGTCAGGTCAATCACTGGGGACTGGGCCTTATAGGGCTTCCTTCTTGTAGGGCTGCCTCTTCCTCTTCCTCTTCCTGCTGTGGAAGGTCCAGCTTCATCAACGAGCGCGGCCTCTCTGCTAAAGGCCAGGGCCAGCTGCAGCTGTAGCTCCTCCTCCCTGCTGGTCTGGGGGCGGGCCTGCTCCAACTCTGAGCCCTGAGGGGACGTGGAGTCAGGAACGTCAGTCAGGTCAATCACTGGGGACTGGGCCTTATAGGGCTTCCTTCTTGTAGGGCTGCCTCTTCCTCTTTCTGCTGTGGAAGGTCCAGCTTCATCAACGAGCGCGGCCTCTCTGCTAAAGGCCAGGGCCAGCTGCAGCTGTAGCTCCTCCTCCCTGCTGGTCTGGGGGCGGGCCTGCTCCAACTCTGAGTAGAGAGTGCGTCAGGGGGTGGTTAGAGGGGAGTGAGGGCCTGGAGTTACCATGGAAACGGACGAAAACATTAGTAGTAACTCTTAAGCTAATAAATAAAGATAGCTGAGAATACAATACATCATGCAAGTTAGCCATATCTCATCCATTTCTCATCTATGTTCACCTCCTTGAGGTAAAGCGTCAGCTCCGAGCCGACGTCAATGTCCCAGTTGTCCTTGAGATCGCGGATCGGCCGCAACAAATGAGGGAATCTGGTCTCAACTGCCTTGTCCATGACATCCAGAAACACAATGACCCAATGTGAACACGAGTGCGTCAGGGGGGGGTTAGAGGGGAGTGAGGGCGTGGAGAGTAGAGAGTGCGTCAGGGGGTGGTTAGAGGGGAGTGAGGGCGTGGAGAGTAGAGAGTGCGTCAGGGGGTGGTTAGAGGGGGATATACATGATTACATATGTCTTGCTGCCACGGTATGTAGTCTTGACCGTTTTAACCAAGAAAGCGTGACATTTCTTTGGCTGGATTCTCAATCCCCCCGCAAAAGACACTCCCCGTTCTTCTCCCCGCGGCCCCGGCACATGGCGCTAGCCGCCGGCTACGTTGGGCTGCACAACAAAGTATATCTAACGCGTTCTGCGTTTCTCCTTCCGTCTCCCTGGGCCATGTCCATCCGTTGGGGACAAACGGACTGTGACTGTGCCTCTTCCTCTGATCATCAGCAAACTTACAGAGCAGGGGCTCAGGGGGCGCTGGTGAGGAACGGAACACATCATCATCATCATCATAAACCTTTAGCATCTTCTTACCCAAAGTTCCTGGCACCATCTTGATAAACTTCCCATTGAAGTGTACCTGCGGCCATGTCCAAACTGCAGCTGTCGCTGCTTTCACTGGAAAAATGTCTTGGTGATAAGAGCTGGCGGATTGAACGAAAGCGACCGGAATGGCGGAGATGAGGGGAGACGCCGAAGTCGTTCTGCTGGACAGCGAGGGGCGGCAAGTGAAGACGAGGCTCAACTTGAAACAGAACGACGCACCGGTGTCATCCTCCGTCTCTCCGTCCGCTTTCTTCCCCTGGTCGCGGCCTCGTCCTCCTCGGTGTGGTGTGTCCCACTGTCGCTCCTCTCGCCTCGCTTGGGACTCGTTGGGGCAGCACGTCCTAGCCATAGGCCCCTTCTGTCCGCACACGT
Source organism: Nansenia antarctica (assembly GCF_963989245.1). Classification (NCBI taxonomy): domain Eukaryota; kingdom Metazoa; phylum Chordata; class Actinopteri; order Argentiniformes; family Microstomatidae; genus Nansenia; species Nansenia antarctica. Next base: position 66,830,380 of record NC_137674.1, read on the forward strand.
CACATTCAACATCGGCTTAGGTCCATTTTCTTCCCCCGTCCTCGAGTCCTCGCCGTTGCCCCGCTGGTCCTCATGACGTTGTCTTCGTCCACGTCCACCTCACCCGTCTTGTCACCCGTCAAGTATCAAGTGTCAAGTGTCTTGTCAAGTCAAGTCTTGTCAAGTCTTGTCAAGTGTCTTGTCACCCGTCAGGTGAGCTACAATCCAGGTGCGTCACAACTGATAGGAAACTACATACACGTTTCTTACAAAGAAAATGGCCAGTCCACAAGCGGCGTACTTACCCAGCACGTAACCCCATTAGAACACAGGTGAGCACAATCCCTCGAGCTTGGCGTCTTGCTCGCCATCACACAGCTCTTCAATGGGTCCCTCAACCTCTATCACATGAGAACTCTGACTGTAGTTTGAGACATGGAACCACACCGATGGGAGATGAGCTGTATTAAAAGACAAGGTGTGCCGTGTTGGATTACAATCAAAGCCGTGGATCTGTGTAAAATGGCCGGACGAGCAGCCTAGCCAAATGTATGACAACTGAAAGAGCAAAAGGAACATAACATTTTCATATGACAGAATGTCAGGAACGTCAGTCAGGTCAATCACTGGGGACTGGGCCTTATAGGGCTTCCTTCTTGTAGGGCTGCCTCTTCCTCTTCCTCTTTCTGCTGTGGAAGGTCCAGCTTCATCAACGAGCGCGGCCTCTCTGCTAAAGGCCAGGGCCAGCTGCAGCTGTAGCTCCTCCTCCCTGCTGGTCTGGGGGCGGGCCTGCTCCAACTCTGAGCCCTGAGGGGACGTGGAGTCAGGAACGTCAGTCAGGTCAATCACTGGGGACTGGGCCTTATAGGGCTTCCTTCTTGTAGGGCTGCCTCTTCCTCTTCCTCTTCCTCTTTCTGCTGTGGAAGGTCCAGCTTCATCAACGAGCGCGGCCTCTCTGCTAAAGGCCAGGGCCAGCTGCAGCTGTAGCTCCTCCTGCCTGCTGGTCTGGGGGCGGGCCTGCTCCAACTCTGAGCCCTGAGGGGACGTGGAGTCAGGAACGTCAGTCAGGTCAATCACTGGGGACTGGGCCTTATAGGGCTTCCTTCTTGTAGGGCTGCCTCTTCCTCTTCCTCTTCCTCTTTCTGCTGTGGAAGGTCCAGCTTCATCAACGAGCGCGGCCTCTCTGCTAAAGGCCAGGGCCAGCTGCAGCTGTAGCTCCTCCTCCCTGCTGGTCTGGGGGCGGGCCTGCTCCAACTCTGAGCCCTGAGGGGACGTGGAGTCAGGAACGTCAGTCAGGTCAATCACTGGGGACTGGGCCTTATAGGGCTTCCTTCTTGTAGGGCTGCCTCTTCCTCTTCCTCTTTCTGCTGTGGAAGGTCCAGCTTCATCAACGAGCGCGGCCTCTCTGCTAAAGGCCAGGGCCAGCTGCAGCTCTAGCTCCTCCTCCCTGCTGGTCTGGGGGCGGGCCTGCTCCAACTCTGAGCCCTGAGGGGACGTGGAGTCAGGAACGTCAGTCAGGTCAATCACTGGGGACTGGGCCTTATAGGGCTTCCTTCTTGTAGGGCTGCCTCTTCCTCTTCCTCTTTCTGCTGTGGAAGGTCCAGCTTCATCAACGAGCGCGGCCTCTCTGCTAAAGGCCAGGGCCAGCTGCAGCTGTAGCTCCTCCTCCCTGCTGGTCTGGGGGCGGGCCTGCTCCAACTCTGAGCCCTGAGGGGACGTGGAGTCAGGAACGTCAGTCAGGTCAATCACTGGGGACTGGGCCTTATAGGGCTTCCTTCTTGTAGGGCTGCCTCTTCCTCTTTCTGCTGTGGAAGGTCCAGCTTCATCAACGAGCGCGGCCTCTCTGCTAAAGGCCAGGGCCAGCTGCAGCTGTAGCTCCTCCTCCCTGCTGGTCTGGGGGCGGGCCTGCTCCAACTCTGAGTAGAGAGTGCGTCAGGGGGTGGTTAGAGGGGAGTGAGGGCCTGGAGTTACCATGGAAACGGACGAAAACATTAGTAGTAACTCTTAAGCTAATAAATAAAGATAGCTGAGAATACAATACATCATGCAAGTTAGCCATATCTCATCCATTTCTCATCTATGTTCACCTCCTTGAGGTAAAGCGTCAGCTCCGAGCCGACGTCAATGTCCCAGTTGTCCTTGAGATCGCGGATCGGCCGCAACAAATGAGGGAATCTGGTCTCAACTGCCTTGTCCATGACATCCAGAAACACAATGACCCAATGTGAACACGAGTGCGTCAGGGGGGGGTTAGAGGGGAGTGAGGGCGTGGAGAGTAGAGAGTGCGTCAGGGGGTGGTTAGAGGGGAGTGAGGGCGTGGAGAGTAGAGAGTGCGTCAGGGGGTGGTTAGAGGGGGATATACATGATTACATATGTCTTGCTGCCACGGTATGTAGTCTTGACCGTTTTAACCAAGAAAGCGTGACATTTCTTTGGCTGGATTCTCAATCCCCCCGCAAAAGACACTCCCCGTTCTTCTCCCCGCGGCCCCGGCACATGGCGCTAGCCGCCGGCTACGTTGGGCTGCACAACAAAGTATATCTAACGCGTTCTGCGTTTCTCCTTCCGTCTCCCTGGGCCATGTCCATCCGTTGGGGACAAACGGACTGTGACTGTGCCTCTTCCTCTGATCATCAGCAAACTTACAGAGCAGGGGCTCAGGGGGCGCTGGTGAGGAACGGAACACATCATCATCATCATAAACCTTTAGCATCTTCTTACCCAAAGTTCCTGGCACCATCTTGATAAACTTCCCATTGAAGTGTACCTGCGGCCATGTCCAAACTGCAGCTGTCGCTGCTTTCACTGGAAAAATGTCTTGGTGATAAGAGCTGGCGGATTGAACGAAAGCGACCGGAATGGCGGAGATGAGGGGAGACGCCGAAGTCGTTCTGCTGGACAGCGAGGGGCGGCAAGTGAAGACGAGGCTCAACTTGAAACAGAACGACGCACCGGTGTCATCCTCCGTCTCTCCGTCCGCTTTCTTCCCCTGGTCGCGGCCTCGTCCTCCTCGGTGTGGTGTGTCCCACTGTCGCTCCTCTCGCCTCGCTTGGGACTCGTTGGGGCAGCACGTCCTAGCCATAGGCCCCTTCTGTCCGCACACGTCACATTCAACATCGGCTTAGGTCCATTTTCTTCCCCCGTCCTCGAGTCCTCGCCGTTGCCCCGCTGGTCCTCATGACGTTGTCTTCGTCCACGTCCACCTCACCCGTCTTGTCACCCGTCAAGTGTCAAGTGTCTTGTCAAGTCAAGTCTTGTCAAGTCTTGTCAAGTGTCTTGTCACCCGTCAGGTGAGCTACAATCCAGGTGCGTCACAACTGATAGGAAACTACATACACGTTTCTTACAAAGAAAATGGCCAGTCCACAAGCGGCGTACTTACCCAGCACGTAACCCCATTAGAACACAGGTGAGCACAATCCCTCGAGCTTGGCGTCTTGCTCGCCATCACACAGCTCTTCAATGGGTCCCTCAACCTCTATCACATGAGAACTCTGACTGTAGTTTGAGACATGGAACCACACCGATGGGAGATGAGCTGTATTAAAAGACAAGGTGTGCCGTGTTGGATTACAATCAAAGCCGTGGATCTGTGTAAAATGGCCGGACGAGCAGCCTAGCCAAATGTATGACAACTGAAAGAGCAAAAGGAACATAACATTTTCATATGACAGAATGTCAGGAACGTCAGTCAGGTCAATCACTGGGGACTGGGCCTTATAGGGCTTCCTTCTTGTAGGGCTGCCTCTTCCTCTTCCTCTTTCTGCTGTGGAAGGTCCAGCTTCATCAACGAGCGCGGCCTCTCTGCTAAAGGCCAGGGCCAGCTGCAGCTGTAGCTCCTCCTCCCTGCTGGTCTGGGGGCGGGCCTGCTCCAACTCTGAGCCCTGAGGGGACGTGGAGTCAGGAACGTCAGTCAGGTCAATCACTGGGGACTGGGCCTTATAGGGCTTCCTTCTTGTAGGGCTGCCTCTTCCTCTTCCTCTTTCTGCTGTGGAAGGTCCAGCTTCATCAACGAGCGCGGCCTCTCTGCTAAAGGCCAGGGCCAGCTGCAGCTGTAGCTCCTGCTCCAACTCTGAGCCCTGAGGGGACGTGGAGTCAGGAACGTCAGTCAGGTCAATCACTGGGGACTGGGCCTTATAGGGCTTCCTTCTTGTAGGGCTGCCTCTTCCTCTTCCTCTTTCTGCTGTGGAAGGTCCAGCTTCATCAACGAGCGCGGCCTCTCTGCTAAAGGCCAGGGCCAGCTGCAGCTGTAGCTCCTCCTCCCTGCTGGTCTGGGGGCGGGCCTGCTCCAACTCTGAGCCCTGAGGGGACGTGGAGTCAGGAACGTCAGTCAGGTCAATCACTGGGCACTGGGCCTTATAGGGCTTCCTTCTTGTAGGGCTGCCTCTTCCTCTTCCTCTTCCTCTTTCTGCTGTGGAAGGTCCAGCTTCATCAACGAGCGCGGCCTCTGCTAAAGGCCAGGGCCAGCTGCAGCTGTAGCTCCTCCTCCCTGCTGGTCTGGGGGCGGGCCTGCTCCAACTCTGAGCCCTGAGGGGACGTGGAGTCAGGAACGTCAGTCAGGTCAATCACTGGGGACTGGGCCTTATAGGGCTTCCTTCTTGTAGGGCTGCCTCTTCCTCTTCCTCTTTCTGCTGTGGAAGGTCCAGCTTCATCAACGAGCGCGGCCTCTCTGCTAAAGGCCAGGGCCAGCTGCAGCTCTAGCTCCTCCTCCCTGCTGGTCTGGGGGCGGGCCTGCTCCAACTCTGAGCCCTGAGGGGACGTGGAGTCAGGAACGTCAGTCAGGTCAATCACTGGGGACTGGGCCTTATAGGGCTTCCTTCTTGTAGGGCTGCCTCTTCCTCTTCCTCTTTCTGCTGTGGAAGGTCCAGCTTCATCAACGAGCGCGGCCTCTCTGCTAAAGGCCAGGGCCAGCTGCAGCTGTAGCTCCTCCTCCCTGCTGGTCTGGGGGCGGGCCTGCTCCAACTCTGAGCCCTGAGGGGACGTGGAGTCAGGAACGTCAGTCAGGTCAATCACTGGGGACTGGGCCTTATAGGGCTTCCTTCTTGTAGGGCTGCCTCTTCCTCTTTCTGCTGTGGAAGGTCCAGCTTCATCAACGAGCGCGGCCTCTCTGCTAAAGGCCAGGGCCAGCTGCAGCTGTAGCTCCTCCTCCCTGCTGGTCTGGGGGCGGGCCTGCTCCAACTCTGAGCCCTGAGGGGACGTGGAGTCAGGAACGTCAGTCAGGTCAATCACTGGGGACTGGGCCTTATAGGGCTTCCTTCTTGTAGGGCTGCCTCTTCCTCTTCCTCTTCCTCTTTCTGCTGTGGAAGGTCCAGCTTCATCAACGAGCGCGGCCTCTCTGCTAAAGGCCAGGGCCAGCTGCAGCTGTAGCTCCTCCTCCCTGCTGGTCTGGGGGCGGGCCTGCTCCAACTCTGAGCCCTGAGGGGACGTGGAGTCAGGAACGTCAGTCAGGTCAATCACTGGGGACTGGGCCTTATAGGGCTTCCTTCTTGTAGGGCTGCCTCTTCCTCTTCCTCTTTCTGCTGTGGAAGGTCCAGCTTCATCAACGAGCGCGGCCTCTCTGCTAAAGGCCAGGGCCAGCTGCAGCTGTAGCTCCTCCTCCCTGCTGGTCTGGGGGCGGGCCTGCTCCAACTCTGAGCCCTGAGGGGACGTGGAGTCAGGAACGTCAGTCAGGTCAATCACTGGGGACTGGGCCTTATAGGGCTTCCTTCTTGTAGGGCTGCCTCTTCCTCTTCCTCTTCCTGCTGTGGAAGGTCCAGCTTCATCAACGAGCGCGGCCTCTCTGCTAAAGGCCAGGGCCAGCTGCAGCTGTAGCTCCTCCTCCCTGCTGGTCTGGGGGCGGGCCTGCTCCAACTCTGAGCCCTGAGGGGACGTGGAGTCAGGAACGTCAGTCAGGTCAATCACTGGGGACTGGGCCTTATAGGGCTTCCTTCTTGTAGGGCTGCCTCTTCCTCTTTCTGCTGTGGAAGGTCCAGCTTCATCAACGAGCGCGGCCTCTCTGCTAAAGGCCAGGGCCAGCTGCAGCTGTAGCTCCTCCTCCCTGCTGGTCTGGGGGCGGGCCTGCTCCAACTCTGAGTAGAGAGTGCGTCAGGGGGTGGTTAGAGGGGAGTGAGGGCCTGGAGTTACCATGGAAACGGACGAAAACATTAGTAGTAACTCTTAAGCTAATAAATAAAGATAGCTGAGAATACAATACATCATGCAAGTTAGCCATATCTCATCCATTTCTCATCTATGTTCACCTCCTTGAGGTAAAGCGTCAGCTCCGAGCCGACGTCAATGTCCCAGTTGTCCTTGAGATCGCGGATCGGCCGCAACAAATGAGGGAATCTGGTCTCAACTGCCTTGTCCATGACATCCAGAAACACAATGACCCAATGTGAACACGAGTGCGTCAGGGGGGGGTTAGAGGGGAGTGAGGGCGTGGAGAGTAGAGAGTGCGTCAGGGGGTGGTTAGAGGGGAGTGAGGGCGTGGAGAGTAGAGAGTGCGTCAGGGGGTGGTTAGAGGGGGATATACATGATTACATATGTCTTGCTGCCACGGTATGTAGTCTTGACCGTTTTAACCAAGAAAGCGTGACATTTCTTTGGCTGGATTCTCAATCCCCCCGCAAAAGACACTCCCCGTTCTTCTCCCCGCGGCCCCGGCACATGGCGCTAGCCGCCGGCTACGTTGGGCTGCACAACAAAGTATATCTAACGCGTTCTGCGTTTCTCCTTCCGTCTCCCTGGGCCATGTCCATCCGTTGGGGACAAACGGACTGTGACTGTGCCTCTTCCTCTGATCATCAGCAAACTTACAGAGCAGGGGCTCAGGGGGCGCTGGTGAGGAACGGAACACATCATCATCATCATAAACCTTTAGCATCTTCTTACCCAAAGTTCCTGGCACCATCTTGATAAACTTCCCATTGAAGTGTACCTGCGGCCATGTCCAAACTGCAGCTGTCGCTGCTTTCACTGGAAAAATGTCTTGGTGATAAGAGCTGGCGGATTGAACGAAAGCGACCGGAATGGCGGAGATGAGGGGAGACGCCGAAGTCGTTCTGCTGGACAGCGAGGGGCGGCAAGTGAAGACGAGGCTCAACTTGAAACAGAACGACGCACCGGTGTCATCCTCCGTCTCTCCGTCCGCTTTCTTCCCCTGGTCGCGGCCTCGTCCTCCTCGGTGTGGTGTGTCCCACTGTCGCTCCTCTCGCCTCGCTTGGGACTCGTTGGGGCAGCACGTCCTAGCCATAGGCCCCTTCTGTCCGCACACGTCACATTCAACATCGGCTTAGGTCCATTTTCTTCCCCCGTCCTCGAGTCCTCGCCGTTGCCCCGCTGGTCCTCATGACGTTGTCTTCGTCCACGTCCACCTCACCCGTCTTGTCACCCGTCAAGTATCAAGTGTCAAGTGTCTTGTCAAGTCAAGTCTTGTCAAGTCTTGTCAAGTGTCTTGTCACCCGTCAGGTGAGCTACAATCCAGGTGCGTCACAACTGATAGGAAACTACATACACGTTTCTTACAAAGAAAATGGCCAGTCCACAAGCGGCGTACTTACCCAGCACGTAACCCCATTAGAACACAGGTGAGCACAATCCCTCGAGCTTGGCGTCTTGCTCGCCATCACACAGCTCTTCAATGGGTCCCTCAACCTCTATCACATGAGAACTCTGACTGTAGTTTGAGACATGGAACCACACCGATGGGAGATGAGCTGTATTAAAAGACAAGGTGTGCCGTGTTGGATTACAATCAAAGCCGTGGATCTGTGTAAAATGGCCGGACGAGCAGCCTAGCCAAATGTATGACAACTGAAAGAGCAAAAGGAACATAACATTTTCATATGACAGAATGTCAGGAACGTCAGTCAGGTCAATCACTGGGGACTGGGCCTTATAGGGCTTCCTTCTTGTAGGGCTGCCTCTTCCTCTTCCTCTTTCTGCTGTGGAAGGTCCAGCTTCATCAACGAGCGCGGCCTCTCTGCTAAAGGCCAGGGCCAGCTGCAGCTGTAGCTCCTCCTCCCTGCTGGTCTGGGGGCGGGCCTGCTCCAACTCTGAGCCCTGAGGGGACGTGGAGTCAGGAACGTCAGTCAGGTCAATCACTGGGGACTGGGCCTTATAGGGCTTCCTTCTTGTAGGGCTGCCTCTTCCTCTTCCTCTTCCTCTTTCTGCTGTGGAAGGTCCAGCTTCATCAACGAGCGCGGCCTCTCTGCTAAAGGCCAGGGCCAGCTGCAGCTGTAGCTCCTCCTCCCTGCTGGTCTGGGGGCGGGCCTGCTCCAACTCTGAGCCCTGAGGGGACGTGGAGTCAGGAACGTCAGTCAGGTCAATCACTGGGGACTGGGCCTTATAGGGCTTCCTTCTTGTAGGGCTGCCTCTTCCTCTTCCTCTTTCTGCTGTGGAAGGTCCAGCTTCATCAACGAGCGCGGCCTCTGCTAAAGGCCAGGGCCAGCTGCAGCTGTAGCTCCTCCTCCCTGCTGGTCTGGGGGCGGGCCTGCTCCAACTCTGAGCCCTGAGGGGACGTGGAGTCAGGAACGTCAGTCAGGTCAATCACTGGGGACTGGGCCTTATAGGGCTTCCTTCTTGTAGGGCTGCCTCTTCCTCTTCCTCTTTCTGCTGTGGAAGGTCCAGCTTCATCAACGAGCGCGGCCTCTCTGCTAAAGGCCAGGGCCAGCTGCAGCTCTAGCTCCTCCTCCCTGCTGGTCTGGGGGCGGGCCTGCTCCAACTCTGAGCCCTGAGGGGACGTGGAGTCAGGAACGTCAGTCAGGTCAATCACTGGGGACTGGGCCTTATAGGGCTTCCTTCTTGTAGGGCTGCCTCTTCCTCTTCCTCTTTCTGCTGTGGAAGGTCCAGCTTCATCAACGAGCGCGGCCTCTCTGCTAAAGGCCAGGGCCAGCTGCAGCTGTAGCTCCTCCTCCCTGCTGGTCTGGGGGCGGGCCTGCTCCAACTCTGAGCCCTGAGGGGACGTGGAGTCAGGAACGTCAGTCAGGTCAATCACTGGGGACTGGGCCTTATAGGGCTTCCTTCTTGTAGGGCTGCCTCTTCCTCTTTCTGCTGTGGAAGGTCCAGCTTCATCAACGAGCGCGGCCTCTCTGCTAAAGGCCAGGGCCAGCTGCAGCTGTAGCTCCTCCTCCCTGCTGGTCTGGGGGCGGGCCTGCTCCAACTCTGAGTAGAGAGTGCGTCAGGGGGTGGTTAGAGGGGAGTGAGGGCCTGGAGTTACCATGGAAACGGACGAAAACATTAGTAGTAACTCTTAAGCTAATAAATAAAGATAGCTGATGTCACGGCCAGGCTCATGACCATGACAAAAACGGGAGACACACACACGATCTTAGTAAGTAATGATAAGAAAATGTTTATTGTAAACTAAATGAGGCCTATATAACAATAATAAGATGAGGTGTGGTAGTCAGTAAATCAGTGGTGTAATGTGAGTGTAGTGGAAAGTGGTGAGGTGAGTGTTGCATGGTGTGAAACAAGGAACAAACTAAATATAATAAAGAATAATGGTGCCTAGAAGGGGGCCTCAATACTGAGGCCTGCATAGATCTTTTATGCCCTGGATCCTGGAACCAGGTGGGGCACAATCAGCTGTCCACCAGCTGACCTGCATTCTGCTGATTAGTAACCCTGTCCAGCAGGAGTACTCTCTGCAGACAGGGAAACAGATGTTTATTACAGGCCAGGACACAATATGGGGCCAGGGCCGTCACACCCCCTCCCATAGAAACAGGGTCCCAAAGGGAACACTGAAATAATATATAATCACCTGTATTCAGGACCAACCACCATTACTCCAACCTCGGCAACAGGTACCAATGAAGCCATAATTAAGAGGAGCAGGAACAGTAGAAGGGTAAAAACAGGAAATTAGTTAACACAAAAACAATTTTAACAAGGGGCCCTGGACAATGCATCTGCCACTACATTGTCCTTCCCTTTTATGTGACGTATGTCCAGAGTATACGATTGTAAAAATAATGACCAGCGAATCAGTCTCTGGTTAGGGCACTTTAAAGAATTGAGAAAGATCAACGGATTGTGATCCGTGAAGACTACCAATGGAGCGAGACCGGACATAATGTACACATCAAAATGATGGAGAGCCCAGACCAAGGCAAGGGCTTCCTTTTCAATTACTGAATAATTGAGCTGACAAGAGTTGAACTTTTTTGAAAAAAAACTAACAGGTCTGTCAATGCCAAATTCATCGGTCTGTAGAAGCACCGCCCCTGCTCCCACGTGACTGGCATCGACCTGTAACTTGAAGGGTTCATCCATAAGAGGAGCAGCCAACACTGGAGCAGCACAAAGAAGAGCTCTAACATTAACAAAGGCCTGTTGACATTCTGTACTCCAAACATACATTGCGTCACCTCTCAGGAGGTTAGTAAGTGGAGTGACTACCGTTGAAAAATTGCGACAGAAGCTGCGATAATAGCCTACTAGCCCTAAGAAACGCTGCAGCTCTTTCTTAGTGGTAGGTCTGGGGTACTGCTCTATAGCCTGCACCTTAGCCTGGACCAGAGAGACTTTACCATGACCAACCACTCGACCGAGGTACCTCACCGATGCCCTGGCAAACTCACACTTTGCCAGGTTGACGGTGAGGCACGCACCAGCCAAGCGGTCGAACAAGGCACGCACACGCTGAAGATGGGTGGACCACGAGTCAGAATAGATGACGACGTCGTCTAGATATACAGCGCACCCCTCCAAACCACCTACAACCATGTTCATCAGCCGTTGGAATGTGGCTGGAGCATTTCTAAGACCGAAGGGCATGACAGTATACTCATAAAGACCAGAGGGGGTTATAAACGCCGATATTTCACGAGCCCTCTTGGATAAAGGCACCTGCCAAAATCCTTTGAGCAAGTCAAATTTGCTAATAAACTTAGCGGAGGCTACTTGGTCAATACAATCTTCCATCCTGGGAAGAGGATACGAATCTGGCTTTGTCACACTATTCACTTTGCGGAAGTCTGTACAAAACCGCAGTGTGTGATCAGGCTTTGGAACTGTGAGACACGGGGACGCCCAGCTGGACGAGGTAGGCACTGCAATACCAGTCTCAAGCATATACCTGATCTCGGAGTCCACGTGTTTACGTTTGTCAGGACTAACTCTATAAAAACGCTGTCTGATAGGTGAAGCATCCCCTACATCTATATCGTGTTCGATTAAGGGAGTCTGCGTGGGAGTGTCACCAAAAATGGATGGATAATCCTTAACAAGATGCAGCAGTTGGGTACGTTCAACCTCTGTTAAATGCCCCAACGAGCTCCCAAGATCACGAAGGGACTCTGAATTTTTCAATCTTCCAGTCAACAACTCCTGGCCGGGACTGGATAGGCCATCCTCCTCAGGCTCTGCCACCACCTGAGGGGAATCCCCTACTGTACTGGCTACACACGCCGGACGAACAGGAACTGACGCCTGCTCCACAGAATCAGACACACGGTCATAATACGGTTTCAATAAATTAATGTGGCAGAGCTGATTAGGCTTCCTACGCAAAGGTGTAGCAATCAGGTAATTAAGATCAGACACTTGCTTTACTACAGTATGTGGACCAGTAAATTTAGCACAAAAGGGGGAATCAACCATGGGCAAGAGTGCCAGAACCTGATCACCCGGGCTAAACTTCCGTGGCTCAGTTCGGCGGTCATAAAGGCGTTTCATTTTCTTTTGTGCACTAGCTAGTTTTTCTTTTGCCAGCTCACCGGCTTCATAAAGCCTATGCTTAAAGCCGAGTACGTAACTAAGCAAGTTTTTTGGTGGTTCGGACTCTTTCCAATCATCTTGGATAACGGCCAAGGGGCCACGTACTGTGTGTCCGAACACCAGATCATTGGGACTAAAACCCGTACTTTCCTGGCTCACCTCCCTGGCGGCTAACATCATCCAAGGAAGCCCCTCCTCCCAATCTCCGTCCAGCTCAGTACAGTAGGCGCGCAACAAAGATTTCAAAGTTGCATGGAATCGCTCCAATGCGCCCTGGCTCTGCGCGTGATAGGCTGACGCCCTGTTGTGCTTAACGCGCAGCTGTTTCAGGACCTGAGCGAACAGATGGGAAGAGAAATTAGAACCCTGGTCAGACTGGATGATTTTTGGTATGCCAAAGATTGAAATGAACTGAGTCAAGGCACGGACTACAGACTTGGTGGTGATATTGCGTAAGGGATAAGCTGCAGGATACCTGGTAGCCTGGCACATAACTGTCAGCAAATACTTAGCCCCAGTACGAGACGGAGGGAGGGGACCTACACAATCAATAATGAGATGGTCAAACGGTTGACTGGTTGCCTGAATCGGACTCAATGGAGCCGGTGTAATGCTCTGATTCGGCTTTCCTGTCAACTGACATGTATGACATGTTTTTACATAGGCTGCCACATCCCTCTTAAGGCGAGGCCAAACGAAGTAACGGAGGATGCGATCATAGGTCTTAGAAACTCCTAGGTGTCCACCCTCATCATGTGACACCTGCAGAACCAAGCTGCGATACTTGGAGGGCACAACAATTTGGTAAATGGGGTCTCCCACAAACTCAACGCCATGGGGAACCCACTTCCTCACCAATACCTCATTGTGAATGAAATAGGCATGGGCGCTGTTCCTCACCCCCCCAGCAGGGAGAGCTCCCTCAAACAGCTCTTTCAGACTTGGATCTGCCCGCTGCTCTCTCACCAGTTCACTGTGAGGGACAGACAGGGGAAAATCAGACAGTGATATCACATGCTCCACATCATCCACCATTTTGTCAGGGTCAGGCGTGGCACGGCTCATGGCACGAGTTACGGCACACGCAGTGAACACCTCAGGAAACTCCCGTTCACTTTCATCAGGCTTGCTTTTAAATACTGGCACAGACGTAACCACCACAGGTGGCGCCACATCTGCCCACACTCGTGCACCAACCAAGCCATTACCCATGATCATGGTCACCCCCTCACAGGGCAACGCTGGGCGCACACCCACAGTCATCTCACCCTGAAACAAATCAGATGAAAGAATTATTCTGTGCAGAGGAACATGCAATACAGCCAAACCCATACCACGAATGGGAATGGAGTCACCTGTGTCAGAGGCATCAGAAAATGGCAAAGCAGAAGCTAAAATAAACGAATCAAATGCCCCAGTATCCCGTAAAATGTTTACTGGGACCTTCTCATCCCCACCGACGAGGGACACCAAACCATCTGTAAGGAATGGCAAGTAAGATTCAAGGTCAGAGGATTGTGGAGACTCAACATGTGTAGAGCGCACCTGGGACAGCGAATCACAGGCTTGGGCAGCAGACTTAACCCGCTGCACCACCGGCGCCGCGCAACCAGCCCCTTTAGCCCCATCCCCATGAGACACTGGAGCCCAAGGCTTACCTCTAGACTTTAAAGCATAGCATTCAGATTTAACATGCCCCTTTTTATGGCAGTGACTGCACACTTTCTCATAACTCCTTGAACTATTCTGATTCTCATAACTCCTTGAACTATTCTGATTCTCATAAGTCCTTGAACTATTCTGACCTCTACGACCAAAATCAGTTGCAACTGACTGACCAGCAGGTGGCATATCAAAACCAAAGGTACTCCTCTGAAACCCAGACTCTGGCACATAAGCGCGAGACTCACCAAACATGCGCGGCTCTCCAAACTTACCCCTGCTATGAGTCAATGTAAAATCATCTGCCAACGCAGCAGCTTCAGCAGGAGTAGTCACCTGCTTTTCACTAATATAAGTGGCTATATTCTGGGGAATAGCATTTTTAAATTGCTCCAGTACAATCAGATCACACAAATCATCAAAATCATCTACATCAGACGCCTTGCACCAGCGATTGAAATGCAAAACTAATTCTCTTGCAAACTCAAGATGTGTCTGACTCTTGTTTCTCCTCCAATTCCTAAATTTCTGTCTGTAGGCCTCCGGAACCTGTTCATAAGATTTAAGCACTGCAGACTTCACTTTCTCATAAATCAGAGAATCCTCACGGCTCAGGGACGAATATGCCAACTGTGCTCGACCTGTAAAAACACATTGTAACATGAGGGTGCGTTCAGCATCTGGCCAACCACGAGTGTCAGCGACGCGCTCAAACAACGAAAAAAACAAGTCAGGATCCCTTTCATTAAATTTAGGTAAAAGTTTCAAGTTTCCTGCTATATCAAATAAGCCTCTATTTGCTCCCCTGGAAGCAAAAGAACCCCCACTACTTAAGACTTCACTACTGATTTTACCGCCTTCAATCAAATTCAACCTATGTCTCTCTAACTCCACAGTTTGCATTTGGATTTCACATTTCATTTTCTCAAGTGCAAATTCCTGGTCTAATCTCAGTTTGAGCAATTCTTTTTCCTGGTCAAATGTAAAAGGGTGCTTAGCAACAGGCGAAGATGAACCCTTGACAGGCTGTGGCAAAATTGCCATCTCGACCAGTTTCGACTCTAAACATGCCCTAAGCTCATGTTTCTTTTGTTCTACCACCGCTACATCATAATGTTTTGCAACCAATAACAATTGAGCTTTAGTAAAACGGTACAATAAGTCATAGGATGGAGCTGCTATAAACCCCTCTACTCCAGACATTTTTATTTAATTAAATCACAATATTAAGTACAGGACAATGTAGGCCTATGGACCCAAGATGACGTATACACTGACAACTCAGCGCGCATCAGAGGAAATTGACAACCTCGCAACGGAGCATGCCCCTATCTGACTGCCTACCCCAGGACCTGACTGAGTAAGCTCAACCCTAGTCTTCATGCGTTAGCGGGAGGATCTTTAAACACTAACTCGTCAGCCCGGTTAGACCCCCAGCAAGCTGGTCGCCCACCTGACAGCTAAGAATGTGTCCCCGAGACAATTGCTCTAGCCGCCGTACCGCAACACTACAGAAAAACGCTCAGCCAGACTCAAAGGAGAGAGACCGTAAGCCTACCAGGGCAGCCCCGTAGCCTACATGTGCGCAACTGACAGCCAATTGTATACACCCTCTTGCCCCAATAGAAAAAAAAACTATCTAAGCACCATTACAAACAAAACGATCGCGCAGATCAATTAACAATAGGCTATTATATACAAAAATGCGATAAGTGTGTCTCCAAAATGCTTAATATGCCACTCAAGGCTTTCAAAAAAAACACCCGCAGGCGATAATTTTGAACTGGTGGGGAATTGACTACGACACCAGTTTGCAGTTCATTCACCAAAATCTCTGCCTAGGCTACTAACAGAGACACGCGTTTATTAACTTAACAAGGCACCCCCTGCCAATCAAGGCAACAAGCCATGGGAGTCGCACCACAAGTAATGAACCACAATGTTTTAACCATCAATTAAGCAAAAAAGTCAAACGACCGGGTAGAATTCAATAGAAAAAAAGCAATATTTACTTACCAAAAGGTGATCAAAATAATGCTAGAAAAACGAAAACGGACGGAGCCCCCAATTTGTCACGGCCAGGCTCATGACCATGACAAAAACGGGAGACACACACACGATCTTAGTAAGTAATGATAAGAAAATGTTTATTGTAAACTAAATGAGGCCTATATAACAATAATAAGATGAGGTGTGGTAGTCAGTAAATCAGTGGTGTAATGTGAGTGTAGTGGAAAGTGGTGAGGTGAGTGTTGCATGGTGTGAAACAAGGAACAAACTAAATATAATAAAGAATAATGGTGCCTAGAAGGGGGCCTCAATACTGAGGCCTGCATAGATCTTTTATGCCCTGGATCCTGGAACCAGGTGGGGCACAATCAGCTGTCCACCAGCTGACCTGCATTCTGCTGATTAGTAACCCTGTCCAGCAGGAGTACTCTCTGCAGACAGGGAAACAGATGTTTATTACAGGCCAGGACACAATATGGGGCCAGGGCCGTCACACTGAGAATACAATACATCATGCAAGTTAGCCATATCTCATCCATTTCTCATCTATGTTCACCTCCTTGAGGTAAAGCGTCAGCTCCGAGCCGACGTCAATGTCCCAGTTGTCCTTGAGATCGCGGATCGGCCGCAACAAATGAGGGAATCTGGTCTCAACTGCCTTGTCCATGACATCCAGAAACACAATGACCCAATGTGAACACGAGTGCGTCAGGGGGGGGTTAGAGGGGAGTGAGGGCGTGGAGAGTAGAGAGTGCGTCAGGGGGTGGTTAGAGGGGAGTGAGGGCGTGGAGAGTAGAGAGTGCGTCAGGGGGTGGTTAGAGGGGGATATACATGATTACATATGTCTTGCTGCCACGGTATGTAGTCTTGACCGTTTTAACCAAGAAAGCGTGACATTTCTTTGGCTGGATTCTCAATCCCCCCGCAAAAGACACTCCCCGTTCTTCTCCCCGCGGCCCCGGCACATGGCGCTAGCCGCCGGCTACGTTGGGCTGCACAACAAAGTATATCTAACGCGTTCTGCGTTTCTCCTTCCGTCTCCCTGGGCCATGTCCATCCGTTGGGGACAAACGGACTGTGACTGTGCCTCTTCCTCTGATCATCAGCAAACTTACAGAGCAGGGGCTCAGGGGGCGCTGGTGAGGAACGGAACACATCATCATCATCATAAACCTTTAGCATCTTCTTACCCAAAGTTCCTGGCACCATCTTGATAAACTTCCCATTGAAGTGTACCTGCGGCCATGTCCAAACTGCAGCTGTCGCTGCTTTCACTGGAAAAATGTCTTGGTGATAAGAGCTGGCGGATTGAACGAAAGCGACCGGAATGGCGGAGATGAGGGGAGACGCCGAAGTCGTTCTGCTGGACAGCGAGGGGCGGCAAGTGAAGACGAGGCTCAACTTGAAACAGAACGACGCACCGGTGTCATCCTCCGTCTCTCCGTCCGCTTTCTTCCCCTGGTCGCGGCCTCGTCCTCCTCGGTGTGGTGTGTCCCACTGTCGCTCCTCTCGCCTCGCTTGGGACTCGTTGGGGCAGCACGTCCTAGCCATAGGCCCCTTCTGTCCGCACACGTCACATTCAACATCGGCTTAGGTCCATTTTCTTCCCCCGTCCTCGAGTCCTCGCCGTTGCCCCGCTGGTCCTCATGACGTTGTCTTCGTCCACGTCCACCTCACCCGTCTTGTCACCCGTCAAGTGTCAAGTGTCTTGTCAAGTCAAGTCTTGTCAAGTCTTGTCAAGTGTCTTGTCACCCGTCAGATGAGCTACAATCCAGGTGCGTCACAACTGATAGGAAACTACATACACGTTTCTTACAAAGAAAATGGCCAGTCCACAAGCGGCGTACTTACCCAGCACGTAACCCCATTAGAACACAGGTGAGCACAATCCCTCGAGCTTGGCGTCTTGCTCGCCATCACACAGCTCTTCAATGGGTCCCTCAACCTCTATCACATGAGAACTCTGACTGTAGTTTGAGACATGGAACCACACCGATGGGAGATGAGCTGTATTAAAAGACAAGGTGTGCCGTGTTGGATTACAATCAAAGCCGTGGATCTGTGTAAAATGGCCGGACGAGCAGCCTAGCCAAATGTATGACAACTGAAAGAGCAAAAGGAACATAACATTTTCATATGACAGAATGTCAGGAACGTCAGTCAGGTCAATCACTGGGGACTGGGCCTTATAGGGCTTCCTTCTTGTAGGGCTGCCTCTTCCTCTTCCTCTTTCTGCTGTGGAAGGTCCAGCTTCATCAACGAGCGCGGCCTCTCTGCTAAAGGCCAGGGCCAGCTGCAGCTGTAGCTCCTCCTCCCTGCTGGTCTGGGGGCGGGCCTGCTCCAACTCTGAGCCCTGAGGGGACGTGGAGTCAGGAACGTCAGTCAGGTCAATCACTGGGGACTGGGCCTTATAGGGCTTCCTTCTTGTAGGGCTGCCTCTTCCTCTTCCTCTTCCTCTTTCTGCTGTGGAAGGTCCAGCTTCATCAACGAGCGCGGCCTCTCTGCTAAAGGCCAGGGCCAGCTGCAGCTGTAGCTCCTCCTCCCTGCTGGTCTGGGGGCGGGCCTGCTCCAACTCTGAGCCCTGAGGGGACGTGGAGTCAGGAACGTCAGTCAGGTCAATCACTGGGGACTGGGTCTTATAGGGCTTCCTTCTTGTAGGGCTGCCTCTTCCTCTTCCTCTTCCTCTTTCTGCTGTGGAAGGTCCAGCTTCATCAACGAGCGCGGCCTCTCTGCTAAAGGCCAGGGCCAGCTGCAGCTGTAGCTCCTCCTCCCTGCTGGTCTGGGGGCGGGCCTGCTCCAACTCTGAGCCCTGAGGGGACGTGGAGTCAGGAACGTCAGTCAGGTCAATCACTGGGGACTGGGCCTTATAGGGCTTCCTTCTTGTAGGGCTGCCTCTTCCTCTTCCTCTTCCTCTTTCTGCTGTGGAAGGTCCAGCTTCATCAACGAGCGCGGCCTCTCTGCTAAAGGCCCGGGCCAGCTGCAGCTGTAGCTCCTCCTCCCTGCTGGTCTGGGGGCGGGCCTGCTCCAACTCTGAGCCCTGAGGGGACGTGGAGTCAGGAACGTCAGTCAGGTCAATCACTGGAGACTGGGCCTTATAGGGCTTCCTTCTTGTAGGGCTGCCTCTTCCTCTTCCTCTTCCTCTTTCTGCTGTGGAAGGTCCAGCTTCATCAACGAGCGCGGCCTCTCTGCTAAAGGCCCGGGCCAGCTGCAGCTGTAGCTCCTCCTCCCTGCTGGTCTGGGGGCGGGCCTGCTCCAACTCTGAGCCCTGAGGGGACGTGGAGTCAGGAACGTCAGTCAGGTCAATCACTGGGGACTGGGCCTTATAGGGCTTCCTTCTTGTAGGGCTGCCTCTTCCTCTTCCTCTTTCTGCTGTGGAAGGTCCAGCTTCATCAACGAGCGCGGCCTCTGCTAAAGGCCAGGGCCAGCTGCAGCTGTAGCTCCTCCTCCCTGCTGGTCTGGGGGCGGGCCTGCTCCAACTCTGAGTCCTGAGGGGACGTGGAGTCAGGAACGTCAGTCAGGTCAATCACTGGGGACTGGGCCTTATAGGGCTTCCTTCTTGTAGGGCTGCCTCTTCCTCTTCCTCTTTCTGCTGTGGAAGGTCCAGCTTCATCAACGAGCGCGGCCTCTCTGCTAAAGGCCAGGGCCAGCTGCAGCTGTAGCTCCTCCTCCCTGCTGGTCTGGGCGCGGGCCTGCTCCAACTCTGAGCCCTGAGGGGACGTGGAGTCAGGAACGTCAGTCAGGTCAATCACTGGGGACTGGGCCTTATAGGGCTTCCTTCTTGTAGGGCTGCCTCTTCCTCTTCCTCTTCCTGCTGTGGAAGGTCCAGCTTCATCAACGAGCACGGCCTCTCTGCTAAAGGCCAGGGCCAGCTGCAGCTGTAGCTCCTCCTCCCTGCTGGTCTGGGGGCGGGCCTGCTCCAACTCTGAGCCTTGAGGGGACGTGGCTTCAGGGTGCGCGGAGTTCCACTTTTCCGAGTACAGTACTGTACGCGCTACGATGATTAGATGTAAACGGAGATGGAGAATAGCCCCGTTGGAGTCCAGCTGACGTGGTCCTACAACGTGGGTGCGTTGTCGATTGGTTAGCCGGCCCGGTAGAGCTGGAGCTGGGGGACGAGGCGTTCAGGAGGCCCCTGGAAAAGCAGCGGAGATCTGCGCTGGGGATGGTGAGTAGCGGGGGAGCGCCGGTGATATTAGCCGGTGATATTAGGGATAACCGAGGTCTCCGGTTTGCTGGATTGTTGGGAGGTGAAATCCGTCAATTTAGGGAGTTGGTGGACTTGGCGTCTTGGCTACAGTCAGTGGCTGCTTAATTATTAGCGAGTAACGATTGTAAATCCTGTTTATCAGCAGCTTAACTTCATGTACTACGCACAACTGAACGATTAAGCACTGATTTGCTATAAAACAAACAGTAAACGATAAACAAACTAAGATGTCATACACTGACTAAGATGTCATACACTGACATGGACGAGACATGGACGAGACTTGCAACGTATCGCCATCTTGGATCACCAACCAAAATAAAATGAAACTATTAACTTGATACGTATGAACATTTAAAACAAAACAAAATCAATAAACTTTAACAGTACATTGAAAAAAAAAAGTGAACGTTTCTGAACGGGAGATGGTGTGACTCTGGCTCTCTGCCACAGTAGTATCTGAACGTTGGAGATGGTGTGACTCTGGCTCTCTGCCACAGTAGTATCTGAACGTTGGAGATGGTGTGACTCTGGTCCTCCTTCCTCCTCCTTATTCAATTCAATATTTGATTTAAATGTCAGAGCAGACTGAGCCTTGTTCAGCTCAGCAATGTTCCTGTTCCTCAGTCTCATTATTTTAATCTGGTTTGGTATAATCTCACCGGCTGATTTAAATGTCCGAGCGGACTGAGCCTTGTTCAGCTCAGCAATGTTCCTGTTCCTCAGTGTTACGCCCTACCCCCTGGTGGTAGGAGGCCGCCGGCATAACATATGACAGTGAGCGTGCAAATGAAGTAGACCAGTGACAACCAGGCATCCGTTAAACAATAATAATTTATTTTACAACCCACGGTACAGAGACGAGACACAACACAGACCCCAACCCCCTGATCTATGCAGCGACCACTAAAGGAAAAGCCCCAGAAAACTAAATCTACCTATAAAAGAAAACAACCCCAGAACTAACCCCCTAGCCTAACCCCCATAGCCGGTGCCGTAGCACCTAACAAAAATACAAGGGTTAGTGTCGCCGCACTAGCTGATGTTACTAATACAGTGGGTGATCTACGTGTGGTGTAGGACACAGATGTATACCTGCAAGTATCTTACTAAGTGCCCTACCTCTCGAACTCTGTACCAGGCTAAAAGAAAATGAAAGAGAACAACAAAAAGGTTAACAACAAGGCATCAAACAAAACTATAACCAGCAACATAAATTACATACCAAAAATATTGAGAGCTGCCACCTCTCTGGAAGAACAGAACAAACTAACTTATATAGACTAAGGTGTGGTGAACTGATGGGATAATTGATGGATGATCCCAGCTGCCAGGCATCTCACTGATTGCTCCAGCAGGAGGGACACACTTAAACAAAATAATTAAGACAAAACAACAACACACCACAGGTCCAACAGAAAAAGACCCCACCACCCGTAACACTCAGTCTCATTCTTTTAATCTGGTTTGGTATAATCTCACCGGCTGATTTAAATGTCCGAGCGGACTGAGCCTTGTTCAGCTCAGCAATGTTCCTGTTCCTCAGTCTCATTCTTTTAATCTGGTTTGGTATAATCTCACCGGCTGATTTAAATGTCCGAGCGGACTGAGCCTTGTTCAGCTCAGCAATGTTCCTGTTCCTCAGTCTCATTCTTTTAATGAAATGAACCTTTATTTAACCAGGGAATTCCTTTGAGACGAGTCTCATTTTCGAAGGAGCTCACTCGCATTCACATTCACTCGCATTCGCTCGCATTCTTACTCATTCATACTGCATGTTTCATTCATGTGGGAGGAAACCGGAGTGCCCGGAGGAAACCCACGCGGCACGGGGAGAACATGCAAACTCCCACAGTGATTACCAGGAGTCGAACCCAGCACCTTCCGAGACCGGGATTCGAACCCAGTACCTTGAGACTGTGAGGCAGTGATCTTAACCACTCTGCCACCGTGCCACCCACTGGTTAATCTGGTTTGGTATAATCTCACCGGCTGATTTAAATGTCCGAGCGGACTGAGCCTTGTTCAGCTCAGCAATGTTCCTGTTCCTCAGTCTCATTCTTTTAATCTGGTTTGGTATAATCTCACCGGCTGATTTAAATGTCCGAGCGGACTGAGCCTTGTTAAATTCAGCAATGTTCCTGTTCCTCAGTCTCATTCTTTTAATCTGGTTTGGTATAATCTCACGGGCTGATTTAAATGTCCGAGCGGACTGAGCCTTGTTCAGCTCAGCAATGTTCCTGTTCCTCAGTCTCATTCTTTTAATCTGGTTTGGTATAATCTCACCAGTACTGTCCGGCAGTCTTCTCTCCAACACCGCCACCGAATATTCTGTTTGTTTGTGCGGTGTTTGTGGGAACTAATATTTTACCTCCTCGGTCTCCAGTCATTATTTTAGCCATTGTCACTGCCTGGTAATAACAATTGAGCTTAAAAGAATTGATAGGGGGGCTATTTTATTTTAAGCTCAAACAGCCCAGCTAACTCACAACGTCGTCACGAGTTTAAAAACTCTTTCACTTGTCACGTCGCAGAGACGTCCTACAAGACGTAAGAAGTAAGACGTAAATAATAACAATAATAACAATAATTAAATTAGGCCAATATTAATAATAATAACAACAACATAGGCCTACTGGACAACATAATAACCTCCTCCTGATTATTTGTTTGAAAAGTGCTATCCAAATAAAGGTGCATAAATGCAAAAATCAAACCAAAAAAAGAACAAAAGTCTACCCCTTTCGATCTAGCCCATAAGGACGCTACGGCTGACCTCCAGTACGAAGCCAGATGTCTGAGGCCCTGAATATATTGTTCTTTCAGCCTCAGTAGACGGGCCTCCAACTCCCTCCACGGAGGGAGCGGGGAACATAGGACCCTTTTTCTGGAGCGGGGAACATAGGACCCGGGGAACATAGGACCCTTTTTCTGGACCTACTGGGGCTGTAAGGACCGGCAGTAGATCACAGATGTAGGCAGGTGCCTGACCATGGAGGGCTTTGTAGGTCATGACCAGAACCTTAAATTGAATTCTCAATTAGGGGGGGGGGGGGTGTCTGCAGATTGATTGTCCTCTGAGCTGAATCCACCGCAGTCACTTTTGTCTGTATGAGTAAGGTTATTCACAATGTATACGTCTTACACACCTGTTCATTTCTTCTCCAGGTAAAGGTGTTTTGCAATCACCTGCAGAGGCCAACTTCCTTTTATCTGCCCATCAAAACACAATTTAAATAATGAATCGGACCTTTTCATTCAGCCATTCTTCTGAGACTATTTTGGACCTATAGGTAATTTCCCTCTGATGAGCGAACAACAACGCACCTGGTATGGTTGGTGTGTCTGTCTCAGCCTACTGATCTTCAAGAGAGAGGCACAACGCTTTCCTGGCCTCAACATCACCCTTAAGGAGATTCTGGAACTTTCTGCTCTCAAGTTCTTTTTTTTTTTTTTTTTTTTTAAGGGTTGGGGTTTTTTATTGCATATTTCACACACAGGAACATATAACCCTCTAGGTTCCACCAACTGCACCGCTGTTGTTTACTTTCATTTAAAAGTAAACAAAAATGGATGTACTAATCCCAATTGGTCCTTTAAATAAGATCTGACCAAGCCAGTGTGTGTGAACTGTCACTATCGATGGACCAGGGTCTGAGCAATGGGTCAGATGAGGTCGGGGGTCGTGTGAGGTCACACCTCCAGCATGCTGACGTCCTCGTCGTGTTCGTCGGGGACCAGGACGGGGCTGCTGGGGTTCAGAGTCACCGGCTCCTCGTCTGAGTCGTCTGATATGGTGATGAACTGCCGCTTCCGCCGAGCCCTGCGGCCTGCTGACGTGTCGTCCCTGGAGGTGGAGGGGACGGCGTGGGGGTCCCCGGGGGGCTGTTGGGGGCGGGGCTGTAGCGAGACCTCTCGCAGCTCTCTGGTTGGTCGGTCGCGCCCCGAAGCCCCGCCCCACAGGGCGGCCGGGCGGATGACGCGTCGCCGGGTGGTGGTCAGGGGCTCCAGGATGCTGACGTCCTCGTCGGGGACCAGGACGGGGCTGCTGGGGTTCAGAGTCACCGGCTCCTCGTCTGATATGGTGATGAACTGCCGCTTCCGCCGAGCCCTGCGGCCTGCTGACGTGTCGTCCCTGGAGGTGGAGGGGACGGCGTGGGGGTCCCCGGGGGGCTGTTGGGGGCGGGGCTGTAGCGAGACCTCTCGCAGCTCTCTGGTTGGTCGGTCGCGCCCCGAAGCCCCGCCCCACAGGGCGGCCGGGCGGATGACGCGTCGCCGGGTGGTGGTCAGGGGCTCCAGGATGCTGACGTCCTCGTCGGGGACCAGGACGGGGCTGCTGGGGTTCAGAGTCACCGGCTCCTCGTCTGATATGGTGATGAACTGCCGCTTCCGCCGAGCCCTGCGGCCTGCTGACGTGTCGTCCCTGGAGGTGGAGGGGACGGCGTGGGGGTCCCCGGGGGGCTGTTGGGGGCGGGGCTGTAACGAGACCTCTCGCAGCTCTCTGGTTGGTCGGTTGCGCCCCGAAGCCCCGCCCCACAGGGCGGCCGGGCGGATGACGCGTCGCCGGGTGGTGGTCAGGGGCTCCAGGATGCTGACGTCCTCGTCGTGTTCGTCGGGGACCAGGACGGGGCTCCTGGGGTTCAGAGTCACCGGCTCCTCGTCTGAGTCGTCTGATATGGTGATGAACTGCCGCTCCAGGAAATTATTACTGAAATACAATGTTGACATACGTAAACTAGCTGTTGTAGTCTTTAATGTTCGCTAACTAGCTTGTTAGAGTTAGCTTCACAATCGCGAGTGACGCGATCGCGTCCGTTTGTTCACTAAAATAACATTAGAACATGACATTAACTTGTTCATTAATATATTACATTTGAACCAACAGTATTATGGCGTTTATACCGTTTGTTTAACCCAGTGGTTCCCAACCACTGTGCCGCGGCACACTAGTGTGCCGTGAGAGATCATCAGATGTGCCGCGGGAAATTATCAAATTCCACTTACCGTATAGACCCGAATATAAAACGGGGTTTTTCCCCTGGAAAAAAGTCTGAAAAAGTTGCGTCTTATATTCGCACCTTAGACTTTTACACGTCAATATTAATTCACAACAACGTATGTGGAGACACACTCACACACACCCGCGGAGACACACTCACACACACCCGTGGAGAGACACCGCAGAGACACACTCACACACACACCCACGGAGACACACTCGGACTAGCTCGAAAAAAGTGTCTCAAGTGGTTGGTCAAGTTAACAAACAACAGAGGAGGAGTTACGATGCCAATGTTAAGACCATGGATGAATGAATCAATGAAGCAGAGGCATCAAACAACTGTCGAGGAGCCAAGAAATATGATATTACAGAGTGTAATGTTAGAAGTTGACGAGCCCAAAAAGATCGGCATAAGAATGGTAACAGTCAGAGAAAAGCGTATCGCCGTCCGCAAAGCGGCCTCTTCCAGGTGATTGACAGGAGGGTGTGTGAATATGTGACTGAAAAACCTAACGATTGTATGCCCATACCCCAAGATGATAAAAATAACCTACATTGTTTTGTTCATTCATTAAGACGATTGCCAGACGCATTGCTGACATGTCTGCAGACATCGAAAATTTTGTTTTGGAGAAGATACGTGGCAGTGGGCAGTTTGCTTTGCAACTTGAGTCTTGGCTCAACTCTTGGCCAATGCACGCTTTGTGGATGGAGACACAATCACAGAACATTTCTTTTTTGCAAGACATTGCATAAAAAAACAACAGGGGAGGAAATATTTCAGATCACATCAGAGTATGTCGAACAAGGAGGACTTCAGTGGGACAGCTGCGTAAGTGTCTGCACTGATGGAGATATCTGATGTGTTGAATGCTGTTGTTCGTATGGTAAACTTTGTAAAAACAAGACCTCTGAAAAGCCGCTTATATGCAGCATTATGTGAAGAGACGGGAGCCCAGCATAATACGTTATTGCTCCATACGCCGATGATTGTCCCGCGGAAAAGTGCCGCCCGCGTGTTTGAGTCACGGGAGGAGCTGAACACCGTTTTAACTGATGAGAAGTGTGATGACGCAAAGCTGCTTGCAAGTGACAAATTGTGCGCAAGGTTCGCATACATGGCCAACATACAGGGCCAGGCTTCGCACTGAGTGAGTATAACGACAAGTTCATATAATGTTACGTATATGATAGGCTACTATGTATCATTTTGTAACATTTGGGATGGCGGTGTGCCGTGGGATTTTTTCAAGGTAAGAAATGTGCCGTGGCACAAAAAAGGTTGAAAAACACTGGTTTAACCCACCTGAATGAACTAGTTTCTAGAATGAACAGGCAGGGTTCCTCCTGTAAATGTAGGCATTAGCATCGTCGTCCAGCTGCACAAGCTCAGCCAGAGAGGACACACAGGGGTCGTGGTCTGTCAGCATTCCAGGCAGGCGTGATGACTTGCGTTGGATTCGGCAGGAGCGGCGCACTGGTGTAAGGAACTTCAGATCCTTGATGGTGCTCTTTCGTCTAGAATCGCTTGCTCTCGCCTCACCCTCAATTGTTCTCTTAACACTTTGCAGGTACGGAGTTGTCTTCACACTGTATTTCACCACTGAGACACTCTCAGCCTCTGGTATTGTCTCCATCAGGTCCTCATCACTATCAACAACTTGAACATAGCCTCCCTGGCAACTGGGTCAGCACGGTCGCAAACTGGCCACGATGAAGGGTCAAGGGCTCTAAACTTCGCGATAGTGCCACCTTGCTGCAAGTCCTCCAGTCGCTCCTCAAGATGGGTGATGATAGAATCTGTTTGGGCAATTGAGAGTCATGCGCCAACTCTATCTAAATATTTTTAACGACTACTTTTATTTAATGTAATCCATGTTGCACACATACACACAGGGGCGCCGCTAGAGATTCTGGGCCCCATGACAGAATATCATTTTGGGCCCCCTCCACCTAAACCACCCATCAACCTAGACAACCCGGCGGGCCTTGCATGGTAGCTTGCCACCATTGGTAGGTGAATGGGTGAATGAGATGCCATTGTAAAGTGCTTTGGAATAAGGCGCTATAGAAGTCAATCCATTTAGAACTCTTTCCTATCTGAATCCTATCTATATTTCAGGATATTTTTGACTCAGAGCCTGAATGTCAACAGTTTCCAAGTCAACTCATACATACAGGTACATGCTTTGAGGATATACAAGCTCAAGGTCACTAATCTGTTGAATCACCTAAACCACCCATCAACCTAGACAACCCAGTTGAAGTTGATGAACTATTGATGCACTGCAAGAAATCCAATGATGGCCATCTTTTGTAAATTTAATGGAAAATTACAGTTAATACAGGAACAATTTAGCCCCAAAAAAATCTCAACATTCTTTCACTTTTTTAAAGATGTGAACAAAACAAGGACAAGAATATAAATTAAATAAAGATATGAACCAAATTATAAATAAATCACACATATAAATAAAAATAAAAATCTCAACATTCTTTAACTTAATTACCTTAAGATTTGATCAAAACAAGGACACAAATAAAAAATAAATAAAGATATGAACCAAATTATAAATAAATCACACAAATAAATAAATGAAGAATTACAAGTCAAATCAAAGCTAAGCGCCGGGCCTTCTTGGTAGCAAAATCTTTAATAAGATCCTTAAAATCTAGCGATAAAGCCAACTTGCTTTCTATTGACAATATTGCAAGATTGTTCAACCTCTCTTGAGACATTGTTGATCTCAGATAGCTCTTGATCAGTTTCAGTTTGCTGAATACCCTTTCTCCACCGGCAACGGTAACTGGGAGAGTGCAGAAAATCCTCAGAGCAATGCAAACCTCTCCAAAAATGCTCTGGAGTTACATTTTATAGATTGCATTCAGGAGTGCAAGAGAGCTACAGCCAGAGGGGAAAGTGGCTGAAAAGATTGCATTGAGATGCCTGATTTCGCTCTCAAACTGATCTGTGAGGTCTTTTTTGTACTTCTCCCTCAGTGGCTGACACACAGAAGCCATAACACTGTCACTCAACTGCCCAACTTTAAGTATGGCAGCAAATTCTTCAACAATATTTGCTGTGGTTCACTCGGTTGAGTGTCCAAGTCACTTATTATCTGGTCCATGGCAGAAAAAAACACAGTGTTCCGAAATGTTGTTTCTGGCCTATCCTTCTGACCTGTTTCTTCAGCAGTCTCATCATGGAACCTCTTCCTCCTCCTCTCACGGCTAAGTTCTTTTTTAAAATGAGGTGGAACCTCCATTTCCTTAGCTACCATTGATGCCTCAGACACAAGAGCATCCCATCCATTTCTAAGAGCCTGCATCTCATCTTTAAGTGCAGTTACATTAGCTAACTCTACCTCAAGTGAGATTTTCCCTGACTGGAGTATTACATTTCTGTCATCAATACATTGCAATACTTTCACCCAAATGGTGAGAAGGACAATTGCATCAAATGACATGAGGTAGTTCCTCAGACCAACAGCTTCAGATCTGGCCTCACTTGTGAGACTGCATGAGTTTAGTATGGTACCAAGGGCTTCAATGACACCAGGTAGGTGCTTTGCTACTGGTTTCACAGCATCAATTCGCGCACTCCAGCGAGTGTCAGATAGCCGGTGAACAGAGCAGCCTGTTTTTTCTTTGTATATAGCCCAACGCCCTGGACTGGCACTTACAAATGTGTAAAGGCGATTAATGTAGCCAAAAAATGTTGACACTTCAGGGCTTGACTCTGCAGCATGCCAGATTTAACGTGTGAGAGGCACAAGGTGAGAATGTAGCAAGATTATTTCTTTTCAGTATTTGGGCTTGGACTCCCTTGGCTTTCCCTGACATATTTGCCCCATTATCATACCCTTGCCCCCTGCAATCACTGATGTCTATCCCTAGATCCAGAAGCACACTCTCTATCATCCCTGCTATTTCACTTCCTGTTTTTTGGTTGAAATCTTTGAATTCAATGAATCTTTCAGTAATCTCCCATTCGCCCGTATCTTCATTATAATGGACATATCGTATGAGAACAACATTTTGCTCAGTGTGGGAAATGTCTGGCGTAGCATCACAAATGATTCCATAGTATATGGCATCCTCCCTTTCCTTCAGAATGGTTGAAGTAAAACTTTTCCCCCACACAATTCAATAAACTCATTCTGGATTCCTGAGCTCAAATAATGAGTTAGCCGGCTTTCTTTTTTGGATGTCTTGATTTTCTCTAAGTGCTCTTTTAAGAGTGGATCATAATGGGACAAAAGTTCTAGCGTACCTAAGAAATTTCCATTGTGGACATCGCCTAAATCTTTTGTTTTACCTCTAAAAGGTAAATTCCTTGTTGCCAAGTGCAGAGTGACATCAAGGAGTCTCTGCAAGAGAGCTTTGTTTTTCTCAATTTCAGACTGTAGCTCTCTCTGCAACTGATGGTCGATGCCACCTGCAGTCATAACAGAACACTGTAGGTTTTTCCATTTCAAATAACAGTCCCTGTGATTCCTACTTTTTTCATGGCGTGGGAATTTATCATACATGCGACACCACACAACATCACACATCTTGTAACCATGGTCACTACTCAAAGCACTATGACATGGAATGTTTTGCTCCTTGGAGAAAAGAACACATGGTATGCAAAACAGTGCATTTGCACTTTCACTATGAATCAACCAGTCCCTTTTCACTTTTCCCATACCTTTTGCTGCTTTAGTGTATTTTAGGTACTCTGGAAATGGCTTCCCCTGTGAATCATGCGGGATTTGTTTGTCATCTCTCGTTGCTAATTTCTTGACAATAGTTGCCCTGTCCTTGTCACTCAATTTAGGTGGAAATAAACCTGGGTCAAGTGACAGCAAATGTTCTATTTCAGATACAACTACAGGTGGCTCAGTATCTAAGGCATCCTGTATCTGAGCCTCATTGTGTCCCTGGCTTTGACTCTCCATAGCTGCTTCCTCCTTCTCATCTGTGCTGCTGCCATTGTCCTTTGCTTCTTCTTCTGCCTCTTGGCCTCTGCTCTCCTCTCTGGCTGCCTGGCTTGAAGTGGGCCCTGGCATGGAGTATCCATAGGTACATAATTCATAATATGTCCTATAATAGTATTAACATAGTAATACATACATTACACCAGATTAGCTAACTTAAATGTTATCTAGCTAGCTAACAATCTTATTTTAACATGCTAGTGGTCAATGTTATTGCAATTACTGGAAGAACTATTAACTAAATATGAATATTAGCTAAAGTTGTATTCAATGCGTGCATAGTAATGCATTAAAATATTCAAAATCTGTTTGTTAACCCGAAACTCCCACTATTCACCTCCTTCTCCTTCAACTGGGAGGTGGGTTGAGGGAAGGAGTCCTGCTGATCCTGAAGCTGCATCTGTGCATGACGTGATTAGCATGTAAGTTAACATTATACTAGTTAGCAACATTGGGATTTGAAAATAAGGGATATTTTCCCCCAAAATAAGGGATATCCCCCTGCGCACCCCCGGCCATCCTCTCCCCCCACTGCCAGCATACCATACCCCTTACATTTAGACAAGGGTACACACAGTCAATCCTAACATCACCACTAGACAACCATAGGATACCCCTTACATTTAGACAATACTTTGAACATCCCTACATTATGAAAACACAAAAGGGCATATAAATTCAGCACATTTATTTCTACATGACTTGACACCAATGGTAGTGTAGCATGGTAGTGTAACATGGTAGTGTAGCATGGTAGTTTAATATGGTAATGTAGCATGGTAGGGTAACATGGTAATGTAGCATGGTAGTGTAGCATGGTAGTGTAACATGGTAGTATAACATGGTAAGTGTAGCATGGTAATGTAGCATGGTAGTGTAGCATTGTAGTGTAACATGGCAGTGTAGCATGGTAGTGTAGCATGGTAGGGTAACATGGTAATGTAGCATGGTAGGGTAACATGGCAGTGTAGCATGGTAGGGTAACATGGTAATGTAGCATGGTAGGGTAACATGGTAGTGTAGCATGGTAGGGTAACATGGCAGTGTAACATGGTAGTGTAGCATGGTAGGGTAACATGGTAATGTAGCATGGTAGGGTAACATGGTAATGTAGCATGGTAGGGTAACATGGTAATGTAGCATGGTAGGGTAACATGGTAGTGTAGCATGGTAGTGTAGCATGGTAGTGTAGCATGGTAGTGTAGCATGGTAGTGTAACATGGTAGTGTAGCATGGTAGTGTAGCATGGTAGTGTAGCATGGTAGTGTAGCATGGTAGTGTAACATGGTAGTGTAGCATGGTAGGGTAACATGGTAGTCTATCAGTATCGGATCGGGACATCCCTAATAATAGGTTAAAAATACGTGACATTTACGGGAAAATATACTCGTCGGGAGTGTACTGTAAGTTAACTTTACTTGAAGTTAATGTTAATTAGCTAGTGAGCTAGCTAACTAGATCATCTACACAGTGATTAGCTAGTGCTAAACCACACAACGTTGACTAAGTGACATGTTATGGGCCCCAAAAGAAGGTCTGTGAATAAATACCTTTCTTTTTAAAAAACGTTGTTACTAGTTGTCGTCCTTTTTTCTCAGTCTCCTCGTTCTTTCTTTTTTCTTTTCTCTTTTGAGACCCTGACTTTGACTTTGCCAACATCGTCTCTCTCCTTGTCAGAATAGCGGTAACGTTCCTCTAGGCGGCTCGCGTGCGGTGGACTGAACCATGCAATAAAGAGGGGGGTAAATAATAAGGCTTAATTTTGTCAAACAAAGAAACAAAACTCCAGTTTGTTTCTTTTGTGACTTTTTTTTATACACACAGTCGGCTACATTAACTTCCTTATGATAATATTAATTCCAAAATTCCAAAAAAGATTCTCTTGGGCCCCTGTCAGTGCTGGGCCCTTAGAATCGTCCTAACTTACCACCCCCTAGCGGCGCCCCTGCATACACACACTTTGTTTTCTTACCGATTACCACCGTCCGCTCAGATTCCAGCATGGACTGGGTTACATTCTGGAGCTTCACACCTTTGTACGCCCCGCTCTCTTGCACAGCCTGGTGGACCCTGGCCATTTGCGGACCCATCGTCATCTTCAGGGATGCGATATCCCAGAAACATGCTTCCTGGCACTCTACTGCTTGGCACACAGTGATGTTGTCCTTCTGGAACATTTTGCTTAGGGTGGAAAGGTGGGACAGGACATCACTCATAAAGTGGAGGAAGAGGACGTTGACATAATTCTTCAAGTAGCCAGCTACTTGCTTGGCCCTGCCAATGACAGTAGGGGATGGCTTGGGGTTCCTCTCGGCACTTGCCATATCCTCAAAATGAGCGACAAGGACCGGATAGCTGTCGCACACAATCTGTAGTAAAATAATATCTGAATAATGGTTACTACATGGCCAGTAGCCTATCAACTGGTCAAATAGTAATGTTATGAACACAAAACGAAATATTAATATATAATATAATACAAAATATGCGTTTAAATGCTGGCAGGGGTCTTCAACCTTTTCAGCCCAAGGACCCCTTGGACGAGAGACAACCAGACCAGGGACCCCCACATGTAATACATTTTTTTAAATGTCACACTTTAAGGCCTATAATAACTTTATTCACCTTATTAACCTATTTTGTCACGACCAGAGGTAGGACCCAAACGCAGACACAGGTGAACAGGTACGAGTTAAATAATAAAGGTTTATTTCTAGTAACAAGGCTGATGGGACAGGTGCAGGGGCACAGGTGGACAGGGGCAGGTGGGTCATCAGGCAGGCGGGAGGTCAGGCAGGAGGAAGGGTCGGCAGACAGGTGGGGAATCAAGCAGGAAGAATGGTCGGCAGGCAGGTGGAGTAGTCGGCAGACAGGCAGGGGGTCAGACAGGAGAAGTAGTCGGCAGACAGGCAGGGGGTCAGGTCACAAGGGAAAATTAATAAGTAACAGGCTAATTACTGGGTTATTAACCTATATGTGTTTATGATTGATAAAACGTTCATGCATAATTATTATTGGTTATTATTATCATTATTATTGTTGATGAGGCTTATATTTTCTATTATTATTATTATTATTCAACAATTAAACATTTAGCTTCAGGAAGTCAGGTATGCTTACCTCAGTGAGATGACTGGCCCTGCTGGGTGGTACACAGCTTGTCTTATCATACAGCTGAATGGCGTGTGTATTGCGGCCCTGCATAGAACTGTTCAGCCGGTTCAACTGCGAAAACGTCCGCCAGATATGCCAGTTTAAAGACCCAGGCATTGTCGATGAAATGCGCAGCCAGCTCCGCGCGGTTTTGGCCAATTAGAAATTCGTGGATAGCTGTGCGTAATTCAAATACTCGTGCCAATACGGATCCACGGGAAAGCCATCTGACTTCTGAATGGTAAAGGAGCGCTGTGTGTTCCTCTCCTGTAGCGGCGCATAAAGAAGCGAAGAGGCGAGTTTGTAGGGCACTCTTCTTAATAACATTTACAGCCTTTACAACAGTGTCCATAACATCGGCAAACTCAGCACTCATTTCTTTAGCGGCGAGGGATTCTCTGTGCAGCATGCAGTGAGTCCACATCACTTTGGGGGCGACTTTTCTGACAAGCGCCATCAGTCCACTCTTTTGCCCAGTCATAGCGCGCGCACCGTCGGTACACACCGCGACACACTTTGCCCAACGTACGTCATTTTCACAGAGAAAGTCATCAATCACTTTGAAAATGTCAGCACTTGTTGTGCGTTCAGGAAGCTTCTTACAAAACAAGAACTCTTCACACATTTCGTCTTGGTCAACAAAGCGCACAAATGCCAAGAGCTGTGCGTCTTTGGACATGTCCACTGATTCATCCAATTGGAGTGCAAATGCCTCCGCCGTTTGTAATTTCTCAATTAACTGCACCCTCACATCCGATGCCATTCACCAATTCGCCGAGCAATTGTTGTGTCTGACAATGGGATAGTCTTCAACTTTTCTGCATATCCATCATTCCCAAACATGGTCTTGCACATATCAGTGGCCGCAGGCAATATCAAATCTTCTGCAATTGTGTATGGCTTTTTACACTGGGCAACGCGAAGTTGCGAAGAGCAACTTGATATGAGGCTTTCAAAGCAAGCTCACCGACTTTCGCAGATTTTCTTATCATTGTCTGTTGGCCTTGGAGAGAGTGCAAACGAGCCTGAAAGTAGTCCAGTGCTTTATCTTGTAAGTGGCCATGATTCGTCTCCAAGTGTCGTTGCAGCTTTGATGGCTTCATGCTTTCGTTTGAGAGCGTCGCAGCACAAACAACACACACCGGAAATTCCACTCATTCGGTTTCTTTGAAAGTAAATCCAAACTTTAGGTACACTTCTGAATATTTTCGGGACTTTTGCGTTTATCTGCCCCTGGGGCAGGCGCTGCTGGGGCCGAGGTGGAAGGAGTAGGCCTAGCCGTTGGATCTCGAGCTCGAGGTCTCGTTACTGTTACAAATGTATCCATCCTGCTTCACTAATTAATAGTAGTAACTAATAATGTGAAGTTATAATATAATTATTGGACTCGGACAACTTTCGCACGTTTAACTCAACCAGTTTAATCAACACTCAGCTTCAACAGTGTGATCGGGTCATTACCCATAATGCAAATAGTAAATAGTACATTTTTATTGTAAATAGTTTTTTGTCAAAAGTAGCTTATTATTGCCTATTAATGCTTGTAGTTTACTCAATATAACTTTTGTTATATTTTTTAATTGTCACAAATTATTTTGGTGAAAATTTTAAATTATTCGGAAAAAATTTGGCGGACCCCCTTCAGTACCTCTGCGGACCCCCTAGGGGTCGCGGACCCCCGGTTGAAGACCACTGCTGTAAAGGCTTGAAGTACCTTGATAGCAAGGTGCACGTAGGGTAGCCAGCGAGCGCCATGAAGATTGGAGGGCTTCAGAACCTTCTCCTCCAGTGCCTCAGCAATCATGCGAAGCTCTCTGACTGCCTTGGGGGAGTAGTGGTACTGATCATACAGATGTTTCAGCATGACCTGCATCTGCTCCATCTTTGGGTTAGCTCTTATGGCCTTCACCACACCCAGCTCTAAACGGTGGGCAATGCAGTGGATGGATGTCAGGTGCCCAATCTCCTGTTTCAGACGCGCTGCCACACCACTCCAGCAGCCCACATTTACAGCTGCGCCATCGCTGCCGAATCCCACCAAACGTTCCCTCCAGTCATTGATGCCAGCGTTCTCAAACGCTGAAGAAAGAAGAACAAGGAAATCACTAATGAATACATACACAATACCATAATAGAACATTACAAATCTTCTCAAGACAATGTTTTATTTTATCACTACCTGCATAGATGGTGTCCAGGACCCCGGCTGCATTGCCATTCTTTACATCCTCAATGGACAGGTAAGCGTTTACTGGCCCCTCAGCTGACAGATAGCGAACGTAGAGCAGCTCGTTCTCTAGCCTAGCGCTATCCGTCGCCCCGTCAATAAGTATGGAGAAATAATTGGCTTTTTTGATTTTTTCCAGCTGTCTCTCCCTCTCCATGTCATAAATTCCCACTATGAATCTGAATCAAAGGGCAAAAACAGTACCCTTTATAATTAAAAAGTATAGTCAAACATTATTTTCTATGTCTTCATTGTTAGGCCATGAGGACTGTGTGGAACACTATATTCAAACAAATTATTATAATGATGCTGTGAATGAGTTAATAGGTAGCCTACTGTACATACCTAGCACATGCCTTGTCTGAGGTATAACAGTCTGGAAGCTTGCCCCCAGTCCTGTAGATGAGCCCATGTAGCGTTGGAAACTGTGTGAAAGGCAGCTCCTCCTTTGCTATGTAATATGCTGCGTGCATGATATTGATCATTTTCACGCGGAGGGTGTCGACCATCTTCTGAACCCCCTCAATGATTCCAGGAATTGGCGCTCCAGGCTCACTGGCAGCAGTCATGCAATGAGAATGTCGCTTGCTAGCACCATGGGACTTTAACGTGTCATATCGGAACGCTGCGGTCCCAATATATAAAGAGGATGTGCTGAAATATGAATGAACATATTTTTAAATTACTAGCTAACTACGTACATTGTACATTTATCTTTTAAACTATTCATTTTTATTATACAACCCTATATATCATTCAATATTAATAGCAAATGGGAACATTGATCACGCAATTCATAGTGAGCCAGCTGACGTTACAAGTTAGCCAGACCATTCACACAAACAGCGTCTAGCGGGCGAGAGTAGACAACTGCAGGAGGAAGTCCACTTGTCGGAACATAAAATGTACTTGTCCCGGACAAGCGGACAAGCCTTAATGTCGAGCCCTGGTGTAAGGGCTTCGGGATTCTCATGAAGTCCAACCAGTTAACTTTGCTAGTACCTCCCATGATGTTAAGGTTGATATATTTTGATTTTGTACATGTTAGGAAAAATGAAGAGAAAGATAACTTACTACTTCGACCAGTGTAGTAAGAAGTCAAGTAATGAGAGAAGGGAGAGACGTGCGGAGAGGGAGGTGCAGGCACTACATTTACCTGCCCATCTCCCCAAGCAGGAAGATAGCTAGCAGTACAGTAGCATGACAGTTAGGAGCAATCCGATCAGTTCGCTAAACTAAAAACATATTTGTATTAATCTCCGATTGTAAGGGAATACATAACTAACTTCTGTTTCTACCAAAAGCAACAATACCGTTATTAGATAGCTTGGTTGCTAGCTAGCGCGTGCTAGCTTGTAACAGCCGTGTCCCAAACTAGCTAGCCAGCTAATCTAGATTGAGCAACCTCGTCGAAAAAAAAATCCGACAAAACAGCTGACAAGCTTTGACAGCCGTACGGAGTTTGTTTTCGGATTTCACCATGGGTTCCGATAGTTATGGAGATAGACTCCAGTTCTATGAGTGGAGCGGAGCCCCATAGGGGAGCTCTGCTCCTATTGGTTTACCCGCTACCTAAAGTAGCCAATGACTGAATTTTTCAATGCCTGCGCCCGCCTGGGGTGCTATATAAAGGGGCGTCCTTCGCTCCATCATTCTCCCAAACATACAAAACAGCCGGGTTTGAACGAGTCGAAGTGGGCCAGCAGCCCTATGGGGCTCCGCTCCACTCATAGAACTGGAGTCTATCTCCATAACTATCGTTCTATATCGTGGAGCTCCGCCCCATAGGGGAGCTCTGCTCCTATTGGTTTAGGCGGAGCGAGCGAGGCCAAATGTACCCCCACTGAGACTATTAATCCGAAAACAATCTCAGCGGCACCCGGAGCTGACCACTGATGTTGGTTCAAGACAACCTTAAAAAGTTGGCCCAACCCACACCGAGTCTGCTCCACTGATCTAGCCCTTACGTGAGCACGCAGGGTTGTAGATCTAACGGAACATGTCCTGGAGGAGGGTCCCCTCCCCAGGCACATCCGTAATCATCCTGACAGCACTTGAATAGCATCCCCAACCAGGGTAATCCAAGTGCCATCCCCACTACATCAGTCCTCAGCAAACTGAGGACAGAATGAGAAAAGGATGAGGAAGAAATATCACTTACCCAACCCTTACGTTGGGTTGTTGATCTAACAGACATGTCCTGGAGGAGGGTCCCCTCCCCAGGCACATCCGTATTCATCCTGACAGCACTTGAATAGAATCCCCATGACCAGGGTAATCCAAGTGCCCTTCCCACAACATCAGTCATCAGCAAACTGAGGACAGAATGAGAAAGGATTGAGGAAGAATATCACTGACCTAACCCTTACGTGAGCACGTAGGGTTGTTGATCTAACGGAACATGTCCTGGAGGAGGGTCCCTTCCCCAGGCACATCCGTATTCATCCTGACAGCACTTGAATAGAATCCCATGACCAGGGTAATCCAAGTGCCTTCCCCACTACATCAGTCATCAGCAAAACTGAGGACAGAATGAGAAAAGGATGAGGAAGAAATATCTTCAAGTAACACCGTATAAAAAGTGATGGCGACGACCAAGACGCCGCCACACATATCTCCTCCACTCCCACTCCCCTGAGAATGGCCACTGATGCGGCCATGCCCCTGGTGGAATGAGCCCGAATGCCAGTCGGCACGGGCTGCCCCTTCGAGGCTAATAGCCTCGCAAAGAGTGGTGTCCCGGCTTTCTGTCCGCCATAGCAGATCAGAAGCCGGGGAGAAGATCTCAGTCCTGCCTCGCGCTTCACATATTGTGCCAACGCGCGCACCGGACAATACAATGTAAAACGCCTCTCCCTCTCTCCGTCGTGAGGAGGAGGAAAAAAAGGCGCTCAGAGCACAGCTCTGAACCCTAAACCCACGATTAACCGTAGGGATAAAATCCAGGTTAGGGCGTAATACAGCTTTTGTTTCGTCATCAGATATGATCAAACAATCTGCCCGTGACGAGAGAGCGCACAAATCACTCACTCGCTCAGCCGTAGTCAAGGCGAGGAGTAGACTCGTCTTGAGAGACAATACAACGCAACGACACAGTGACAATGGGTTCGAATGGGGGCATGCACAGCGCCTCTAGCACAATCGACAGGTCCCATTTTGGCATTAGAGTCCTATGAGGGCGTCTAAGCCTACACACTCCAGTCAAAAAACGCTAAACCAGCGAATGACTGAAAAACCAGTGTCGTTGTCGCAAAACCCTCATGACAAGCTGAGATGGCAGCCACGTAAACTTTAATAGTTCCCGCCGCCAATCCCTTGTCAACAGCGACTGTAAGAAGCACAAGAACGTTTCGACCCGACAACAGACAGGGTCAACGTCCTGTCCCTCACACCACTGTGTAAAACTCGCCAGCGCGCCGCATATCCCTTTGCAGTGGATTGCGCGCGCACGCTGAATGGTCTGAATGACCGCGTCTGTCAGACCCCTGCGTTCTAACAATCCCTCTCAGTAACCAGGCCATGAGGGGCCCCCCCTCATAGGCGGCCCCTTCACCAAGCCTCCGGCTTGAGAGAGTGCATCTTGTCGATGAGGTATGGGCCATGGGCCCTCTACCAACATCTCCATCAGTTCCGGAAACCACGGGGCTCCGGGACGGTCCGGGGCTACAAGAATTAACTCTAGCCTCTCTGACCTCACTCGTGCCAACAGTGGGAGGATAGATGTCAGGGGTGGGAACGCGTATAACAGGACCCTCGGCCATGGGTGGAGTGCGAATGTATCGACTCCCAATGGCGGGTTGTCCTGTTCGCGCAGGGAGAACCAAAGGTGACACTGCGCATTCGTCCGTGACGCAAACAGAACCACTTCTGCTTGCCCGAACCGTGCCCAAATCAGCGACACAATGGAGGGTGCTAACCTCCAGTCGTCGTCCCTCGGGCCTCCCCGTGATAACAGATCTGCTCCTTCGTTGAGCAGACCTGGAATGTGGAGAGCTTTCAGCGAACTCAGGCGACTCCGCGCGCGATGACGCGCGGGTCTCTCCAGTAGCTCAGGTCGGTTTTGACCGATCTCTGTATTACAATCAACTTGCGACGGCGTCTCACTGGAACCCGTCGCAGTCGTGCGAACCGCCTCTGCAGTCTGCGCATGTGTAACAGGCCTAAGGGGACCACTACATGGGCTGCAGACATCAGTCCTAGTAAGGACATCCTTGACAGAGCGGTGATTGTATTTGTCACTCGACACACCCGGAGAGCTGACGTCAGTGTCGCTCTCCGTGGTGCCGATAAACTGGCCCTCATCTCGGCAGTATCCAACTGAATGCCTAGATAGGAAAACTGTTGAGCCGGCCACGGAGCACTCTCTGTCCAGTTTACAGCTAACCCCAGCTGAGTGGGGTGCTGCACCAGTGAGGTTGCGTCCCGAATGGCTCGATTTGGGCATTGGGCCAAGACCAGTAGGTCGTCGAGATATGCTAATATGCGTATCTCGTTTCGCCTCAGTGGTTCGAGTGCTGTCTGCACGCATTTGGAGAAAAAACGAGGAGCAAGCGTGCACCCGAAGGGCAGGCGCGTGTACTCGTAAACCTTCCCTTGGAAAGCAAAACGTAGGAATTTCCTGTGCCACTCTGTGATTGGCACACGAAATACGCGACCCTCAGGTATCTACGAAAGGGGCGTTTCGCCACTCTCTCGTTGAGGACCCTGAAATCTAGTATGGGTCTCATGTCTCCCGAATTCTTTGGAACAAGGAAATACGGGGACCGTCTGTTGTGGTGCAGTCGACAGAAAAAACTTGAATTTCTGTATGATCCCAGCCGCCGCTGCACACCGAGGAGGTGGCACAGCCCAAGGTGGGGTCATTTCGAAAGGGATGGGCTGCCGTCTGTAAAGAGTGTTTGTTATGTGTAACAATGCTCTTTATTGACGCAGGTTTATTATGCCTGATAATCAAAGAACCGGCCGCACGCTCATGAGCTGGGCCAGGTCTTGATAGACATGGAGGGGTTTTTGATGTACATAACGACCCCTCTATACGGCTACATACAGGGGTGTTTAACCCGCTACGTGTCGTGATAGGGGTAAGTCCGTTAGGCAGAGAGCTGGCCACACGCCGGTAAGCTGGGCCAGACTCCGGTTTGTTGTAGCGAGTCGACCACACTCTGACAAGGCAGGTCGATCTCCGCTCTGGTAGATAACGGTCCCTCTATACGGCTACAGACAGGGGTGTTTAACCCGCCTCGTGTCGTGATAGGGGAAGTCCGCTAGGCAGAGAGCTGGCCACACGCCGGTAAGCTGGGCCAGTCTCCGCCTTGTTTCTAACCGGTAGCGATTCGACCACACTCTGACAAGGCAGGTGGGTCTCCGCTCTGGTAGATACCATGGAAAATCCTCCTTAGGGATGGTTTGCCGTCTGTAAAGAGTGCTTGTTTTGAGTAACAATGCCCTTTATCGACGTAGGTTTATTATGCCTGATAACCAAAAAACCCGCCGCACGCTCATGAGCTGGGCCAGGTCTTGATAGACATGGAGGAGTTTTTGATGTAAATAACGGTCCCTCCATACGGCTACAGACAGGGGTGTTTAACCCCCTTTGTGTCGTGATAGGGGTTAGTCCGCTAGGCAGAGAGCTGGCCACACGCTGGTAAGCTGGGCCAGTCTCCGCCTTGTTTCTAACCGGTAGTGATTGGACCACGCTCCGACAAGGCAGGCTGGTCTCCGCTCCGGTAGATAACATGGGAAAAATCTCCTTTACTGAAAAAGTAAGGTGGGGATTTTCCTTCCTTTGCCTCTTTATGAGGTAGCAGCCATGAAGAGGAAACGGTGGTGGGGTCATTACCGACCCCTCCGCCCGTGAAACCGGGCCACGCTGCCGTGGGGGGCCGTAGCGGGCCCTCCCAGTGGTCAGCGGCGGGGGCTGGGGATGCCGAGTGGGGCATGGCTCCGTCATTTAGAGGTAGAGCCAGTGCCGCATCACGCCGAAACCTCCGTTTCGCAGTGATTTTCGCAATGGCGGCGTTAAACACGGCGATGTTATTCGCCGCTGCCGCCGCCTGCGCCCCGAGATGGGGCGGCGAAGGCGGGGAGCACGTGCTCTACCTGCCGCTCGCTCTCATCAGAGCTTTCTGATTCTGACACCGGCACCGACCACTCAGCTGGGTGAGGGTGGCGTGATGTCAGGGCCGGCTGAGCGGGCGGGACCATCCCTACTTGGGGAGGTGCCTGCCCAGAACGCCGTTCTTGCTTGTCCTCCGCTGCTAGAAAATCGCAGCGGCAGGTAGTCCGCTAGGCAGAGAGCTGGCCACACGCTGGTAAGCTGGGCCAGTCTCCGCCTTGTTTTTAACCGGTAGCGATTGGACCACGCTCCGACAAGGCAGGTGGGTCTCCGCTCCGGTAGATAACATGGGAAAAATCTCCTTTACTGAAAAAGTAAGGTGGGGATTTTCCTTCATTTGCCTCTTTATGAGGTAGCAGCCATGAAGAGGAAACCGGTGGTGGGGTCATTACCGACCCCTCCGCCCGTGAAACCGGGCCACGCTGCCGTGGGGGGCCGTAGCGGGCCCTCCCAGTGGTCAGCGGCGGGGGCTGGGGATGCCGAGTGGGGCATGGCTCCGTCGTTTAGAGGTAGAGCCAGTGCCGCATCACGCCGAAACCTCCGTTTCGCAGTGATTTTCGCAATGGCGGCGTTAAACACGGCGATGTTATTCGCCGCTGCCGCCGCCTGCGCACCGAGATGGGGCGGCGAGGGCGGGGAGCACGTGCTCTACCTGCCGCTCGCTCTCATCAGAGCTTTCTGATTCTGACATCGGCACCGACCACTCAGCTGGGTGAGGGCGGCGTGATGTCAGGGCCGGCTGAGCGGGCGGGACCATCCCTACTTGGGGAGGTGCCTGCCCAGAACGCCGTTCTTGCTTGTCCTCCGCTGCTAGAAAATCGCAGCGGCAGGTGTCCCGGAGGAACTTCTTCGTGGTCGGCGGCGAACGATCCATCGCTGAAGGGAAAAGTTTCCTCCGCTGAAAAGCGTCCTCCGCTGCTTGGAAGTCGCAGCGGCAGGCGTCCCGGAGGAACTTCTCCATAGGCGGCGGACGATCCATCTTGAAGGGAAAAGTCTGGCGGGTCCTCCAGTCTTAGTAGTCGTCCTTCTCAGTCTTCAGATATAAACCCGTGCTGAACTTTTTGGGAGAATGATGGAGCGAAGGACGCCCCTTTATATAGCACCCCAGGCGGGCGCAGGCATTGAAAAATTCAGTCATTGGCTACTTTAGGTAGCGGGTAAACCAATAGGAGCAGAGCTCCCCTATGGGGCGGAGCTCCACGATATAGAACCGAGCGTCCACCTTGCCGAGAGAGGAGGAAATTGAAGAAATCAAAAAGGAGACCGGCTGTAAGTTCATTTATCTAGCGAACACTTTTTCCAATGCTTTTAGAGTTTTTAGCCAACCTGACTGGTCGCTACGTGTGGTGGGGCATCGCCTCTTCTTCAACATTTTTGCAAACGACGCATTTATTTAACACATACTTACTGTATATGGACATCCCAAAGGAAAGAAAAAGACTTTGAGTAGTCTCTGATTGAGTACAAAACAAGGTAGCCCGCACT
This sequence comes from Nansenia antarctica, assembly GCF_963989245.1. NCBI lineage: Eukaryota > Metazoa > Chordata > Actinopteri > Argentiniformes > Microstomatidae > Nansenia > Nansenia antarctica. The sequence goes on from NC_137674.1 coordinate 66,872,908, forward strand.
CACTTCGTTGCTCCAATTTTTATTTAGCAAGCAGCAAGTAAAAATAGACGTTTCGACCGTGAGGTCTTCTTCAGTATAGCAGGAAACAGAAAACAATGTCTTTTTTTAGACAAATGTGACATTGACAATCATTAGCCCCACCTTGGTGTGTTGGAGCACGTATCAGTGTAGACATGATTTAGAACAAGATTCACAAAAAATTACATGATTACATAGTATTGTTTTTTTCTTCTTTTTCTTTTTTATATAAACATACAACATTTAGAAAATACACCTCTCCAAGGAAATCAGATCCTAACTTGATTTCAAACTTCATGTTGACTACATCACCAAAAACACAAACAAATGTTCATAGACAGGCTATATTCAAATTTGATTTCAACCTTCATGTTGACTACATCACCAAAAACACAAACACATTTTCATAGACAGGCTATACTCACATTTTCATAGACAGGCTATACTCATAGACCCTCTGTTTTACAAAAAGGGCCTGATATCGAAGTCTTCATTTAAGCCTACAGGTGCCATTGTTTTCAAGTAGTCAATCCACCACACTTCTCTTTTTAGGAGAAGATTATCTATGTCACCTCCCCGTCTGGGGTAATGCACTTTTTCAATTCCTAGATATCTTAAAGATGAGACATTGTGCTTTGCCTGTTTAAAGTGTACCGCTACTGGACTTTTCTCGTCCCCATTACGAATAGTGCTCCTGTGTTCCGCAATGCGGGTCTTTAAGGCCTGTGTAGTTTTTCCGACATAAGCTTTTCCACAGGGACACTTGAGCATGTAAATAACATGAGTAGTTGAGCAGGTTATTTTTCCTTTTATTTTAACCTGTTGTCCTGTAGTAGGATGATAAAAGAAATTACATTTTTCCGTAAAGTGACACTGGGCACAAGACCCACAGCGTCTGTTCCCATCAGGTAAATCATCTAAGAAAGTATGCATTTTCTTGGGCGGCAAGTCAGACTTCACCACAATGTCTCTAATATTAGGTGCCCTTCTATACACTAGACGGGGGGGGGGGTACCTGAAACGATTTATCTAGTGTTGGATCCGAACTCAGCAGATGCCAATGTTTTTTTATCGTTTTTTTCAAAAAGTTACCAAGAGGTGAGTATTGTGTCACACATAGCACTGGTTGTACTGTATTTTCTTTTTTATTAGTCTGCAAGCACTCATCTTGAGTCTTCAGACTAACTTTCTCAGCTGCTTTGTCTACAATGTCCTGTGTGTATCCTCTGCTTGTAAACATATTTTTCAAAGTCTCTGTCTGTTCCTGGAATGACTTCTCTGTACTGCAGATCCTCCGGATTCTATAGAACTGGCTAATAGGTAAACTGTTTTTTAAAGGAGTAGGATGAAACGAATCACTTTTCAATAAAGAGTTTCTATAACAAGGTTTTCTATATACATCTGTTTGGAATGTACCATTTTGTCTTGTGATACTAATATCCAAAAAATGTACTTGGTGCTGGTCATGCTCCATAGTAAATTTTAGATGTTCATTTATCACATTTAGAAAGTTAAAGAAATTAAGTAGTGTCGTTTCATCCCCTGTCCACAGTATACAGATGTCATCAATATATCTCTTCCACATGTTGATGTAGGGTAGAAACACATTTTCCGTCGAGTTAATAAATACATAGTTCTGTTCAAAAAGACCCATATATATATATTCGCTATGGACGGGCTGGCTTTGCTGCCCATACTCACACCCTTGACTTGTAGATAGTTCTCGTCTTGGAACATGAAGTAGTCTCTGATTGAGCTCATAGTCATAGGCCTCAACATATTATTGGGATCTTTATTTGGCAGTGTGTCTGTGTGTCCCGTTCCCGTACACGCCCTCAATGGCCACTGTGGAATTTGAATAACAACACTACAGGAACATATAAGGTTATGATGCTACTGTCAGTCATTGAAGTTGATAGTTTTATACCATTTTAATCACTCTTACAACCACACGCCATGCGCCTGGAGGCTTTTGTTGGACTGTTCATGAGCTTGGTCCTTGGCCATGAGGCTGAACTTTTTAGCTGATTTCTGCACAACAAAACTGCCCTTCATGAATTCAGCATGTACGTGAGGGTGTTTATCAGCTATCTGGACCATGTCACGCACATGCCTCTCTTTCACAATATCCTCCATGTTTAGTTTCTTCCCACACTGGACGTAGCACTGGCGCATGTCACATTGCAGGGAAACCTACGAATAAAGATGATCAAAATATTAAAACAAGAGTGAAGAAATTTAATCAAAACATATTTTATGTTATGTTATAGAATGAATATGGCCTTAAAGTGCAGACTAAATACCCTCTATTAATTCAACATTCTATGTAAAAAACTAGACATGTATTATGTATTCACTTAAATACGTGAGTCAAAACAAAAAAAAAGGCATTCCATGAGTGCTGATCAGATTAGATAAGTAAGTGTCACAGTTTAGAGCATCGTTTCTCAACAGGGGCGTTTAGACAACATCGGGGGGCGCTGGAGCAAATATTTTTTAAAGGGGGGCGTTGACGTGTTCTTGGGGGGCGTTCACGCACAGGATAATGACATGATTACATACTGCAGGATAATGACATGATTACATACTGCAGGATAATGACATGATTACATACTGCAGGATAATGACATGATTACATACTGACAGGATAATGACATGATTACATACTGCAGGATAATGACATGATTACATACTGACAGGATAATGACATGATTACATACTGCAGGATAATGACATGATTACATACTGCAGGATAATGACATGATTACATACTGACAGGATAATGACATGATTACATACTGCAGGATAATGACATGATTACATACTGCAGGATAATGACATGATTACATACTGCAGGATAATGACAATGATTACATACTGCAGGATAATGACATGATTACATACTGCAGGATAATGACATGATTACATACTGCAGGATAATGACATGATTACATACTGCAGGATAATGACATGATGACATACTGCAGGATAATGCTTTGCAATAGTATTTCAACAACAATACCTTCTTCTCTTGTCCTTGCAAGCAGCCAAATACCATGACAACAATCCTATACGTGGCCCGATATCAGATAACCACACTTTATCAGATAGAAACTATTCTATGCTACCGTTTTGGCATGTTATTTGACTAAGTACCTTGTCAGTGTGTTTGAGGCCATTGACTTTGTGGTGTCCGTTCTGGTGACCGTTCTGGTTGGGTTTGGCGATGCCGTTACTGTTGTGGTGCGCCCCAACCTCACTCCCACCAGCACCGTTGGTCTTAACGGCCGGCTGGGGTCGCGGGGCCGGTCCGTAGACGGCTCCTCCGTTCCTCCCGTTGAAATTAGGCTTGGCCAGGCCGTTTTCTAGAGCGCCGCCCTCCTGATCAGACTCCTCTGATGACTCGTGGCCGTACGGCACCAGGAAGGAGGAGCCGTGATTCCCATTACTGGCTGACGTGCCGTTCACACGAGGCGGGCGAGGGGCGGACATACAGGCTGAGGTAGACTGTGAGGAAGAGGAAGAGGAGGAGGCGGACGGCTGGACGTAAGAGGAGGAAGCTGAGGCTGAAGAAGAGGATGAGGAGGGGCGGATCTGCTTGCCCTGGCCAATGTAGAAGGAGAGCTTCTGTAGAAGGAGAGCAGGGTCGGGGATCCCAGTGGGACGGCAGAGTGGGTTTGAGGAGATGGAGGACGAGGAGGATGAAGAAGAGGAGGCGGAGGGCAGCACGTGGCTCGGTTTTCCGAGGCCGCCACTGCTGGTGCTAGGCTTGGAGCCAGATGGATTGTCTCTTAGAGAGCCGTTCCCGTTGACGTGAAGGGTGTTCTGTGAAACAACCAAAATAAGTTAGCTACAAGCCTCATTACACACTGCTGTTTCCCTTACCATTGAATAGGTGGGGCGGACCCCCCTGTCTGGAGTTTTGGCTTAGATAGAACTCAATCGAAAATGAGTAAATGGTAATGGCATCGCTGGATGTGTACTCATGTGCCCTGCCAAAAACAAATCTGTGCGAAACACTGGTACGCGAGCTTGCTGTGAATACAGTATTATCATTCATTGATCTTTAATCATCATCAGAATTATCATTAAGTATCATGCCAATGTGGTGTGAAGCTGCGTGTGGAGGCTCATATGACAATCAAAGAGTGTGTGTGTGTATACAGTGCAGTATAGAGGCTGTACCTTAGCCATGTTCGGCCGATGAAGCCGGTGGAGTTGTGGCGAGGCCCGAGGTTGACACGGGGCGTGAGGACAGGGCGCGGGGACGACTGGCCTGGGGTGCGGCTCACGAGGTTACAGTCCCCTCCGTTCTTCAGATCAGGTGACCTGGCGGCCGGAATACAACAAGATGTTTTCGTGATAAAAAAAAGGGGGGGGGGGGGCATGCACAAGAAATGTAAGTTGTGAAATGTCTTTGCACCTCTGTGGTACTCACCTGATGTAGAAGAGCACGTAAGCCTGTTGGTTGAGAACGGATCTGATGTCACTGACAGACAACGAGGAGTCGTTCATCTGATACCACTGCCCGTTACTGGCCTGAGAATTAAGAAGAGGACTGTTAACGTCACATCACATCAACATCTAATTCTGAGCAAAATGAGACTGGCTGATGCACTGGTGAACTTAATTTTTATGAGGGGTGTGTGTGTGTGTGTGTGTGTGTGTGTGATACCTTGATGTAGCAGTAGTAGTGTCCAGCATGGCAGCTACGGCCTGAGTGGACCAGCACTGCGTACAGAACATAGACCTGGGGCTCCCCGTGGGACAGGGACATGAAGGGCCTAAGGTCAAGGTACTCGGGGTACCTCACATCCTGAGTAAGGAGAGTAAGGACGTGGTCAGCACCACACAGGGAAACGAACAGGGGGTACATCTTCAAAATAACTAAGGCATTTCTGATTGTCTGAGAAGAGGAAAAAAATACCCTATTGCATTTAACATTCTAAACCTGAATCCAAATATTCCCAAAATGATCTTACCTTTCCAATCTTGCCCCCGTTGAAGTTGGCAAAGCGCTTCAGTGAGATGGTGAGCACGTTGGAGCTCCGGTGGATGGTGAATCTCTTTGAGGCTGGAACCATTTTCTAACACCTGCAGACAGGTTTTAGTCCGTTGCATTCCATTATGATGTGAGGAATCAAAACTCAATAGGCTGCACAAATAAATGAATACAGGTATATACTAACTTTGTGCATTTGTATGCATTCTCTCCATCCAGTTGCTCTGGCTTGACAAACTGCTCCAGTGCCTTGGTTATGCTGGGAGCCGTCTGCAAGACGACAGACACAATTCTCAATTATTTACTTATTACCAATATCTCATATCACGATGAATAATTCTTGTAAAAGGTACTTGATTGATGTGAAACAGCAGAATGATTATGTATAATTGTGTGTTACCTTTATTTCCAATGCGACATCCAAGTAGGGGTCAAACGTGTCAGAGACTGCTTTGCAGTTTAAACATTTTACTGTGAAAGATTGAGCATTGAAGATTCAGTGCTTTTCTTTGCTAACTTTGTACGGGTAAGCAACATACATACAGTATAAGCAGCATACAAATGAGCAATGCAAGTTTGGACCAATAACTTACCTCTGGATCGTAGGTACCCTCCAAAGACTTGGTGGATAAAACTGGTTGCCTGCGTTTGCCTGTCCAATCTATTGAAAAAAGAAATGTCAGAAGAATTAAAAAGACAAACTACAAACTACTCAAAATGTGATTGAATTATTCCTAATAGTCTGCCAGTCTGTACTACAGTACATTCTCAAATCAAGATACTCGTTTATTAACCATTAGCAACACAAACTGTTACAGCCCTTTGAGAAGAAGAAATAAAGGGGAAGAGACAGCAGAGGAAATAGAGCAAAGATAATTACAGAAAGGTAACCTGTTGGCGCAGAAAGGAAATCCACTATCCACAAGAGCTTGCTACAGTCAGTTTTAAGGGTCGCTTCTATAAGCGAGGGTCATTGCAACATATCTATTAATCATGTCTCACTGTATTCTAAGCTAAATATGAATGTAGGTCAGATCCAAGTACACTACATCCTAGTGGCTGAACACTGATTTCCATAACTCCCTCAGTAACACCTACTTGGTTCCAGGCAGGCAGGACTTTTGCATAGCATCCACTGTGTATCGCAGGAACTCGTGGGCATCCTCCTGACTCCCTAAGCGGAAGTGCTTTGCAATCCCTACTGGGTGTAACAGGGCAGGTAGATGACGAAACCATACAGTTTTTTTGTGATCAATTTTTTATTTTAATTTTATGTACAAACACACAAAGGACAATGACAAAACAATTACCAAAATACACTGCATACATTCCCCCTACCCACCCTCCCACACCAAGGTCTTACTCCGCCCAAAAACCCTCAAGAAGGATTTAAACCAGCTCAACATAAATGCCACCAAATAAAATTAATAAACATAATAGGATAAACATAAAACATTAAATACTATAATATTCAAATATCAATACCCACACCATTACAAACCATAAGTTATGCATATCACCTCTGCATACATTCTATAAAGGAAGTCCATAAACTAATATTATTTTCTTGAGCGCCATGCATGCTGGCCACGGACCTTTCTAGTTTGGCTAGATCTAACACAGTGTTTAACCAATGCTGATAGGACAAGTCATGGGGGTCTTTCCATCTCTGAGCTAGCAGTTTTTTGGCGGCTGTGAGGCCTACCAGAAGCCAGCGTTGGTGCATCATTGATACATTTAGAATTATTGGGGAGCAGGGGATAGAGGACCCAAGAAACTCAGACATCTTATTGATGACCATACCCCAGAATGATTTAACACCAGGACAATCCCACACCATATGGATGAAAGTTCCTGTTGTGTTTAATGAGCATAACTGACAGTTTGGCGAGGGTGATAATTTCATCAAAAAAAGTTTGCGGGGTGTACAGTATAGCCTGTGTGCAAAGTTATAGTGAATCATCTGATGATTGGGGTTGCGAGATGCTAAGTTGATCTTAGTCCAAACCGTAGTCCAATTGATTGTAGATGGTGAGATAGAAAGGTCATGGCTCCAACGCAAGTTAATTTGTAGAGGGATATCTGCACATTTGATCATAAGTGTGTAAAGGTTAGAGACTAAGGCTGTGGTAGGTTTACCAACAAACATTTTGTGGATGGGATGTACCTTCAAGTCTTCTCCCCAGGGGACTCCGTATGCCCGTAGGGCACTGCGGAGCTGGAGGTAGAAAAAGAAAGAGGTGCCAGGTATATTAAAGTGAGATTGCAGGTCTTGAAATGATCTAAATTCATTACCTACAGTGATGTCTGATAGGGTGTAAACCCCTTTTCCACTCCACTGAGGGAAGGAAATGGGGCGACCTCCTGAGCAAATGGCAAAGTTATTAAATAACGGAATGTAAGGATGGAACTTCAGATGAATGTTGGCCTGCATTTCTACAGTTCTCCATGTGGCGACAAGATGGGAGATTAAATGGCCAAACTTGGATTTACAGGTTTTGAGAGGAATGTTAGAATAGATAACATCCTGAAGCCTATGTGGGCTCACCAACTTCTCCTCCAGAGATCGCCAGGCTACTTGTGCATCTGGGTTGAGCCAGGTGTGAAGAGCACGAAGGGTTGTTGACCAAAAATAAAACTGGAAATTAGGCAATCCAAGCAGGGCCGTTTGGGAGATATGCGAGGCCCTGTGCGAAGTCAGATTTGCGAGGCCTTTTATAATGATGTAGGCTACTATTATAACCGCGCGACACGCACGCACCGATATATTGCAAGAAATGCGCTCACATGCTGTGCTGATAGACAATAGAATATCTACTTATTTAGATAGTTTACAACCATGTTTGTTTCATTTCAAACCTGTTATACTCATAAAGGATTAGGATTTAGGATAAAGCAGTCATCATACCCAACATTAAATACGCACAAGCCATTATTGACATGAATAGAGATGTTACTCACCACCATGTAGGCCTATCCTTTATGTTGAAAAGCTTACAGCAAAAGCAAAAAGACATGTCCCGTTTTTGAGAGTTTTTTCCCCATTTGGTAGTTTTCTGAGAAATAAAGTTTCACTAAAGTTTCTGTTCTCATTATTTTTAGGATAACTAAATCCAGGTTTCATCTTTGGGGGACCTCTTCTAATGATCACATCTGTAACTGTAGAGTCCATATGTACTGGCCAATTACTATGCATTTTGTACGTTTGCACTAAGCAGTCACTATGCACAACGAGTGTCAACGCGCGCCCAAAATTCACGTAAGGTGTCATAGGGGGAAATTACTTTTTTTACAGGGCTCTCAAGTTTTGAACAGAGTTCAGAGTGAGATTTTGGCGGCGGCGGGGGGGGACGGGGGTCTGATCTGATAAATGACATCAATTTGTTGACAACCTTGTCAAAAAAATAAAAAAAACACACACACACAGTCTCAGCGTCAAAGGATATGGTCTTCTCCCACGTCGACCAGTCTGTAGCCACTTCGAGATGTGAATGATCAATTCAAATAATCTGTCCTCTTCTGTGTAGCGAGCATCTGAATCAATAGCTCCAGTCAGCCCGTGTCGTTGGAATCAGAACGTTGTTTGTTGTAGCGGGAATATCAAAATGTTACCCGGATACAGCAATGCTATTATTTTCTGATTGGCTGTTCGGTAGCTATATATTTTTATTTGATTAGCTGGTGCGTGGCCATCTGAACTCTAGGGGAACCAGAGGGAACTCACTTGATTCTCTACCTGTTCTATTAAAAAATAGCGGCGCAACTTGGTGGGCGTTACCCTGGTAAAATACAAGGTGTGGCGTGTGAACGGGTTGAAATGCGTGTGTCTCACGCCCAATGCGTGTATATATTAAGCCAGTTTTCGTCGCTAACAGAGCTAACTCACTGTAGCTATAGTAACATCATCACCATAGAAACCAGCCAGGCTGTGCTAGCTAGCCTAGTTAGCTTCTCAACACTTGGCTAGAACAGTTTGGGAAAAAGGTTTTATCTGACAGACTTTAATGGTCAGTCTTACCTGTAACTGCCTCCATCGTTAACACCGTCGTGTAGTATAACAGTTTAAAACGTTCAAAGTAACATATATAAACATATAAAACTATATGAATATAGAATTCAACTGAAGTCCTTTGTGTTGTGTGGCTTTAATCCCCGCGGTGAAACTGTCATATCGGCTCGCGCTGGCGCAGCGCAAAGCCGCCAAACAGGGTTGCCAGATGGGATTGACATATTCCTGCCTAACCACAGTGTAAAAACCACTAAATCCATAAAAAAAAAAAAAAAACTTTGATTATCAGAAACACTCTAATTACTATTTGGCAGGTGCCCAAATGCTTTCTCCCCCCCCCAGCCCAGTGTGATCAAAAGTAGCCCCATTACATGGTAACCCGCCCCACCTGGCAACCTTGGTCTCGCGGTCTATCGCGAGATTGTGTTACTGTAGAGCAGACCTGTTACAGACCCTTGTACTTTCCTGACGTAAAAAATAAAAAGCTAGCTACACAATTACGTTACTCTGAGGTACTAACCCTAACCCTAACACAATTACATTACTCTGAGGTACTTTTACTAGAGCTCCAAGTACGACATTCAGCTCTATGTCAATACAACCCAACTTGTGTCCTCAATAAGTTTATTAAAGCCGCTAGCAGATGTGGACAAATTAAGCTAGCTAGCTATACTTACCCATAATTGATGATTGTCGTAAGAGAATATAGGTCCTGATTCAAAAATTCCCGCTATGGACGTCTCTATTAATAACCGCGCGCTCCTCGCGCTCGGTGGAGCGGGTAGAACGTGACGTTGACGCAACGCTAGGTGGAGCGATATAAATGCAGGGCTCTCAAGTTTTCAAGTTTTTCAGAGTGAGATTTTGGCGGCGGCGGGGGGGGGGGGGGGGGGCGGGGGTCTGATCTGATAAGTGACATCAATTCACACAAACTCTAGGGGAACCAGAGGGAACTCACTTGATTCTCTACCTGTTCTATTTTCAAAAAATAGCGGCGCAACTTGGTGGGCGCCCCTGGTAATTTCTCTGCGTGAGAAATACAAGGTGTGGCGTGTGAGCGTGTGAACGGGTTGAAATGCGTGTGTCTCACGCCCAATGTGTGAGACTTGAGAGCCCTGTTTTTATATAAGGACTGTTGCTAAGAATCTCCCTGTCCTCACAGTCTACAGGTATGCTAGATTTTAGATACTGTATATGATTGACTATGAGTATCACATGTGTGAACATTTAGAAATGTATTAAAGGCAAAAATAATAATATGGTCCCTTGCCTGGCGCTTTGGAGGGCCTCGCCAGCCAGGGTACATTTTATTTTATTTTATCTTTTTTTATTTATTTTTACCCTGCCTCACGCGAGGCCCTCCAAAGCGCGAGGTCCTGTGCCACCGCCCCAGCTAGCCCCCCCTAAAAGCGGCCCTGAATCCAAGACCACCAGAGGATGTGTGTTTCTGCAGAGTGGACATTTTCATCCGTGGGCGTTTCCCTTTCCAGACATACCTGGAGACCAATTTATGTAATTTGTCCCAGTGTCCAGCAGGTGGAGCCAAGGGGAGCATAGCACTACAGAAGTTAACCCGGGGCAAGATGTTCATCTTAATAATGGAAACTCTAGATCGGAAAGAGTTGGGAATTGTAAGGCGATCAACTTCTCCAGAATCGATATAATTGAGTCGTCACTTACAAGCGAGTTCGTTTAATCTCAACGAGACGTCCTTGATATCACTTCTTAAGATGATATGATCCAATCAAATATTAGGCACCACTACTGAACTGTTCATTACGATAATATTTATTCAAGCACATCAGCAAGCAATAATAGTTCATTTCCATGGAAAAGTGGTCTCATCTAGTTTCACCTCTGCAGGTCCGTCTCAGCTAGCCGTCAACAAGTTAACTGCAGGAGCTCCACCAAACAAGAGTCCCTCTCGCCTTCCTACATAGTCCTTTATTCATTTGATTTAACATTTGGGGCTGGGTGGTGCCTCCCCCCCCCCTATCTAGTAGTTTTCCAATTGTCCAATTTCCAAAATCCGTTGCAGCTGCTCGTTAGCATGGCCTTCAACTTCTCTCTGTGTGGGTGCGCGAGAGTGTACTGTGTGTTATCAGCAGTGTGTCCTGCTGGCCTCCCGTTGTCATGGTGATATCCGTACTTGTGTGAGCAGAGCAGTGTGTCAGTGTCCTTATCAGAATGTCTTGTGAAAACACAACTATTGAAGTTACACAGTAATATTAGGATTCGATTTACAAGTTAAAATATAGTATTAGAAGAATAGACTTATCATTAATCATTAGTTATGAAAGTATAAAATCAGTACAGAAAAATAGAATATCATAACAGCAGGTGTAAAATGGTTGTTAGCACATAGGTAAAAATAAGTAATTTACAGGCAGTTTGAATCATAAAACGTTCTTTTAGTCAGGAGCTCGTCTTCTTCTTGTCGCTCAAAAACAGAACCTCTCTTTTGGCTTTGCGTGACCTTCCTATTGTTCTCAACTGACCTCAGTCACATATTATTTAAATGAGCACATAGTACATGATTTATCACTTCTAGTTATTTGAATACAAATTCCCAACAAATCCCCCCTTTGGTCATTAAACAAAATTATGACCATTACAGAGAATTTGTAGCCAGACATGGTGAGATGGGTCGTAGACCGCAAATGCCTTTATTTACACCATTCCTTCACAAACCTCCATAATCACAACATATCTTCAACTCCTGTATCATGATCCATGATCTCCTCACCCTCCTCGGGGTCACCACCGTGGCAGAGATGAGGAGGGCAGTGAGCATAGACATAGCCAGATTTTTTCATTTACCAAAAACAGAGTCGAACCAGTCACCAATAACAGTGCTAACTCCAGCGTTTGCATACACCTCTTGTAAACATCCTCATCACCATCTACCAAATTTCTCATTATCAGCGCCCAAGTGTCTCGCACCGACCCATGAGTGGGACCATGTGCCTCAGCACCAATAACATTCATTAGACCTGCACGGGCCACTATTCTTCCGTCATGCGCTCTCCACAACCCGTAGCCCTTTTCAGAGGACCAGCTTTGCGTCACCCCCCTTGTATGTCATCTATAGTCTGTACAGAGCATTTAGGTTTGTCTAGCTGGATTGAGACCAGCTGATGTTCTCTGGGGACATATCAATGGACTGCGCTTACATACCGCCTTTATCCAAAGCGCTTCAATGGCTTCTCATTCACCAACACACACATTCACACACCAATGGTGGCAAGCTGCCATACAAGGCGCCGGCCCTGGGAGCAATTCGGGGTTCAGTGTCTTGCCCAAGGACACTCTGACATGTGGCCTGCCGGGGCTCGAACCGCCGATCTGCCAACCTTGCGATCATTAGATGGCGGCTCTACCTCCTGCATCACAGCCACCCCCTCCTGATTTAGCGGCTGCATCTGCAGCATAATTTCCTTTTTCTTCGTCTGTGTCGGCTTTCGAGTGTCCCTTCAGCGGTACTGTCATGCCAAAACCTGCCGCTGCCAAAAGCTGCCGGGCCATCAGCGCGTCACGACCTAACGCGTCACGACCAGCTGGCACGCGTCACGACCAGCTGGCGACTGTGACGCGTCAGTCTAGTGTTTTTGAAACCTCCGTTTTGGCCGCCATTAGCGAAAAGCTTTAATTTGGCTCTACAAGTGTTAATATGTCATTTTATGAAGTTTTAATATGTTTTCAGGCGAGAAAGTAACCATATATATTCACAAAATGTATCCGGTTTATCAAAATAACCCTTATATCTATCTGATCTGACGGTTTTTTTCACAACGTTATTACTTGTCACTTTAAGGCCCAGGAGGGAGTTAGCGATTAGCGATGTTTGGCTTAGCTTAGTTTAACAGAAGTATCTTCACTTTTAACATGACTTCCCGTGGTCGTAGAGGGCTGGTCGACGGCTTAAAATTACCGTGTAGACCTGTAGACCTTATCCAGCTATAGTCTTGTGTTTCTACCCCGGGCATAGCCGGTGTTATTCACGGACAAACACTCCTGTTAGAGTGGTTCTAGTACACTGGACATAGGTAACACATAGAGAGGCTCTATACACTGACATAGGTAACACATAGAGAGGCTCTATACACTGCCATAGGTAACACATAGAGAGGCTCTATACACTGACATAGGTAACACATAGAGAGGCTCTATACACTGACATAGGTAACACATAGAGAGGCTCTATACACTGACATAGGTAACACATAGAGAGGCTCTATACACTGACATAGGTAACACATAGAGAGGCTCTATACACTGCCATAGGTAACAACATCTCTTCTAAGCCCAGTTTATTCCGTTCTCTATTGGTTAAGTGCTCCCGGTTTCAAAAGAAAGAAACGGAGGTCTGATCAGCAGATCATTTTCTCATAAAGTTGCAAACGCAACTCAGCAATTCAACTTAATAAAAAAAATGCGCGTTTCGTTCAAGATCCATTAGAGTAGGACATGTACAGTTATGATAACTACAGTCATATGTAACTTTTGGACTAGTATAGTAGTTGATATTGTAATAAAACGTGCCAATGTCAGACGATGAACAAACACACCACGAGTCCACACTGATTCAGAAAACAGAATAAACTTTAAGGTTTAAACTTTAAGGAGGTTAGGGGATAACATTTGGAGGGTTGGGGGTAACATCTGGAGGGTTGGTGGGTAACATCTGGGGGGTTAGTTAACATCACACCAATCAGCTCTCCTGTTGAGGTAAGCAATAACCATCTTGTTAGTGTAAACACACAAACAAGCACAGATATGTACAGTCAAAATAACATTTTGTGAGTAAACACATTTCTAAATAATCCCTATTCAATGTGACTTACCAGTGTACTGGGTGGATGGGGATGAAAGGTAACTGTCCAGATGTAATTTTGTCCAAAACATCTTGGTGCTGTGTGAATGAATGAGCATACATTTAATGTATTAGTAATGAAACAATCAATATGAACATTTAAAAATAACAATGATGTAATTGTGGCTCATACTTGCAGTAGCCTGAGGTAGAGGTGGTCCTCACGGAGGAGGTAGAGGTGTTCCTCACGGAGGATGTGGTAGAGGTGGTCCTCTCTGAGGATGTGGTAGAGGTGGTCCTCACGGAGGATGTGGTAGAGGTGGTCCTCACGGAGGATGTAGCAGGGCTGGACAGGGACTTATGTACAGGGGAACGGGCCCTCACGGAGGACGTAGCAGGGCTATATGTGTACAATCTGGAAAATACTTAAAAAACAACTTTACAAGCAGTACAAACAAATTCATTAGGAAACATAATATTAATTGACACACAAGACGAATGGAAAAACTTGAAACACCTCCTGCAGGATACCTGAAGCTCTGGTCGGATGGTCCTCCTGCAGATGCAGTGCACACTAACGTCCATAGTGTACACTGACTGGGCCGTGCGTGGACACCGTATGGAGCTGGGGAATGGTGTCAGGTGCCCATCCTGAAAGCAGGAAAAGAGGTGCTTACGCATAGCAGACTGATCAAATTCCTTGCTTGCTGGGTCCTCACCTCTGCAGCATGTGAGACTGTTCGCAATAGCAAACAGCCCACAGTCTGAGCTGCCTCTCTGCTGCTGGACATCAGGCCACTGCAGAAGGACCTTGGGACCTGAAAAAGAGAGGAGACGTGTTATTTGAGAAATGAACTCCTCGGTCGACCCGTGACCAGAGGAGTCATAAACGTTAACAGTACCTACCTCGCAGTTGATGTTACTTACCGTAACCCAGTGATTTGAACAAACATTTAAAATCTGAACAAACCCCTGGGTTGATGCAGGCACGGAGGAGAGGAGGGAGAGGGACGTTGTGGCGTAGAGGCCTCCTACATGGGGATGTTGAGCCTGTAAAAGAGCCTGAGCATTGTCAATGGAGAGATCATTCAGCCAACAATTGGGATTCTGAACGAAAGGCCTAAGCCCCTCCAACCTGCTACGTAAAGCTGGACAGGCCCGCCCCAGCTGAGCATCTGTGATGATGACATCTAGCAGCTGAGATGGTGCCTAAAAAACATAATGATGTTGGGTTAAAGGGACTGTCATGTTACAGTACTCAGCCATTGGAATTTTGATTATTTAAAATGAATGAAGCTAGGATTTTTAAGTGTACCTGAAGTGAGTCCCACTCCGGCTCAGAGTTTAGCGGTTCAGGGTCATCAGAACACACTGGCTCCGGTGGATGGGACACAGCTTTCTGAGTGGGCGGGCAGGCTCGGAATCCTTAAGTCAATCAACAAAACAATTTTAGAATGACATCTTGTGGTAAAAAAAATACAGTTTCACATTACATTAACTTTAAAATGGGAACTGTATGTTACACTTACTCTTCCGCAGAGGCTTCACTGAGGCATAGGGGGTTTTGGTTCCCAGTTGTTGGCCATCCAAGGTCTCCAACTGCACCAAATTGTTGTCCCCAACCTCAGTCACCCTGAAGAAAATATGTATTAATAATGGCAAAATTGGACATCACACATCACCCTCTCATTCTGAATATTCTTAAAAGTCTAACATTTACCGGTACGTAGTTGGCCAGTCTGGGTCCATTGTGCCACCAGGTCTCCCACGTTTCCTCTCATTCTTCTTCAGGACCTCCATGCCCGGGAGGATCTCAAACCGCTTGGTTCCCTTCTTGATCCTCTTCCGGTAGCTTTCCCGCTGTTTCTCCTGGGCCTTCTCCACGTTGAGTCGCACCTTGATCGTTGAAGAAAAAGCGAAGCAGCAGAGATTGTAATTCTCTGTTGTGCAGTATAGCTCTGTATATTGCTGAGGCATTGTTATTGCTTTAGCAGTTACTTAGCATCACTCAGGTGGTTGTTCAGTATATAGTTGTGTAATATCTTTCACCTCGTCAAAGACCTCCTCATCCTTCTCAGCCCTGGCGTGGAGATAGTCTGCAGCGGTGTCTTCATCAATCTCGTCCACCTCCACAAAAGGACGGTCGCCTGTGATCTGAAATGAGAGGCAAATAGAGATACGCAATACATACATTTGCATAGAGTTAGTGTTTTATTTTTTGTTTATGTTGAGAATCAATTTGCAAAACAAATTATATATTATAAGAACAATAATATCAAGAGTTGACATACCTCAGAGGACAGCCGTGGCTCCCGACCGTACATCAGGCGGTAGGGCGAGTACTTGGTGGAGGCCTGGACGCTGGTGTTATGTGCGATAAGGATTAACTTAAGGTTGTCCTCCCACCGTTCCTGGTGCCCATCCAGAGATTTCCCGATAGCCCTCTTGAGTGTTTGATTGGTCCGCTCGTCCAGTCCGTTGGTCTGGGGATGGTAGGCAGAGGTAATCCGGTGCTTCATCCCCCACTTCTCAAACAAAATCTGGTTGACCTAAAAAAGAAAGTAAGACAGAAGTCATTAGTTTTGTCCATACAAGTATGTCCATAACTGTTACAAGATCATATGTTTTAGCAAGTACATGACCTTGTTTGCCCTGGTCAGTCAGGATGACCTCCGGCGCACCATGGGTGTGGAAGATGTCTATCAGGGCCTGGGATGTTGCCACAGCCGTCTTGTCCTAGCAGTGTATACACACAGGATATGGTACTATTATATTAATACTTATAGGGCCAGTTTCACAGACAAGGCTTAAGCCTAATCCTGGACTAAAAAGCATCTTCAATGGAGATTTTACATTGAAAGTGTGATTTAGTCCAGGACTAGGCTTAAGCCTTGTCTGTGAAACCGGCCCATAATGTTAATTTTAAGATGAAAATGGGGATACATGGTGATGAACTGTTCAAGTACAATACATTCAAGTATTTTAAAAAGCATGGTCATGATCATTATATTTGAGAAAACACAGATATAACACACCTGGATAGGAATGGCCTCCACCCACTTGGTGAAGAAATCTGTCGCTGTGAGGCAGTAGCGATTGCTATTCTTGGATGAGGCCTTGAACGGTCCGATGAGGTCCACACCTAGCAAGAAAAATGTGTTGGCATACTCTAACATTGGACAAGCGGAAGTAAAACATTCACACTAAAAGAGCATACTGAAAGAAAGCATGGTGGGAAACAAGTCAAAACCCAAAAAAAATATTGGGATATAAAAGTGTAGAACTCACCAATCATGTACCACGGTGAAACAGGCTTGATGCTCTTCAGCTCAGGGGCTTCAGTCTTCACCTTCTCAAACCTCTGGCAAGCCACGCAGGTACGGACCTTGAAACAATCAGTAAAGTGCAAGTTGAAATGAAATGTGAATGAATGAATATTATCTGTGTGTAAAATACAATCTTGCTACTGTTTGTAAAACATAAAAACTAACTAAAGAAATAATAGATTTGCTTGCCCAGTCTTTCACATCCTTCACAATGCCAAACCAGAAGCGCTGATTAATCTTGTTAATCATGCGCTTCACTCCGAAGTGACCGGCATGGACCTCGGTCAGCACTTCCTCCTTTTCCTCGTCTGACATGATGACCCTCCTTTGTGGCTGTCCCTTCTTGGGCCAATAATACATGAGACCATCTACAACATCAAAAGGATTAGAGAAAAGAGACCAGGACTTGTTCAATAATGTTTTTTGTTGTTGTTGTTTTTTTACAGTAGTACACTACTTTATTGCTTTATGGGTTAATTTAACAAATCTTACCCCGAAGCATGTAATTCTCAGCTGCTCTCCGGAGAGCACGCTTCTTCTCTGCAGACATATCCTCCTGGAACTGGGCTTTGGACAGATAATGAAAATGTCACAGAAAATGTCACTGTGGCTGGTATAGGATGCCATATCTATTATCTGATATGTATAATAATTGTGTATATATATATATATATACAGATACAACACAATTTCACTAGAAAACAATCAATAAATGGTTGGAAAGCTAGCTATCAATGCCCTGTGTGTGTGTGTGTGTGTGTGTGTGTGTGTGTGTGGGTGTGTGTGTGTGTGTGTGTGTGTGTGTGCGCGTGTGCGCACAAGTTAGCTAGTTCGAAATAAATCACAATCTAAAATAAAACAATTTACAATACAAGCACAATATAAGAGTAATGTATAAAAGGAAATGATAGGGTTATCTGTAGTAGTTCTCTAGTAGTTCTCTGTAGTAGCAGGTGTGTCGTGTAGCAGGTGTTTCGTCATCCGGCAGCAGAGCAAAATGGTGGAGTAAAGTGCGGAGGATTAAACACAGCGCACTAGAATGACGTCACAGTCACCACCTGGTCCTGACACGTTCTAAACGATTATTGATTGATTGATTGACACACCACCACCACAACCTTTAGACTTGCCTAAGAGAGAAACAAATATAAAGTTATAAAAATGCAGGGCTTCATTCTTGTTGACAATGTTTACTTTGATTTTTTTTCTTTTCTTGGATACAATGTTTACTGTAGTAAAAAAGAGTGTGTGTGTCTAGGAGTGTGTGTGACTAGGAGTGTGTGTCTAGGACAGTGTGTGTCTAGGAGTGTGTGTGACTAGTGTGTGTGACTAGGACAGTGTGTGTCTAGGAGTAGAGAGTGAAACGTGGGCTTAAACACGACTAGACTAGTGTGATCATGTAGTCATATTACTGTGTTAGTAGAAATGATGCGTCTACTACTCTACACAGTGGTTAGTGAAACTGGACCAGTCCGTGTGTGTCGCGAGTATTGAACTTGAGGCTGCGTTCGTAAATTCGCTCTGAGAGCCCCGGAGCGCACACTGGGTTCAACGTCATAAAGGGACCAAGTCATTTGATTGGACAAGAGGCATTCCGTGAGTGCTGATCAGATTTCCAGAGCGTATTTACGAACGCGCCCTGGCTGTCACCCGAACACCGCGAGCTAGCTCCCCGCTAGGATAGCAAAGCCTCTCTTACCTCCGACTCCCAAGTTCACCTTCTGTCCGTGGGCGTCCTCTCGGAAATCAGCCGTCAGTTTAAACAGAGATGTCCTCTGTGTGTGTGTGTGTGTGTGTGTGTGTGTGTGTGTGTGTGTGTGTGTGTGTGTGTGTGTGTGTGCGCGCTATGCACACTTGCATTTTATAACGTTGTATTTAATAACGTTTATTCCGTTCTGCTTTTATTTGATCGGGGTCTTATAGGGCTCTCCCAACCCGAGGTGCTCTGTGCTCTGATGTGGTTTAACTAGCCAACTCCGTACTACGTTAGCGGAGCGAGTTACGTGTGAAATTAGCAGGTGTTTTCATATAAAATGTTATATATTATATAGCTGACTAGTGAGCCTGCATCAACCTTAATGCTATTCAAGTGCAAGAAGATGACATTGTCTTCGCAGTTTAACATACACACGTTAATCTGCTGACACAACCCAAATGTGTCGTCTGCTCTCAGAAGTGGGGAAAAAACCGTCAGATCATATATAAACGGGTTATTTTGATAAACCGGATACATTTTGTGAATATATATGGTTACTTTCTCGCCTGAAAACATATTAAAACTTCATAAAATGACATATTAACACTTGTAGAGCCAAATTAAAGCTTTTCGCTAATGGCGGCCAAAACGGAGGTTTCAAAAACACTAGACTGACGCGTCACAGTCGCCAGCTGGTCGTGACACGTGCCAGCTGGTCGAGACGCGTTAGGTCGTGACGCGCTGATGGCCCGGCAGCTTTTGGCAGCGGCAGGTTTTGGCATGACAGTACCTCCAATCTAAAGGCAGATATCTATGGGGTGAGCCCCCACCTTTCCAAACATGTCTGCTACAGGTTTGCTGAAATTGCCTGGCAGGCACGCATTCTAAGGAAGCAAAACAAATTGCAAGGCATTTGGACAAGAAACTGTAAAGTGATGATTAGGCCCAATGGATCTCCTGAAACCTCCAAAGGGATTATGGTGAGAGAACAAATAATGACTGTGAAATACCTGAACAGACAATTGACTCAAATCTGAGTGGAAATACTTGAACAGACAATGACTGTCAAAATGGGAATGGACAAGGATTATTCATTTCCACTAAACGATATAAATGATGATGAGTTTGGAGAAATGGGATCACTGGACTGTGTGAATTATAATCCAGCTGCACCTAAAAACTATGAAGAGTTGAACTTTGAAAACCTTTGACTTTACAGAGGACAAAATGTATGACATTGAGAACAACATCGACCACTTCTACAACAATAATAACATCGAACCACTTCTACAACAATAATAACCGTCTGCAACTGTGAGTATTACACAGAGGAACAATTCAAAAGTAATATAATATTGGATGGTATTTTATCAACAATACACTTCAACAGTAGAAGTCTTTATAGAAACTTTAAGAAAACTAAGGACTATTTGAGACAGTTCACCAAGTTCAGCATCATTGCTGTATCGGAGACATAGCTCAGTAAAGAAAAAGAAGCCGATGTGGAACTTGAGGACTATGAACTATTTACCTCCAACAGAACAAGCAAGAAGGGAGGAGGAGTTGCCTTGTATGTAAATAATGACTTTGACTGTAAAATAGTAAAACATATGTCAATAATAATAGAAAACATTATGGATTGTGTCACTGTAGAAATAAAATATGGAGAAATCTAAGACCATAATAATAAACTGTGTATATAGAACTCCAGGATCCTGTCTTGACACATTCAAAGATATGATGGTTGATATGTATGATAAACTAAATGACAGAAAGACGGTCTTTGTATGTGGGGACTTAAATATAGCTTTGTTGAACCCAAATGAACACAAAAAAAAATGTTACAGACATCATGGACACAATGTACAGTATATGTCTATTTCCTACAATCTTAAAACCGACTAGAATAACAAGTAACAGTGCTACTTTAATAGATAACATTTTTACCAATGAAATTGGGAGTAAAATAGTAAGTGGAATGCTATTACCGTAAATAAACAGAGCTGCCTATCAAGACCCAACTAACAAATTATTCATAAACACCTATGATCTCAAATTTAAAGAATTGGTGGACTTCAAAATGGCACAAGTAATGTACTAATAAAAAACAAGATGCTTCCAGACTGTATCCAGAGACTGTTCCAAGTTAGACAGACTAATTATGAACTCAGAGGAACATGTATATTTATGAAAACAAAGATTAAAACAAATGCAAAACAAAAATGTATAACAGTTAAAGGAGCCTACCCATGGAACACCCCCGAAAAGGAAATGAAAATGTGCAGCACACCAAAAGGACTCAAAAAAATTACAAAAAATAAGATGATTACCAAGTATAAAAACAGAGGCATAAACACAGCCCTTGTTTGGTATCGTTGAACCCCCCCCCCAACATGCGCAAGTAAAGTCCTGTTCACAAATGTTTCCCTGTCTTGACCATGCACTCATGAACATACTACAGAAGTGCGTAGCATGAAGGCGTCCCACACCACCCCCCTTTCCCGTTATCTTAATGCAGTCATAGCCTTTTTCTAAATGTAAAGGGTGATGTCCCTCATATATCATGGGGCCTTTAGTTCTAGCCATACCGGGGCCGTTTTTCCTGTCCTCCCCCTCGTCCCATCCCTACTGGAGAATTTGAACAATTATCAGGCTTGTAGGGGGAGGGAAACAGTGTACTCTCTCTAGGTTGTTTCAAGCAGACTAAACATGTTACCTTAGAAATGGTGGATATTGTGTAGTTTACCCAGTTGTACCAAACATTTTAATTTGATTTGATTTGCTCTCCATTTATCTCGAACATTTCAACCACAAAAACACACAAATCTGCAACAACAACAAAAAGCAAACCCCAAAAAATGAATAAAAATACAAATAAAATACAAATAAAATATATAAATTGAAATAAAATATATCTTCCTCGACATGGAAGCAACAGTCGGCAATGGCCCTGTTCGAGAAAAGACAGAAAGAAACAAAGCCCATCTGGTCCTGCCCCTTCCCCACAATATCATACCATTACGCAATAGATTATCTATCAATATCAATAATAATATGGCTATCCACTATAGCGAACCAGGAACCAAATATCCACAAAAATACCAGTTCACGTCATTCTCAAGCTCCTCCAACCTATATCCCTCCAAACATCTCATGATGTATTGTGTCGAATGCTTTTTTAAGGTCAATGAATATGCCCAATGCATATTTCTTTCTCTCTGTACAAGTTGTTATTTGCTTCTACTAGCTCCATTAATGCCATGGCAGTAGATCTAGCTGTTCTAAAACCATACTGACTATCCATTAATAGTTGATGTTTTTCAATGAAATTGGCCAGTCTTTCATCATATAGTTTCTCTAACCCTAACCCTAACTGTTATAATAAGGATACCGGTCTGTAATTGGTGAAGAGGTGTTTATCTGTTGAAGTTTTGTTCATACATTTGGTTCACTTTGTTCCTTTAACATTATTTTTTATTCTCATCTAATAATTTGTTATACTACTCCTTCTTACATATTCTCATAATACTAATTAGTTTGTTTTTGTATTTCTTATATTTAACCCCTGCCTCCTTTGTTTTATGCTTTATAAATACCCAACTAGAGTATTCTTTTTCTTGTATTCATTTTTAATGTCCTTGGACATCCACAGATTTTCAGAATATTTATTCTTATTGCTACATTGTTTTAGTGTATGGGCAGTTTTTTTTTTTCATATAGAACTTTAAATGTTTCTAGGAATAACCCATACGCTTTGTCCA
The DNA here is from genome assembly GCF_963989245.1 of Nansenia antarctica. Lineage (NCBI taxonomy): Eukaryota > Metazoa > Chordata > Actinopteri > Argentiniformes > Microstomatidae > Nansenia > Nansenia antarctica. Next base: position 66,895,533 of record NC_137674.1, read on the forward strand.
CATCTAATTCTTCATATATACTCTTCCAATTCCATTTTAATAACTCATTTCTAAAAGCAGATATGGATTCCTCAGTTCTTATTCTCTTGTATGTCATTTCCTTTAACTCACTCTTCTTTCTATAATTACATTCATAAAATGAAAAGACAGGCAGGTGATCGCTAATATCATGGATTAATAGTCCACTTGTTGTGTTACTTTCCACATTAATTGAGGCTAAGTCATGAAATGCTTCTCGGAACCCAAACCCCCCCCCTGGGACCCCAGTAAACGTCACCATTGAGGTGCATGCTGAGCCGCCAGGAATTAGAAAATTGTATATATGTGGTGGGTCTGCTTTGGTACAGTGTGACAGGAGAGGCCACTCTGCACCCGGTTTACCTTCGACTTTGACAGCGTGTGAGGTGGTCAATATACCTCCCACGGTCCTGTCCACCACGTCGCCTGGGTCTAAAATAGGAGTCTGTTTTGCGCCGTTGTCTGCTTTCTCCGCAGCATTCAGTTCCTGTGAAGAGAAAACTCGATTGAGATTAGTTAGAGTTTTGACATAACCTGTACATACATTTATTTCCATGGAGAGGAGGTCCAAGCCACCTCCCTCTGTCTCTGTATCATGCCTGTCGGCAAGCATTCTTTTAATAGATTGGTTATCCCTCTCAACCTAACCCTAACCCTGTGACTACTGGGGGTGGTAGACTGAACCAAATCGATGCTTAATCCCCATTGCTGTCTCAATTGCAGCCATATGTTTTTTTTTTTTTTTTTTTATGTGACCCATTATCAAAGTGTATTATTGTAGGGAAACTAAACCGTGGTATGAATTCCTTTAAGAGGCACTTTATTACAGACTGCAGCGTCCTCCCGTTTACACGGATATGCTTCAGGCCACCTTGAAAATCTATCAATCACTCCCATGTCCGTGAAGTCAATACATATCTCTCGGAATGGACAGGGAGGCATCGGATATGTGTACATTTAAGTACTGTTTTAACGGGTGGTGTTTGTTACACACATCAGTCTGAGATGAAATTCTTAACCATCTCCAAACCATATGGGGTCAATTCCAACAATATTATTATTGCCAGTCAATGCTAAACAAAACCACAATTTAATCAAACACACCAAAAATACTACTATTACATAGACGGCGAGACACAAATCACCACGTATCAACAGAGACACTCCTAGTGAGCTTTTTTTTCCTGCTGTCTGCGCTTCAATGGTGGATCACACCCGCAGCACAACACTTCTTTAAACACCTTGAACGAGGCATAACATATTTTACAAAGTTTTACAAGTGATATTTGAGTGATATACCAAGCCAGGGAGCACTCAGTCTAGACCAGGGGGGTACTCCATCAACGTCACCAAAGGAAAAGCCCGGCCCACCTCCGACAACTCCTGCGAGACCCAGAATATGCCTGGATATTTTTAGGAGACCCGTCAGACCAAACCCGGACTCTCCCCCAGCGACGCCGATGGAACACCCCCCAGTTGCTCCAGGGCGCTTCACTCAACTATCCCTTTTAATAGTAATAATTACAATAATAATAACAATTCCAACTATGATTTACATACAATATTACGTAACACCTTTGCATGAGTTTACAATTATAAGGTTCTATCTCCGCTTAGGGTAGTTCAGAGATATTGAGCGTCAAAGTTTTTACATTTCATTATGTTTTGTGAGATGGAACCTTTGTATTTTATGAATTACTAACTCAAAATGTCAACATTTTAAAAATAACACCACACATTAATAAACACTAATGGATCAGATTATGCAAAAAACTCAATTTTGACTAAAATGAAGATAGAACCTTATAATCCTAACGTCACAATTGTTTTAGCGCCCGCTGTGAGAGGAGGCACGCTAATATAGGACCTCCACCGGACTGCAGTCCTGCCGTGGACGCTACCCTACTCGCAATGACCTACACTTCTCACTTATGTTGCAAGGTATTTCAACCTCCGGGGCCTGGGCCTGGGCCTGGTTACCCCTGGTTACCCCTGGGGCCTGGGCCTGCATGGTTACCCCTGGGGCCTGGTTACCCCTGGGGCCTGGGCCTTCATGGTTACCCCTGGTTACCCCTTAATATCCAGGACTATAGTGTCCTTTCCTGGGGCCTGGGCCTGGTTACCCCTTAAAACTTTTTTAGACCTAATTATATATTCATATTTTCATATGTTTATATTCCGGAATATGGCATTCCGATACAAGAACATTTGTGGTGTTTTCATATTACATCACAGAGCCAAAATGATATGACTATTTTAAAGAGAAGAGCTAGGGCTTTTAAATAGTATCAATATTTATTTTATTATTTGAGAATAACTATCCTTTATCCAACAGATTTCACACAGCAATCTTTACAAAAATCTTCTCCGGCTGCCATACTCCATCAGAAAACTGCATTTTAAACCATTTTACTTACAAGCTTGGAGGAAGGTTAGAGGGTATGAGGCATGCACAATTCTGTTGGCAATTCAGAATAGAAGACAGGTTAGAAATATCTTATATTGTTCAAGAGTAATGACCATTCTAGTGATTAGTGACATGGAGGAAAAAGAAAATCGGAATCGGGTTTTTAGTCAAGAATAAAAGTATTTTGTAATGTTTTGGCTGTAAAAATGTCAGATAATGTCCTGTGAGTAAATGCCTTTGCTCCTTTTGTCAGGATTACTTCAGCTTTCAATATCTGACATTACTGAAATGTTTTGAGGGAAGAAAAACACAAAAACGGAATTGATTTTAGAGGGTTTTTAGTTAAATTAAATTGACTATATACAAATAATTAAGAACAGACTATATACAAATAATTAAAAACAGACTATATACAAATGATTTAGAACAGACTATATACAAATAATTTAGAACAGACTATATACAAATAATTAAGAACAGACTATATACAAATGATTTAGAACAGACTATTATACAAATAATTAAGAACAGACTATATACACAAGCTATGGCTCACAAGCAAGATCCAGGTGTTAGTCAACAAATGCCTGCGGTACATCCTCAAGCTGTGGTGGCCCATCAGAATCACAAATGAAGAGCTGTGGAGAATAACAAACCAGGACAGCATAGCTACCACCATCAAAAGGAGAAAGTGGAGCTGGATAGGGCACACCCTTAGGAAGGACTCCAACAACATCACTAGACAGGCCTTGGACTACAACCCGCAAGGGAAGAGGAAAGCTGGAAGGCCGAAAAACACCTGGAGACGTTCCACACTCCAAGACCTGAAGAACATCGGGGTGAGCTGGCAAGAAACAAAGGCCCAGGCCTAAAAGAGAGTGAGATGGAGAGCTCTGGTGGACGCCCTATGCCCCTCAACGGGGTGAAGAGGACTAACTAACTAACTATATACAGACAGGCCTACTGTACTCAGTCGTGGTACAGAGTGAAACAGTTCCTGTCGAGTTGAAGGCAGAGGCCCACACCACACTCTCTACATCTCCAAGGAGTGTTTCTTTTGCACAGAGTGCACCTCTTTCTCCCCAGGGTGGCTCTCACGGTCTTGCCCTTCCCCTGACCGTCGCTCACAGGGACAGGGAAATGGCCCTGGCTGGGGATCCTCTCCGTCCTGCCATGCAGTGGCACTCCCAGGAGCTGGGCAGTCAGCTGCTCCTGGAAGTCCTGGCGTGTCATGTGTCCCTGAAACAAAATCAGAATCAGATTTACTCTTGCCGGGGGTTTTCACACATACATGTAATTTGCTTTGGAATGTTGGTGCATAACAATAAGTAGACAAGCATACAAAAGGTGCAAGGACAAGACAGGACAGTGCAAAATACAGAAGAGTACAATTACATACCTCCTGCTTGCTTTTACATAGCTCCTTGTGGACTATGTAGCTGTTTGTCATACTAATGTCCACAAAGTGCTGGAACACAGTAATAGGCCACCGCCTGGTTTTGCGGTGGACAGAGTTTGTCCCCAGCATCTGGCCAGATGTATCAACACCCCCCATGTACTTATTATACTCCCCGACAGCTGTGGGCCTGGGGATGGGGACCCTCTCATTTTGTCCATCAGCTAGACAGATAGGAGAGAAAAGGAGGGTGCACATTGTCACAATGGTAATTCAATGTGTTTTGCTCCTGTCATTTATTCATCAACTGACAAAAGGTTACATTACAGCATTATGTCAATACCTGTCTTCTGCCAGCGCAGTACCGTCTCGCCAGTGTAGACTGGATGGACATTGGTGCACATGGACACCTCTCTCGTGTCCATCCACTTTACAAAGAGCAGGTTACCATCCCTGATCCACCGGATGGTTCCTCGTGGTGACCTTTGAGGTGTTTCAAACAAAAAGTGCATTACAAATAAAATCAAATGTATTATTACTATTATTATTCTGTCTAGATAGTATTATTACTGTTATTACCTTTTACACACAGCATTCTCCTGAGAGGATGGAGTGCCAACTCTACCCTGCCGGTAGGTTCCACATGCCCCAAATCCCTGCTGGCCGAGGTGTCTGAAGAGGGCTGGGCTGGTGTAGTAGTTATCACAATATATGTGATAACCAGAGCCCAGGAAGTTCTTGTTCACCAGGTCAGCCACAACATCAAACGACAGACCCTTCTCAGTGGCAAACTTGGACTTGCCGGTGTAGAGCCTGTAGTCGATGGTATAGCCATTTACATCGGCAAGAACAAAAAACTTCAGCCCCCACTTGGTGGGCTTTGCCCTCATGTACTGTTTTATGGACAACCGGGCCTTGGTGGCGACCATCCTCTCATCGACAGAGATGTGTTGCCTGGGATGGTAAATGGCCATGCAGCGGTTCCTGATCATGCCATACAGTGGCCTGACCCGGTGGAGGAGGTCATATTCTTCAGTGCCCCTTTTTCTGTCATTCTCCACATCTTCAGTTGGATCGCTCATGTGGAGATTGGCAGAAATTGCCATGAAGCGGTCTCTGGGCATCATGGTGGCTGGAAACGGCACATGAAAGATGGTTTCTTTCCTCCAAAAATCTCTCACCTTGGGCAGGTGCAGCACCGCCATGTAAAGCATGATGCCCAGGTACTGCTTCATGTCTGCAGGGGTCAACTCTCTCCACGCAAATGTTTTACCATTCTCTTTATTTTTTGCTGCTTTGCTGTTTGTGTTGTTACACAGCACTCTCATTATCTCCTCATCAAAAAACTGTAAACATATTTCGCCTGGGGATGGATTCCCAGTGTTGAGGGGGGGCTGAACTCCGGGGCTCCTTTTGGGAGCAAACCGTGGTGGTTTGGGGGCAATGTCAGGGTCTGCCTCTGTTTTCCAACCGGTTGCTCTGATTGGTGACCGGCTTCTGAAGCTGTCACCGCCGGCACCGTGCCCGATGTTACGGCTGCGGTGTGCACTCTCTCCCCTCTCAATACTTCCATTCCTCCCCTCAGAAGGCATGCTAAAAGTAATGTAGATAATATAACATAAGATTATAGCTTGAGTCTCATTCATCCCGAAGGAAAATATTATGCGAGTTACCCAAAAAGTTAGGCTACAAATGTGTTAGGCTACAACATAAAAAAATAAAATAATACTCACGCTGACGAAATCACGTCCCCGTGTTCACTGTCGTCCTCTGACTCCTCGATAAATCGAGATGGAGGTTTTGACACCCTCAATGATTTCCGAGACATTTTTAATAATAATAATAATACTTTTTTAAAGTTAAAAGATCGAAAAAAGCAAACCAAACTCCTCCAAACTCATCCACAGAACGCTCCGCCTTATACTGTGAGTAAACTGACTCTGAGAATGTCGTCACGTCACATTTTACCGTAATACCCTATATGTTGGTTGAAGTGCAACATCTCAGCTTTCAGGGACAGTTGGAATTTTTTCGATAGCACAAAACGTTTAGAAATTACGGTAATTACAATGTTGGGTGCGGATTTGTGCCGGCGGCGTTACATTTCGGCGCAGAAGGGTTTTAAGACACATTTGTCAAGACGTCTAAGGACGTCTAAGGACGTGTCTATAGACATGGGTCTTAAGATGTCTTGGAAATATGAAGATGTCTTAAGATGGCTTGAGATGTCTTGGAAATATGAAGATGTCTTAAGATGTCTTGAGATGTCTTGGAAATATGAAGAACACAATGAATGTCATAGTATTGTCTCAGCATTTTATTATTTAAAAAACAACATACACAAATACGTAATCATACTGTGGATTACTAATTGATAAAGACATTTACAGGAAATTGCAGGAACTATTATAAATAGGAACAAAATGATTATATGTACAAAACCTTTTGTAGGTAGGACACTATTGGACCTCGGCCCAAATCTAGTACTGAACCTGACCCCCCATGCTAAACCATTTGGAAGTACAGTATACTAGGACTCCAATTCAGACACACTGGGGGGCTGTCACAAATCTACTAACTCTAATTATGTAAAATACAAATAAATAAATAAACAAGAATGTGTTGTGTAACAACTCCCCCAAGATTCCCCTCCACCACAGAGAGACTAAACTGTCCTTCTGAAAGAGACTACACTGACATCCTCCATCCCAGACAGACTACAATGACCACCGTCACAGTGTGACATGGGAGAGTTACTCCATATGAGAGTGGAGAAACCTATTCTTCAGGTAGCATGTGTTCCTGATGTTGTGGACTACTCTTTTATCAACAATTTCACAGTATTGCCCATTGGTGGCAGTTGACTTCATACCTATCCCAACAAGTTGGCGTGGTTCCCCAAAACATTTATGATGTAGGAACAGGAGGGTGTCAGTGATGGCTGAGGGTGGGAAGAGAAGCTTTGCTTCCACCTTGTACTCTTCACAGCCTGTCAGGGGATCTTCTCTGTGGAGTGGCAGGAACACGGTCCCTTCAAACAGGAGCTGTGGATTCTCTGAAAATAAAAGACAATACAACAAGTATTAAGGTAGGCTATAGATTCCCATCAATATTTGTTATACAAGGTCTTTCAGTAAGACTATTTTACCTGACATGGTAGCCCATATGCCTGTGATTTTCACCGGTTGCCTCTGGTTCCTGTCTTCACCAAGTAGGGTTGGGTTGAGTTGGGTTGGGGTTGTCTCCACAAATGACCCAACTCTGATAGTCTTTATATCAAATCTGAGAATGAAATTCAGTATGCTAATTATAAAAGGGGTATGCTATTGATAATAGCATATAATTTAGATTGTTTTTAATTTATTATTTTAGATAATTCATTATTTTAAAATATTATTTTCTTTAGATAAACAACTAAAATAAAAAATCTAAATTAGATGCTATTGATACTGCATAGAAACACATTGATATAATATACTTGTATGTTTCAGGGGACAATGTTGCACTCTGATATTGAGTGTGTCTCTGTGCTGCTTGCCCAGCAAGAGGGTTGTCAATATTTTGGATGACAGGCTTTCCCCTTTTCCAAACCTAGGAAATAAAACAGCATGCATATGATTCAAAGAATGCTCTCTTACAAGAAGTTAATACTGACTTATTTGATAATTAATTGTATTAAATATTGTATTGAAATAATTAATACATTTATGATCAACCCCACCCTACCATACCTTTGGTCCGAGGAAGACCTGTTCCTGTGTCAGGATTCTATTCTCCATCCTCTCCATTAGATCAGGTTGCCGCATATTTTTTGACACCTGTAGTTTTGACAGCTCTGGCAACACCTCGTTTCCATGCTGCCTTAAGCCTGTTTTGGAACGAGTTATATTTTGGTACCAACATTCTAGATATCTTTGGTATAACTGACATGCAGGAAATAATACTGTACATGATAAATACAGATGATAATACAGTTACTTAAGTAAATAAACACATTTTGAAGTAGATGTTCCTACCAAGCCCTCGTCTTTGCCGAAGATCAGTGGCCGATACTAATGCGACTGAACCAGATGCTCTGTATACAGGGGCATAGCCTGGCAGCCCGTGTACAGGTGTATTGTCTGCCACATGATTGGGTGCTGACAATGTGGTGATGGAATCCAAGACTGCAATCCTCTTGACCATGGTCTTCTCCATACTAACACCATTCTTGTGAGCGATGACTGAAGTACAACATTCATATAAAACAATTAGCTTTAAGCACCTATATGGCCTTGCAAATTAAATACTGTATGTGTAGTTACATTTACCCATGTCCTTGACCCTGTGGTGGTATCGTTCAAAGCGGTTGCAGTCTCCAATCATGGGGTGGCCCAGCACATCTGTTTGCTCTCCAGTGTGATAGCCACAATGAATGTTGGCACGGTTTGCAACATCTGCTTTCCATATCTTAAAGAAAATATGACACCAAAATGTACTTACTTCTGCTAAATGGTGTTAATATGAGTTAATATGTTCATATGAATTAATATCTAATCAAACCACACTGTTTTGATGCAAAATCCTGTAAGAAAAATTATATATATATATATATATAATAATGATATCAATAATAACTCACCCTCTCGAAAAGTTTGTGGTGGTCACATATCTCGACCTGGAGTTGCCTTGCTTCGTCATCCGTCAAACTAGCTGATCGGATCAAAGCCAAGTATCCACTCAGCAAGATGTTGGCTTTAGTCACTAGTCGGCAGGTGTTGCGGCCAATGTATTCAACAGAGGCTGCTGTAAATGCCTCAGGGCAACACATGACATCTCTGGCTATGATGGGCCACATCTGAATGAGATGGAGTACCTCACAGCCAGTGGCACATGCCAAGTGATGAACATCTGGGAGCTGAAAGTATAATGTGGTGTGTAATGCAATTTCATTCAGAGCTGTTCACACTTCTCACAGGACATGGACTTTGATGACAAAAATGTACTATTTAGTGATCTTAAAACAGTTGCTTGTTATATTAAGTGTGTTCTTCACTTCAACTTCCGTAATATGGAGAGAAAAACAAACAAATTCTAGCGCAATTCAGGATTTGCAGAGAAGAGGACCAAATCACCAGCGGGTGTCACATATAACAAACAGGCAGACTATTAGAGAGAAAGCTAGTTCCCATTGACTTTGGTTGTTCTTTACTGAAGTCAATGGGGACTAGCTTTCACTCAAGTAGTGCTGGCAACCTCCCTGTGTGTTATATGGACAAACTGCACCTGTGTTTCAAGTGGCATGTCGGTGAGGAGATGACACAAGTTTCATTTTTGGGTAAACTGTTCCTTTAACAATTAAATACACCGGCGTCAAAATGTATAACTGTGACTTACCTGCTTGAGCCAGTGTGGTCTGTCAATTGCAACAATCAGATTGGATACGAACAGTTGCAATTGTGTCTTGATGTTGCCCCAAATTAGACTTATTTGGAGTCTTCCAACACCAAGGGCATCTCTAAGTGGAAGTGATCGATTCTTGTCTGTAACAAAATACAAAGCCAACAGTTGTATTGCTTTTACATGGTTTTATCATTATATGCTTTCTATTTGAATCATTTTTAACACAAGGCAGAGCAGGAGATTTTCAGTCCATTAGTACCGTATGTTTTTCTTAGTTGCAACCATTTCCAGCAACATGGCAAAAACATATACCTTGCTCTGAGCTTCATTAGGCATAGGTAACATGCATGTATAGACAGAGCTTACATTAAAACATTTACCTGAATGTGCGGTTCAATGACAATGTCATCAGAGAAAAGCTGGTTGTTTTGGCTGAACAAGGTCCCAGTCTCTGTTTCTTGTCGTTTCCTCTCCACTACACCCATCTCAGACATGCCAGCGATAATGATGTTGGTGTTGGACTTTGTTCTGCGGGGTGCTTCACTGGCAACCTGTGGGTTGGAGAGGTCGGCCTTGTCGACTGTGCAAATTCTGCATCTAAGAGAGACATCATTTTAATAAGGGATGCATTTGAAAGATTTCACACAATGTACATAACCAAGAAGACCAAATGGCCAGAGAAGTAATACTGAATCTAACCGTTTGTTTGCGGTGGAAGACAAACAGTTTGCACAGTGGTTTGCCTGGGGCATATCGGCATTGATCTCCCCAATTCCTCCACATACAAACACATTGCCTCCATAGTAAGGGCAGTTTGCATAATACCCCTCCTGTAGTCTGCGTATGTATGGAGAAATGGCATTCATGCACTGCTCAAATGATGTCCCTGATTTGGAAAGAAGATATATCTCAATCTCACATGAACCATGACTTAGACATTTTAACCATTTGTTAAAATGTGCTGATTATTATGCTACCTGGTTCTCCAAGGCCTATGATGCCCATGTGCTCCCTTTTTGCCGCCTCAGAGCGGGGCAGGTTACCGACTGAAAAGTACATTCCGTTAGTGGAATGGTACTTCCTCCTGTACAGCCCAAATCCATCAAAATATAAATGGATGTAGAGTGGCAGAACTGGTACCCCTTTAACGAAACAATTTTATGGCAACCATTACTTCATGCATGTTCTTGTTCAGCTTACTCACAGCAACCTATCATATTTGATAAGCCATGAAACTATGACTTAACAGTGCCAATGAAAAGCAGTAGTACAATATCATGGTAAGCTTTTTAGCCTACCTGTGGGTAGTTCTCTTTCTGGCTGCCCTTCACTACAATGAGCAGGGAGAGTTGCTACATCTTTGATGTATCTGCTGCTTGGCTCTTCAAATGCAGTGGCAGAGTGGTTGCTGTATATGTAGTAGCCAGTGAACTGTGGAATCTGAGGTATTTTCTGAACCACAGTATCCACTTTGATGGACTCAAATGCATCAGATATAAATAGTTGTTCTCTAACCGGTGTTAGACTGTGGAACTGTTGATGATTCCTCATCTCAAGGCCACGGAAAAGTATTCTTAAACTTAAATTCACCAGACTGCGACTTTGCACAAGATTCTTCAACTAACACTTTGTCAAGGATATCATTCCTGCTTAGCAACTCAGTTATTACAGTCAATATGGGCACATATACAAACGTTTTGTTCTGGTCTGCATCTAGGACATATTCTACTGGCTCAATGACAGGGAAACTCTCTGAAAAAAGCTGACCTTTTGTGGTCAGTGCCAAAAGGGCCACTCCTTGAAAGAAAACCAAGAGGATTTGTTTCCTGTATAGTCTCTGTTATCAATGCTAAGATGGGGCCTTCAGTGTTACAGTTGTGCTGCCTTAATACATTTTCAATACATCTCTTGGTGCACTCTCCAGCTAGAGTACCAATTTCATGTAGTTCATCAACTATTTCTTGTGTAGCTGACTTTGAGACATGCAAGATTGTTTGCATACGTAAGAATAAAGATGCAAGTCTATGCTTAATTGACTCTCCATTAACATCTTCAAATTCATCATCTTGTGAGATATCATCTTGTGAGACATCAATGTCTATTGGCAACAAAACGTTATATTCCCCACTGGTTGCAGCTGGTGGATCACAATCATAAATTAACTCGGCCCTTAAATCTTTCAATTCGGAAGAACAGTGATATCTACTTTTATGAGCTTTGAAGGTGGAATACACATTAGAATCGAATAGACATGGCTGAAAAGGACACTTCACAGTTTCCTTGTTTTTCAAATGAACTCCCAAATGAACAAAGTATTCTTTAAGTGTACAGGGCTCCGAAAAATCACATAATTCACAATGTAGTCGATAAGTCACAATATTATTTTGAGATCCACGAGCAACAGCATCTTGAGGTCTCTGGGTCAATGTTTCATGCTTCAGTAAATGATTCTTTAGAGCTACTTGTGTCGTGAAAGAGCACACACAGTCACTGTAGATGCAAGGCAAGGGACAAGACCTATAATGTCCGTGTTTGAACTTGTAGTGCCTTATTATACTACGCTGGTTAGCTGAAGAAAACGTGCAGAACTTACATTTCCAGTTCATAGGGTTGCCTAGCTCTGCAATGCAAAGCTCCTCTTACTTTCACACTTTCTGTGAAAAAAAAGTAAAAGTAAAAGTGTGCACACACAAAAAAAGTACTGAAATTAATTGCAGCCCCCCCTAACTACCTAGCCCACAATTAAACTTTAGCTACACCTGGCTCAGCCAGCTAAAAGCCATAATGTTATATTCCAGAAAACAAAACCAATTCTCTAGCAAGCTAACACGGGCCATATTCAAGTGATGGTGTTACTAACTAGCTAACTAACTAAACATGATGCACACTGACATTCTTTCTTTCACTGCAGTCAGAAAAGCTAGTGCTAACTAGCCTATACACCTTTGAGCCCCGGAAACGCACTATATAAAAACAATGAATTATTTTTATTATTATTATACTACATGAACGTATATTTCAGCAAACGAAACCAAGCTTCTGAAACCCTCTTGCATCGACTGAATTCACTTGTTAGCTATATTAGCTAGCTAAATAGATCATGTCACTGGTGAGGTAAAGTTAACAAGCGGGGCAAACGGCAAAATTATTACACAATTGAACATTAAACTCTGAAAAATAAAATTATTAACTCACCTTTTGTAATTCGCACTCCTGATATTCTTGATATTCGTTATATTCTTGATATTCTCGATATTCCTACTACGCTGGCTACGTTCATCACGACTCAAGACGGGTGAATTCAGCAGCATCTAATTGTCAATTAGAATCAGGTGAGGGAGAAAGGCTGCTGGATGCACAGGTTGACAAACGGAATTTTGCAGGGGCAGTGTTCTGCGCATGTGCAACAACTGGAAACGTTGTTGACAAGTTGAGTGATCTCATCATTCTGATTTGAATGGACTATTTTAATTTCACAGACAGGTTGAATCCATTAAAACTTAACATTTCTAGTTGTCTCAACTTTTTGGCAAAATTTAGTTGACCTGACTCACAAAAATGTGTTAAAGGAACTAAAATCCAAAATATTTTTTTACAGTGATGACATGCATTTTTTGTCCTGGGACACACCAATTGAATTATTATTAACTAATTAATAATGTAAAATATATAATAGGATAACTCATTATTATACTTGAATTATTCCAATTGGAACAAGATCGCCTGACTGTCTTAAGACATTGATATTCAGTGTCTTAAGACATCTCAAGATGTTCTGTGTCTTCAAGACACAGAAAATATGGCTCTTATGCTCCATGTCTTAAGTGAGTGAATGAGTGCATGTCTTCAGGTTAGGTCTTAAGACGACTTAAGACATCTTGACAGACAAAATGTCTTATTTTGGTTAAGACATCTTAAGACATCTCAAGACAAGGTGATGGCTGGGTATGTAGTGATACCATTTCTCCAACCCTGCGGGGCTGCAGGCTCAAATAGCCTAGTGCTCACGTGAAGCTATAGACTAGTGTTTAGCGAGTTTCGCTAGCTAGCTTGTTAGCTCACCTGGTGTTTAGCGAGTTTCGCTAGCTAGCTTGTTAGCTCACCTGGTGTTTAGCGAGTTTCGCTAGCTAGCTTGTTAGCTCACCTGGTTGTTAGCGAGTTTCGCTAGCTAGCTTGTTAGCTCACCTGGTTGTTGTAGGATCGTAGCAATGTCTCTCCAGCTCTTCTCTTTTTCGAGACGGTTGTGGTAGTCTGGGCAAGACAAGTCGAACAGGCACGGATGGTCCTGCCACAGTTCAATGAGCCTTCCTTCCATCGGTTCACTCCACCGAGCAGCGCTGACAACTTTTCTCTTCGGCGCCATTTCTACTTTCACGCCTCCTCCGCGCTGCATTTCCTGTCAAACTGTGCTGTCATTTCCAACATTTCCTGTCATTCAAAATGTGCTGTCCACTTCCGCGCTGCATTTCCTCGACCTCGATTGGCTGTGCTGTCCACACGGGGCGTTGCCCATCTCAGACTAGCAGAATGTAGATTCCGTCGGCCGATAAAATGAAACATGTTTGAAAAGATCTGGAGCCCTGCGATGGCCCTAACGACGGGGTCGGCGGTCCTCCGATTGCGTCTCTGAGCCTGTCACACTAAACGAGCGTCAGAGACGGCGCGTCCCCGGGTTTGCAACGACGGGTGGATTTTGTCGGCGACCGCAAAAACTGGTAAATCGGGGTTAAATCGGGGTTAAAATCGTCTAGTGTGTAGCCGCCTTAAGGCAGTTATCTGCAGGGCCAAATTATCAGAAACGAGCGACCGTGCGCCGCGCTGGCGTCTAAACACATCTTTATTGCGTAATGACAGCTTTGTGGAACAACTTCAAACTGGTCTGGCTGAATTTATTTTGTTCAATGAGCACGCAGTAGAAGATCCTCGGATACTATGGGACTCTGTGAAGGGTTATATTAGGAGTAATTGTATATCTTTTGCCTCTCATTTGAACAAGGCACGTCACCGTAGAACCCTTGAACTGGAACATGAATTCGGTCAACTTGAGAGAGACATGCACAGTAACACTACCCCTGAATCAATCATACAAAGAAACAAAATAAAGGATGAGCTGAACTCCTTGTTGCGACAGCGAGCTGAATTCCTCATTCAACGTTCACGCTGGAATCATTATTTCGAAGGTGCCCGCCCCAGCCGATCTCTTGCCATCAGCCTCCGTGCCAGTGAGAATTTTGCGAATATTTCATGCATCAAAACACTATAGGGAGACCTAGTAACAGATCCCAAAACAATTAATTCAACCTTCCGCTCTTTTTATTCCAAGTTATACAACTCCGAAGTATCTTATGATTCATCTAAATCAGATGCTTTCCTTAACAATCTCAATCTTCCTAAATTGCTGCCGCAGGATGCCATATCTCTGGATAAACCCATTACTTTAATTGAATTAAAATGAACAAAGTATTCTTTAAGTGTACAGGGCTCCGAAAAATCACATAATTCACAATGTAGTCGATAAGTCACAATATTATTTTGAGATCCACGAGCAACAGCATCTTGAGGTCTCTGGGTCAATGTTTCATGCTTCAGTAAATGATTCTTTAGAGCTACTTGTGTCGTGAAAGAGCACACACAGTCACTGTAGATGCAAGGCAAGGGACAAGACCTATAATGTCCGTGTTTGAACTTGTAGTGCCTTATTATACTACGCTGGTTAGCTGAAGAAAACGTGCAGAACTTACATTTCCAGTTCATAGGGTTGCCTAGCTCTGCAATGCAAAGCTCCTCTTACTTTCACACTTTCTGTGAAAAAAAAGTAAAAGTAAAAGTGTGCACACACAAAAAAAGTACTGAAATTAATTGCAGCCCCCCCTAACTACCTAGCCCACAATTAAACTTTAGCTACACCTGGCTCAGCCAGCTAAAAGCCATAATGTTATATTCCAGAAAACAAAACCAATTCTCTAGCAAGCTAACACGGGCCATATTCAAGTGATGGTGTTACTAACTAGCTAACTAACTAAACATGATGCACACTGACATTCTTTCTTTCACTGCAGTCAGAAAAGCTAGTGCTAACTAGCCTATACACCTTTGAGCCCCGGAAACGCACTATATAAAAACAATGAATTATTTTTATTATTATTATACTACATGAACGTATATTTCAGCAAACGAAACCAAGCTTCTGAAACCCTCTTGCATCGACTGAATTCACTTGTTAGCTATATTAGCTAGCTAAATAGATCATGTCACTGGTGAGGTAAAGTTAACAAGCGGGGCAAACGGCAAAATTATTACACAATTGAACATTAAACTCTGAAAAATAAAATTATTAACTCACCTTTTGTAATTCGCACTCCTGATATTCTTGATATTCGTTATATTCTTGATATTCTCGATATTCCTACTACGCTGGCTACGTTCATCACGACTCAAGACGGGTGAATTCAGCAGCATCTAATTGTCAATTAGAATCAGGTGAGGGAGAAAGGCTGCTGGATGCACAGGTTGACAAACGGAATTTTGCAGGGGCAGTGTTTAGGAACTAAAATCCAAAATATTTTTTTACAGTGATGACATGCATTTTTTGTCCTGGGACACACCAATTGAATTATTATTAACTAATTAATAATGTAAAATATATAATAGGATAACTCATTATTATACTTGAATTATTCCAATTGGAACAAGATCGCCTGACTGTCTTAAGACATTGATATTCAGTGTCTTAAGACATCTCAAGATGTTCTGTGTCTTCAAGACACAGAAAATATGGCTCTTATGCTCCATGTCTTAAGTGAGTGAATGAGTGCATGTCTTCAGGTTAGGTCTTAAGACGACTTAAGACATCTTGACAGACAAAATGTCTTATTTTGGTTAAGACATCTTAAGACATCTCAAGACAAGGTGATGGCTGGGTATGTAGTGATACCATTTCTCCAACCCTGCGGGGCTGCAGGCTCAAATAGCCTAGTGCTCACGTGAAGCTATAGACTAGTGTTTAGCGAGTTTCGCTAGCTAGCTTGTTAGCTCACCTGGTGTTTAGCGAGTTTCGCTAGCTAGCTTGTTAGCTCACCTGGTGTTTAGCGAGTTTCGCTAGCTAGCTTGTTAGCTCACCTGGTTGTTAGCGAGTTTCGCTAGCTAGCTTGTTAGCTCACCTGGTTGTTGTAGGATCGTAGCAATGTCTCTCCAGCTCTTCTCTTTTTCGAGACGGTTGTGGTAGTCTGGGCAAGACAAGTCGAACAGGCACGGATGGTCCTGCCACAGTTCAATGAGCCTTCCTTCCATCTGTTCACTCCACCGAGCAGCGCTGACAACTTTTCTCTTCGGCGCCATTTCTACTTTCACGCCTCCTCCGCGCTGCATTTCCTGTCAAACTGTGCTGTCATTTCCAACATTTCCTGTCATTCAAAATGTGCTGTCCACTTCCGCGCTGCATTTCCTCGACCTCGATTGGCTGTGCTGTCCACACGGGGCGTTGCCCATCTCAGACTAGCAGAATGTAGATTCCGTCGGCCGATAAAATGAAACATGTTTGAAAAGATCTGGAGCCCTGCGATGGCCCTAACGACGGGGTCGGCGGTCCTCCGATTGCGTCTCTGAGCCTGTCACACTAAACGAGCGTCAGAGACGGCGCGTCCCCGGGTTTGCAACGACGGGTGGATTTTGTCGGCGACCGCAAAAACTGGTAAATCGGGGTTAAATCGGGGTTAAAATCGTCTAGTGTGTAGCCGCCTTAAGGCAGTTATCTGCAGGGCCAAATTATCAGAAACGAGCGTGTGCGCCGCGCTGGCGTCTAAACACATCTTTATTGCGTAATGACAGCTTTGTGGAACAACTTCAAACTGGTCTGGCTGAATTTATTTTGTTCAATGAGCACGCAGTAGAAGATCCTCGGATACTATGGGACTCTGTGAAGGGTTATATTAGGAGTAATTGTATATCTTTTGCCTCTCATTTGAACAAGGCACGTCACCGTAGAACCCTTGAACTGGTGTCGTATATTTTCTACTTAAACACACACACATACCTTGGATTTGTATGATAAGGCTTGGTAACAGTTTCATTTACATTTATGGCATTTATGGCTTGTTCCAAAGCGGAGCCTTTGGGCCTACAGGCAAGCTCTCTGAGGGAGTCAGGTTACGACAGACCACATAGTCGAGCGCACACACACACACACACACACACACACACACACACACACTGATCATTAACAGATGGCCCCTGGACCAGCTATCAGAGACCTCTGGGGGTTGGGCAAAGACACACATACACGCTGGCCCCTCCCCTCTGGAACGAAACGGGGAGAGAGAGAGAGAGCGTCCTCTTTTTCAGCCCTGGCCCACGGATCAACACGTGTATGTATAAATCTGTTTGTAACTTCTGATTAAATTGTCTTAAACTCAATAGCTGTTCTTTGATTCATAACCAATAAGAGAAATACGCAACACATGGCGAGCCTAGCAACGGAGTCTAAAAAGGGAAATCTATGTTTGAAAACTGAAGCTGCAAGAAAGGTATGATTGTGTGGAATAGCTGTGTTTTTCAAACATTTTCTTTGAGACTAAAACAACCTTAAAGTAAAGTATCTTGTTGGAATAGAAACAAACCTTTCATAATCTTTAATAAGTGGGGGTGGTGAGAGCCGGACTTTGAAGCCCGTTTTTTGTAAAATATAGTGTTTGATGGTAAGGTATGTGATTTGTTTGTACGGTATTGGAATATCGTGTGTGTCTGTGTAAAATTCGGTAAAATTGTGTTTATGTGTTAAAGTGTAAATGGACTGGGTAGTCTATTTTGTATTGTAGCAGTGAAAAACATATGAGACTCTTTGTCTGTGTGAAAGGACGCCATTGTGTAAGCGGAGCTTAGGCGCCATTTGCAGTGTCCTTTCAGCGGAGCTTAGGCGCCATTTGCAGTGTCCTTTCAGCGGAGCTTAGGCGCCATTTGCAGTGTCCTTTCAGCGGAGCTTAGGCGCCATTTGCAGTGTCCTTTGTCCTTTGTCAGCGGAGCAGAAACACGCTCGGGCAGACGCGCGGACACACACAGGCCTAGATATCTCTGTGAAGGGACCGTGTAAGATTTAGTTCGGTAACTAATAGTTAAATTGCATTGAAAAGAGCATTATTGTTATAGACTAAGAAATCGATTCTTCAGAACTGTGTCAGAGAATCCATTCTTAGACGCCATTGTCTTTGTCCTTGAGGAAGGACACACACAGAGGCCATCTCTGTGTGGAAAACGTGAATGAATATTTGAATGAGATAAATAATAGTTTAACTGGATTGAAAGATAATCGTGAAATTGTTGTGTTGTGGAAAGCAAAATATATGTTGTGAGACTAATCTTTTCACAGCAGCGGGTTTCCCCTCAGAGGAGAAGGACAAAGACAAGCCCCTCCTTCCCCTACTCCATTTTACACGGAGGAGCTGGCGCATGCGCAATCGATACGCAAGTCGGTTGCTTGGCGCCGCCTGCTGGACAAAATACGACAAGACATTTTTAAAACATTGGCTCTCTGTAAATTGATGAAATACAACCCTCCTTCATTGATGATGTTTGTAAATGATCGTTATATATTACTTTAATTAATTTAATTAATTACTAATTGATTGAATTAATTATTCAGATCATTTCATTTTCTGTTTCACAGAACTTTGATCAATTGTTTTGTGATAATCCAATAATAATCATTTCTTTTTTCGATAATAGCTGAATGACTTCACAGGTTTACATCAATGAAGTGTCAATGAATAATTCTAACTAATCATTCATTCCTTTCACTTAACAAGTCGATTTCTTTACAGATTGTAATTAATAATTAATCATTCATTCTTTTCCAAATAACAAGTCGATTTCTTTACAGGTTATAATTAATATTTGTAATTTACATCTTTTATTTCAAGTTAGGTCATGTCCACAGCTTTTGATTAGGAATAGCAGAATAGATTGTATTGATAATTAAGCAGTAAAAGGGTTTTTGTAAATCAGTGAATACTTAGGTGTTGACCAGCCTTTGTGATTTAATAATTGTGTTGACCAGAACTGTAATTAGTATTGAATGAGTAATCAAGTGACACATATTCATAAACAATTAGGAAACACATTTAAGTATAAAGTACTTACACAGATTAGGCAGGGGATTAGGCACCCCGAACCTAGTCTGTAACAGGCGGCGGTGGAATTGCAAAGTTCCGAGGGCACGTTAAAAACTAAGTATAGTGCTGGGGAGAAGACTGAAGGCCCCCGTGTCTGATGAAGTATGAATGAACATACTACCGTGGTACCGTCTAGTCGGCGCAGCTGTCGCATGTAGGTGTGTGGGCAGTGCGTGGTACGTGGGCGACAGCCCACACCTAGCGGGATGTGAGAGGAAGCTACACCCGTGAACAGGCAAGGCTGGTGTAAACGGTCAAAGTTTCTAGACCCATAGCGAAGTGGGCTAGGGATCAGACCGTCGGTTCCCACCTGGGCGGCTAATCACCGCTACAGGGCCAGTGTTATACATTGGCAGGGGGTCGCTATCGACTGGGTCACCGGCCGGTTGGGTCGCTCAAGAACGTAAGGCCATATGATATGGCAGTAGCGCTCAGCTCAATGTACAGTCAGGCCACCATAAGCTGAAAGCGACGTACAGCTAGTAGGCGAGTGGTGCTTTCTGTGATCAGGGCTCTGAAAAGGAGACGCCTGGGAAGCAGAGAGGCTGAGATGAGATGTCCTTTGGAAAGGACCTCAGCGGAAAGGGTTCCAGCCTGAGACTGCGCCCTGGGAAGAGGGGAGGTCTGAAGGAACAAAGTGATTAGATTTAAGTTAATACTGCACTGACATACACAAGAGGCAAATCTGTTATTCTGAGTTGCAGGGTTTTGTGGGGATGGTTAATACAGTTATATTGGACTAGCATTTGTTTAGCAAATAAGGCAAAATAAGGTGGGTTGTAAGAAGCGTACACCTTATCTAATATAGAATATTGTCAGCATATTGAGCAAGTAGAATGGGGTCAAACTCAACGAAGCTGTTAAAAGATATTAGTGAACATCGTGGAATGTTGGCTACGTTATCCCCTATGGCTGTAGTGGAAAAAATGAATCCTCTTGTTAGGGAAATTAGCAAAATGTCTACGAAATGGAATAGCCGTTGGGCATACATTGAACAGCCGTGGCCGAAAGAGGGCAGCCTTAATTTACAAATAATTGCAACATTGGAAATACTTATCAATGGGCACAAAGCACATCAAAGAGGAAAGATTAGATCAGAGAAACGCAAGTTAGAGTTAGCTATTTTAGATCTATTTAAGGTAGAGGGACAGAAAATAGCTCAGATGGAACCGGAAAAGAAAAAAGAATTGGCCAGAACACTGGAACAGAAATTGAACATTCCATCCCCAGACATGTGTCCTGTCTCCAGTCCCCCTCCATATGCTAAGGCACTGGAGGACCATTCCCAGAAGAAGAAGAAGGAGCCAAGGGGAAAAGGGGACGACAGGAGTGACGAGGAAGATGACAGCGAAGATGGCAGTGAAGACTCAAGTGATGACGACAATGCAGATGGAGGCTACAACGCGCAGGTCAGGAAGATGATAGCCACAGCCGAAAGGAAAGGTGGGAGAAGACGCCCGGAGAAAGCGGAAAGAGAGGAAGATTGTCACCGAATGTCATCAAATACATTAAAGAACTGTCCAGTGCTGATTCGGGGTAACAAGATGGAATATCATCCGTGGCATCATACAGATCTGTCTGAAGTGATCGAGAAACTCCCAGTTCTGGAGGAGGGAGGACATTCGTGGACGCGAGAGGTCGACGTGATACTGACAGGAACGCAGGCCGCAATGGGAGACCTGAAAAGACTCTTAGCTTTTATTGCAGGATTGGATACAATGCAGGAAATATTGATGAAGGCAGGACTTCATAGATATATCAATACATCAGTTTATGATCCAGAGCTCTTCGCAGCAAACAGAGGCAGGCTGTGGAAAGCAATCAGAGAGACTTACCCTACTCACATTCACCCAGACAATATCATTGTGAAGCCACTGGGGGGAGATGAGAATCCCAGGGGTTTTGTGGCCCGTGTGCACTCTCAATGGAGAAGTGTGACAGGGAAAGACGCTGAAGATAACCCCTTAGAAAAAACCATAATCAGGGAAAAAATACAAGAAGGGCTTCCTACCCCAGTTAAGGATAAGCTAGCAGAAGTGGTGGGGCTACGACACATGAACAAAGCTGTTTATATAGACCACGTAGCTCATCAAGTTGAGTTATATCGAAAGAATATTCAGATACAGAAGGCAGAAGACGAAGAATCACTCAGAATATTGACTCATGTGCAATTGACTGAAAGCGAGAGGAACATAGAGGGAGTGCAGGCTTTAGCCCCACAGCAACAGCCACCTGGAGTGCAGACTGCTACTTACCAGTCCTACTCACAGGGGCCACAAGGGGGGTATCCTGCTACTTACCAGTCCTACCCACAGGGGCCACGAGGGGGGTATCCATACCCACAAGGGCCACCAGGGGTGCAAGCGGTTCCATACCAGATGTACACGCAGGCTGGCCAAGGACCACCACCAGGGGGATGGACAGCAGCAGGGAAGGAGATGCTAGAACCATGTTGCCAATGCGACCAGAATGGACATCTAGCCTGTACCTGCTGCAACAGGCCCCAGGGGGGCGCAGGGGGGAGCCAAGGAGGAGGATATTGGCCCCCTACTACACCTGCTCCAGGAGTGATGAACCCTTACGGAGGCCCAGCAGCTGGCCTATAGGGGTGCCCGGAAGATCCGAGTGGGAGGTGCCAGCTGGTGGTGACAAAGAAGCCTGAAGACGCCACGCACCTTCCTATGTCTGGAGAATATGTCAAGACAATCGGATTTGAGGGAATTAAACAGCTGATTCCTACAACTGAGCTTGTAGACTTAGAGTACAAGGGACAGAGAGCAACTCTGTCAACATTTGTGCCAGAACACACGCCAACAGGGCTGCTAGGGAGAGATGCTCTATGCCAATTGAACTGTACAGTAAAATGCACACCTGACGGCTGTCAGGTGACGGTGCCATCCGGTGTTCAGATTCCATCGACAGCCAGAGTGATTAAGCATAGAACAGACCTACAAGCTTTGCCTTTAAAGAGAGCTGATATAGAATATTGGGTTGATGGGTCTTGTTACGGGGTAGGAGAAACTTTGTGCGCTGGGTATTCCTTAGTTAAAGCACAGAATTCAAAGTTTATTGTAGAACAGGCTGAGGCAGTTCCTCAGCCTTGCTCGGCTCAGTTGGCTGAGTTGATTGCCCTCACAGAAGCATGCAACTTGGGAACCGGACGGAGAGTGACAGTGTACACCGACTCTGCCTATGCACATAATGTTTGTCATTTTAATGGAGCTGTATGGAGGGGGCGGGGTTTTAAGAGAACTGATGGTACGCCTATACAGCACCACGCACAGATCATGAAGCTGTTACAAGCCATGATGAAGCCAAAGGAATTAGCCATAGTGAAGTGTGCCACACACAGGTCTGACTCATCACATGTCACACAAGGTAACAGGGCTGCAGAGGATGCAGCCAAAGCCATTACAGGAGCAGACAAGGCAGGTAAAGGTCTTCTGGTCACACATGAAAAGCAATTACAGGGCATGGTCACACTTGAGGATTTATTGATGTTACAGAGTAGAGCAACTATGTTAGACAAGAACGTTTGGCTAGCAAGGGGGGCAAGTCAGGATGACACAGGTCTATGGAGGAATCATGAGGGGTTGGTTGTAGCACCCTCAGATTTAATAGGCATGTTAATACGGGAAGCTCATGGATTAGCACATGTGGCTAGGGGGGAGGTAAGACGCAAGATCACCAAGGAATATGGGTTTTGGAGTCCATATTTGATGGAACAGATTGACCATGCTTTAGGTCAATGTGGGGTCTGTTGGAGAAACAACATCAGAGTGGGTACACCAGTGGTGTCTGGGCATATCCCTACCCCAATAGGGCCACGGGTGGTGGACAGGGGGGTGGATGTACAGAGTAGGCAGGATGTTGTGCCAACAGGTGCCGAGGTCCCCAGAGAACCTGAGAAGGAGGAGCTACGAGGAGATGCTGTGGTGTTGCCAGAGCCAGTGGCAATGCCAGTGTTACAGTCAGTGACATTACCGGCAGTGCCTGAAACCGAGGGGACAGTGGAAAGCTGTCGAGATGCCAATGAACCAGAGAGTGTTGACAGTCTGGAGGTCCAGCCTGGGAGTGTCCAAAGCCTGGACACCTGTGCTACTGGGGATGCTGGCGAGTGCCTGCACCATGCTTCAGATGATGCTGAGGGCGACTCCCCAGACCTTGATCAGCGTGGGAGGGGACCAGGCGGCTGCCTGAACCTCAATGACACTGACGGACGACGACCAGTTAGGAAAAGATTAAAGACTATGAATAGGGTAGTGAAGCAGCAGATCAAAGGGAACGACGGGAATGGACAGCAGATGATAGCATGGCTGGAAACGGTCTTAGGGGCATGGGAAACTTATTTTGCTAAGATAGGAGCACCTATTATAGCAGACATGATTTTTGACTTTCTTAGGAGGCAGGGCCTCATTGACTGTTTTTGGAAAATCAGTCACTCAGTCCACGTTAATGAACTTTTCAGAAGACTAGTCCTCATCTGAGGTGAAGATCTATGCATTAATGCATTCCCTTTGTCCTGTGCTTACTGTTGGAGAATTATGTGTTATGATAACTGAATGTCATTATTTGTGTATTGTTTGTTTGTTTCTATATCGTGTGATTGAGGTCAGTTGAGAAGTGATGTGGTGGTTATACAAAGCTAGGAGAGAGGTTCTGTTCCTAGCGCAACGAAAATGGAAGCTCCTGACTATGAAAGTGTTATCAATCCGAGACAGCGGTAAAGGCTGTTCTCCAACTGGGTTCAAGTGCTAGCAACCTCTGACCCTGACGCTTCAAGGACAAAGAAAACATCGGTCGTTGGAAGTTTCTGTATTGATTTGTGCATGATGAACTGTGTTTAGTTTAATTGTGATTGTTATTTTCAAGATTCTTTTTATTATTGGTTGTTTTCTATTTTTTGTTTATGATATCTTTGGGTCCTAATACTGGTCCTGGGTTGGTCTGTGTTATTGTGCTTCTTGTGTTGTGTGTTGGTGTAGTTTTTCTGTCTGTTGTTGTTTATTTTTTAATTTTTAATTATTTTTATTTATTTATTTTATTTTTTTGGGATGTTTTGTGGGGTTTTGTGTTTTTGTTTTTGTTTTGTGGTCGTTTAGTTTCGGAACACCCTCTGGGTGGTCCGAGGGGGGATGTGTCGTATATTTTCTACTTAAACACACACACATACCTTGGATTTGTATGATAAGGCTTGGTAACAGTTTCATTTACATTTATGGCATTTATGGCTTGTTCCAAAGCGGAGCCTTTGGGCCTACAGGCAAGCTCTCTGAGGGAGTCAGGTTACGACAGACCACATAGTCGAGCGCACACACACACACACACACACACACACACACACACACACTGATCATTAACAGATGGCCCCTGGACCAGCTATCAGAGACCTCTGGGGGTTGGGCAAAGACACACATACACGCTGGCCCCTCCCCTCTGGAACGAAACGGGGAGAGAGAGAGAGAGCGTCCTCTTTTTCAGCCCTGGCCCACGGATCAACACGTGTATGTATAAATCTGTTTGTAACTTCTGATTAAATTGTCTTAAACTCAATAGCTGTTCTTTGATTCATAACCAATAAGAGAAATACGCAACACAGGAACATGAATTCGGTCAACTTGAGATAGACATGCACAGTAACACTACCCCTGAATCAATCATACAAAGAAACAAAATAAAGGATGAGCTGAACTCCTTGTTGCGACAGCGAGCTGAATTCCTCATTCAACGTTCACGCTGGAATCATTATTTCGAAGGTGCCCGCCCCAGCCGATCTCTTGCCATCAGCCTCCGTGCCAGTGAGAATTTTGCGAATATTTCATGCATCAAAACACTATAGGGAGACCTAGTAACAGATCCCAAAACAATTAATTCAACCTTCCGCTCTTTTTATTCCAAGTTATACAACTCCGAAGTATCTTATGATTCATCTAAATCAGATGCTTTCCTTAACAATCTCAATCTTCCTAAATTGCTGCCGCAGGATGCCATATCTCTGGATAAACCCATTACTTTAATTGAATTAAAAAATGCTTTACACAAGCTTAACAAAGGTAAATCACCTGGGTTTGAAGGCATCCCTCCAGAATTTTATTTAACATTTTGGTCTCAACTTGGCCCTCTACTTTTAAAGATGATTAATCATGCTATTGCAAACTAGTCCTAAGCTCATGTCCAACTGGAATGTCTGCATTTTTCGGCTCATAGCCACATTCCTCTGTTATTGCAAATATCTGTAAAATAAAAATAACGTTTATTTGTATAGCACATTTCATACAACAGGGGCAATTCAAAGTGCTTTGCATATAGCATTAAAAGAAATACATAAAAAGTAAAAATAGACATAAAAATGGCAAGAATAGCCTAGATACCAGTGGCGGCTGGCCGATAGAGGGCGCTGGGGCGCCGCCCCCACCTTCACTTCCTAGTTGCGATTTGTAAAAGTTTTTTTTTTAAATAAACATTGTTTATTCACAAAATGCGGCCGATATTCTGTCGGCGCCTATCAGCATTCATTAAAAATCCTCCAATACAATAATTTTTTTTATCTGTGTGTGTGTGTGTGTGTAAAACTCACTGTTAAAATACATAGGGAGAGAACGCGGGGCGCCGTGTCAATGCAAGTCTATGCCAGGACGAATACTTTTCGCTTACACGTGAGCTGTAGCAGCGCTCCAATTGGCTGTCTCTATTTCTTGGCCAGGACGCACATTTGTGCGCCCTGGCCAAGAAATCTCCGGTTGTATTGCAGACAATGCATTATGCTGAGGACTCCCGACTTCCGGTTTTCCGGACTTCGGGCTTCCGGAGTATTTTAAATGAACATTCGTAATGTCTGTCTCTGATGTTCATGGTCAATTAAATCAGCCTATTTTGTGCAACTAATAATGTTCCCGCTAATGGGTTAACCAAGCAGCCTTGCACCTAACGTGCAAGCACCTATCTTCGAACTATTCATAGCAATATGCGTGGGGCAAGGCGGAGGTACGGGTAAACACGGCTCATGTTCTGTCATCAAAGGTAAGAGTTGGTTTTCTTTAACTCAGCTGATGCATTGTTGTGTTTCTGACATGGTCTGGTTGTGTTTCTGACATGGTCTGGTTGTGTTACAGACATGGTCTGGTTGTGTTTCTGACATGGTCTGGTTGTGTTACAGACATGGTCTGGTTGTGTTTCTGACATGGTCTGGTTGTGTTACAGACATGGTCTGGTTGTGTTACAGACATGGTCTGGTTGTGTTACAGTCATGGTCTGGTTGTGTTACAGACATGGTCTGGTTGTGTTACAGTCATGGTCTGGTTGTGTTACAGACATGGTCTGGTTGTGATACAGACATGGTCTGGTTGTGTTACAGTCATGGTCTGGTTGTGTTTCTGACATGGTCTGGTTGTGTTACAGACATGGTCTGGTTGTGTTTCTGACATGGTCTGGTTGTGTTACAGACATGGTCTGGTTGTGTTTCTGACATGGTCTGGTTGTGTTACAGTCATGGTCTGGTTGTGTTACAGTCATGGTCTGGTTGTGTTACAGACATGGTCTGGTTGTGTTTCTGACATGGTCTGGTTGTGTTACAGACATGGTCTGGTTGTGTTACAGACATGGTCTGGTTGTGTTTCTGACATGGTCTGGTTGTGTTACAGACATGGTCTGGTTGTGTTACAGACATGGTCTGGTTGTGTTACAGTCATGGTCTGGTTGTGTTACAGACATGGTCTGGTTGTGTTACAGTCATGGTCTGGTTGTGTTACAGACATGGTCTGGTTGTGATACAGACATGGTCTGGTTGTGTTACAGACATGGTCTGGTTGTGTTACAGTCATGGTCTGGTTGTGTTTCTGACATGGTCTGGTTGTGTTACAGACATGGTCTGGTTGTGTTTCTGACATGGTCTGGTTGTGTTACAGACATGGTCTGGTTGTGTTTCTGACATGGTCTGGTTGTGTTACAGTCATGGTCTGGTTGTGTTACAGTCATGGTCTGGTTGTGTTACAGACATGGTCTGGTTGTGTTTCTGACATGGTCTGGTTGTGTTACAGTCATGGTCTGGTTGTGTTTCTGACATGGTCTGGTTGTGTTACAGACATGGTCTGGTTGTGTTACAGTCATGGTCTGGTTGTGTTACTGACATGGTCTGGTTGTGTTTCTGACATGGTCTGGTTGTGTTTCTGACATGGTCTGGTTGTGTTTCTGACATGGTCTGGTTGTGTTTCTGACATGGTCTGGTTGTGATACAGACATGGTCTGGTTGTGTTTCTGACATGGTCTGGTTGTGTTTCTGACATGGTCTGGTTGTGTTTCTGACATGGTCTGGTTGTGATACAGACATGGTCTGGTTGTGTTTCTGACATGGTCTGGTTGTGTTTCTGACATGGTCTGGTTGTGTTTCTGACATGGTCTGGTTGTGATACAGACATGGTCTGGTTGTGTTTCTGACATGGTCTGGTTGTGTTTCTGACATGGTCTGGTTGTGTTTCTGACATGGTCTGGTTGTGTTTCTGACATGGTCTGGTTGTGATACATCATTGAATGTGTTGACCTGCTGTGATGTGTTGACCACCATCACTCTCCATCATCATCCATCATGTGTCTATGAAATAGATAGTTACTGTACTACTGACTGCAGCATTCATCTCTGCTCATTGATGTAGCCATGTCACACAGACACATAGTACACATATTCATCTGCTACCTTTATTAACCTGAGTGTAGCTGTGAGGCCTGTACTAGCCGTGTTGACTAGACTTCCTCCTTGTCTGACACTGGGTATTGGACCGTACCGACGTCCATAGACCGGTCACTCTTCCACCTCAGTGTCTGTAGTTGACAGGGTAACTTCTCCATGGCCCACACGGTCATTTTAAGGGTGAAAGTTGAAATTATACAGTGGTTGTAATGCCAGTGCGTGTTTTATGCGCGTGCACGCGGAAAAAAATCGTGCACGCGAAAAAAAAATCGCGGCGCGAAAGACGACCCCCCCGCCACACTGCTGTGCCCCACCCAAAATGTTTGGCACCAGCCGCCACTGCTAGATACATATAGATACATGTATATAGAAAAAGAATAGATGAACATTTAACAACATAATAAGACAATGAATAAAAAGATAGAAATAAAAGTGTAGTTACTGCAACTCTATTCAAGCGCTGCTCTTCCCGATATGGCGATCAATTTCTGCTGGCACAATAAGTGGACACACCTGAACACACCTGGCTGAGACACATGTTGGGCTCAGGTTGTTCATGCAGTTTGTCTGCTTTGCCACTTGGGGGCAGTGCATCCCTGTTTCTATTCTATGTATCTATGTTTAGTCTCTATGTTCAGACTAATGCAGGATGTGTTGACAGGAACAACTGTGTTTGTAATGTAATGAAAACTAGTTACGGTTATTGATGATACGTATCAGCCTCATTATGCTGATACAGTACATGTTATATCACTTACATTTTGCAATTATGATTAATTACTACTTTCAGTAATGATTGCCAATCATGTTATACACTTGTTCATCACATTTGATTACATAACAGTGGTATTTCCATGCACTTAAATATAAAGATCCTCTTTATGAATATAATTATGTATTCAAAATGTATTAATTTATTTATCTGTAAGACGTTGCTGATGCTTGCATCTGTGTCATTCAAGTCAAAAATGTTGATTCATGTTGGTGTTTGTTAAATTGACAAATTGTGATAAATTAATGTTTTAATTAAATTATGAATTAAATGATTAATTTAAAAAAATATTATTGTCTTAGATACTGTACCTCTTATAGAGGGGGAACACTATCTGACAAGACGGTCACACGGGTAACAAGACAAAAACCAGAGCAAGACAAAAACGAATAAATCATTCTTACTAAATATCTGGAGTGAAAAATGAGCTTGTGGTTTGCCTTAGATGACTGTTTAAACCCAGTGGATGTGGTGAGATAGTTAAAATATTTACAGTGGTGTTGTGTTGTCTGGCTATATTTGGCGGTGCATAATGTTCTCATAATGTGGCCTGTCCTGTTGCCTTCTGTCAGCTCCCAGCATCGTCCTTTTCTCTTTTTGGAAAACAATTAAGAGACA
Organism: Nansenia antarctica; assembly: GCF_963989245.1. Lineage (NCBI taxonomy): Eukaryota > Metazoa > Chordata > Actinopteri > Argentiniformes > Microstomatidae > Nansenia > Nansenia antarctica. Next base: position 66,924,972 of record NC_137674.1, read on the forward strand.
GTACAAGTGAGACCCCAGTACAAGAGAGATTGAGAATTCTTAAGACACACAATACTTACTAGTCGAAACAACAAAACAATTATTTTGTAATCATTTTTCCAAGACGTGAGCTTAGAATTATAAGGTTCTATCTCCGTTTAGGGTCGTTCAGAGATATTGAGCGTCAACGTTTTTACATTCCATTATGTTTTGTGAGATGGAACCTTTGTATTTTATGAATTAAATGTCAACATTTAAAAAATAACACCACACAGGCATTAATAAACACCTAATGGATCAGATTATGTAAAAAACTAAATTTTGACAAAAATGGAGATAGAACCTTATAATTCTAACATCACAAAGAGGCAGTTGGATGGGTCCTCAGAGAACTGTTCTTTGAATAACTGGTCTTGAGTATAAACGGTTTGTGTTTGATTATGTCTGGGACTGAGACAAGGAAGGAGCTACTTGAGTCAACTGGAGAGGTTCCTGATTACAATCCAGAGACTAAATATAATATCCTACCATCGTGCCGTTGAGCAAGGCTCTGGGTGTATCGTACTGTACCATCCCCATCATCACCCACCACATCGCTCCCACAATGAGGGGAAAGTGGACAAAGACATTTCACACCTAACAGTATTTACATGCTTGCTAGCCTTTTAGTTTTCAAAAACACTTGGGTCATTTCCATAGCAAGATCTTGCCAGAGCCAGCAGTTTTAAATCATTCTGACGTATGTAAACACTTGACTGGGTGGATTGTAGCAGGGGTTTCGGGAGGTCAGTACACACTTGGGCTCAGGCCTTGTTCTAGCCTGGGAACGGCTTAGAAACCACTTCACCAAGAGGAGACGAGATGCGGCTGGAGACTCATTTGCGTCCCTCCCCTACAGTAGTCACTGGTTGTTTCTTTCACTGGTTGACTGTTGCTACTCTATAGTCATAACATGACCATGTCAGAGGGACTGTGAGTGTGTTAAGACACGGGGGCGAGGAGGCTCAAGGACACGACAATGGAGGCAGAATACTGTGAAGCCCCGTAGGGTATTTATTTACAGTGAAGGGGGGGTGAAAAAACAGGGATGAAGAGTCCGGGGGTTTCAGCCTGGCGGGCTGGGGTAGTGGCTGGCGTGGGCTGTAGAGGAACAGAGAAAAAGGGTAAGTCTCTACAGTAGGCTAGTACGAAAATCACAACAATAGTATCGAGGGCTAAGTACACGACTGGTAACAGATCATACTTGCCAGGCCATTCTTAGGGAAGAACTGACGATGAGTGAAGGGAAGTCCAGAGTAGATGTAGGCAGAGGGTTGATTGGGAGTGGAGACAGGTGTGCTGGTTTGGCTGATCATCCAATTAGTGGGGACAAGCCTCACCTGCGGCGGAGAGCAGGCTGTGCTCGAGCTGTGGGGGCGGGGGAGGGTGTGTGTGGAGGCCCAGCCGTAACAGAGTGTGAGTGTTTAGGATGTTCCATGTTTCTCCTCACCTTAGGGAAGGGATTGTGTACCTCAGGTTGAGGGTTGTTGGGTGGTCAGCGAAGACCTGGTGTATGGTATGGTATGGTATGGCAAGGTATGGTCCACACTGCCTGAATGAGGTGACACTAGAAGTTTAAGAGCCAACGGACCCCCATGTGGATCCGAAGTGATATAAAGAGTTTACCTCGATCAATTCTCTTCATCGATATCACAACTTTGCATGCTATACGATGCCACCATTTTCTTCCCGAGACGGTAAACACGGCCTAAGTCACATCCAGTTTTCTCCAACTGGAGAATGTGTCATGTCCGGTTTCAACGCCGAATTTCCATACCATTGGTCGGCCAACCCAAAAAAATCCCCCCCAAAAAAAGAAAGAAAAAAAAGAAATCTGATACATGAGAAAGGTCAAAGGTCAAAGATGGTGCCAAAATATCTCCAAATGGCCTAAACATATAGGTGTCCGCCTAAACATACCTGTACTAAAACAGGTACAAAGTTGCATTTGCTCACATTACTAGCATCGACTTTGGCACAAGTACTAATAAGACCCTGGAGTACTGATTCCTAGATGATTTGGGCTTCGTTATCAGGTTTCCAAGGTGATATTCACTGTAAAAGCTGTTTTTTCTTTAGGCGGAGACTGAATTTGAGATGTTTTATAATGTTCTAGCTCTATTTGCTCTGACACAGTAACATAGATTTTGATTCTGACTCTCTACAGCCACCCCACAGGTGTTAGCTTTCATTTGATAACAATATCATTATGAAGGCCCTTGTGATTGTGGAGATATTCTATATTCACTGTGGGCATGTCATTTCGAGCAGAAAACCAGAAAAATGAGGTGGATAAGATCTGGTTTTAACAGCATTAAATCTGAATCAAAAATCTAAATTGTAGTCAGACATATTATGCCACACATATTATTTACATTAGAGTTCTGGAATTTATATGACCTACAGTAGGGGTTATAGGACCTACAGTAACATTTATATGACCTACAGTAGAATTTCTATGACCTACAGTAGGTATTATGTCAGTTATATGACCTACAGTAGGTATTATGTCAGTTATATGACCGGCAGGAAAGACTGCACCGGGGGTGGCGGGGCTAGTTACCCTTTACACACGTCCTTGTAGCTTTGCTACAGGGACTCCCCAAACTAACTTCAAGCAGAATAAGGAAATAACAACCCGGCGGTCCACCAAGAGGCGGGATGGAAGATGGACCAATCAGGACAGATAACACGGTAACGACTGGAACGGCAACGACTAACGATCAAAGGATCCTGAGAGAATGCAGCTGTGGGTGGTCCAAAGTAACAACCTACTTGGGCCTGCGGATTCACCAGGGGAGGAAAAAATGTGGCGGCAGCTACCAGATGCAAGCTTGCACTGCGCAAGCAGGAGGGATCAGAGCCAAGTTGAGCACCACAGTGCTATTGATCCCACCATTGCATCCGGTGACAGAGAGCAAGAACAGCCTCCCCAGTAGGATTTGCAACCACATCTGCACGACCCACAACAGGAGCATCAGAGCAGAACGTCAGGTAGAGAATCCACCAAAGAAACCCCAGAGAAGCCAGACCGGAAACCCAAGGTCAAGTGGCCAAAGGCCAGCGACAAGTATTCATGGAGAAGCTTCGATGAAGCTTCGACGAACAGTCTAAGAGGCAGCACAACATCCAAGCTGAACATCTTCGGCCATATCATCTATGAGGAAGGCAAGGGAAGATTTGGAGAGATGCCTCAGAGGAGGACCGTTCCTAGGCAGAGCGGGAGACGGGAGAGAGAAATCCTCCAGCTGGTAAAGGAGCGGCGACGTTTGCGGAAGGCATGGAGGAGAGCTGAGGAAGAGGAGAAGGAGGGCTTGCAGAACCTCTGGAGTCAGATCAGAACCAGACTCACCCACCTGAGGCGAGCTGAATGGATCAGGAAACGTAGAAGCAACAAAGAAAAGGCAAGGACGAACTTCTTCCGGGACCCGTTCAAGTATGCCCGGGGTTTGCTTGAGGAGAAGAAATCGGGTAAGCTGCAGACCACCGAGCAGGAGCTGGAGGAACACATCAAGGACCAGCTCAGTGACAGCCAAAAGGAGAGTCCCCTTGGTTCCCCAGGGCACGTACTGCTCCCACCCGAGCCCTCTTCTCAGTTTGACACCACTCCCCCCAGATGGTCTGAAGTTAAGCAGTTAAGCATCTGCACCCAGACCAAATGGTGTCTCCTATAGGGTATACAAGAACTGCCCAAGGACCCTGAAGCTTTTGTGGTGACTAATGGGCATTGGCTGGAAAACAGAATCCATCCCTTCAGCATGGAGCAGAGCAGTCACTAACTTCATCCCGAAAGAGAAAGACTCCCATAACATCAGCCAATTCAGAGGCATAGCCTTATTGAATGTGGAGGGGAACATTTTCTTCTCAGTGATGGCAAAGCGCATGACCAGCTACCTCCTGGCAAACAACTACATCGACACCAGCTGTCAGAAGGCAGGCGTCCCAGGATTTTCTGGCTCCGTGGAGCACTCGGCTATGATCTGGGAACAGATCCAAACAGCGAAGCGGAGCAAATCAGACCTGAACATCGTTTGGCTGGACCTTGCAAACGCCTATGGGTCTGTTCCCCACCAGCTTATCCACTTTGCCCTCAAATTCGTCCATATACCACCGTGCATCCAGAGCCTAGTTGCAACCTACTTTAACAACTTCCATGTATGCTACACAACCCAGGAGTTCTCAACGTGTTGGCACCGGCTGGAGAAGGGTTGTTCCATCTCCCCCATCCTTTTCACAGCAGCGTTTGAGATCATCCTAATCGGCGGAAGACAGATGGTCCGAGGAGTCAGATCCCAGTCAGGTCTGCGACTCCCGAGCTATATGGATGATGTCACCACACTCCTTCAGACAGCAGCGTGCACAGTGAGACTTCTGGAGAGGTTTGAGGAGCTCCTAACATGGGCCCGGATGAGGATAAAACCAACTAAGTCCCGCAGTCTCTCAATCAGAAAAGGAGCCCGGAATGACAACATCTCCTTCTCAGTCGATGGCGAAAAGATCTCGCTGCTAGTGGACCATCCTGTGCGAAGCCTCGGAAGGCTTTACACGGCTGACCTTTCTGACAAGCACATGGCTTCTTCTGTCACTTCCCAGCTCTTGGACGGCCTGAAGAAGATCAACCAAAGCCTCCTGCCAGGGAAATTCAAGGTGTGGTGTTATCAGTTCACCGTATACCAACGTCTCATGTGGCCCCTGAAGTTGTGCGACATCACCTTAACAACAGTGCTGAAGTTGGACTCAAAAGCCAACAACTACATCCGCAAGTGGCTGGGCCTTCCCCGTTGCCTCTCTAATACAGTGCTGTTTGGAAGAACCACACTGAAGCTCCTACTGAAATCCATCAGCCTGGGCTACAAACAGGAGAAGGTGAGACTCGTGTTCGAGCTGAGAGACTCACCCGACCCGTTTGTCCAACACAGCAAGGCCCAGGTTCGCACAGGACGCAAGTGGGATGCCACGCAGGCAGTTGACCAGGCCTTCAATCGCTTGAAACACCAGGAGATCGTCGGGGTGCTGCAACCAGGCAGGACTGGTTTTGGATGGGGATCAGCACCCAAGATGTGGTCCAAGGCAACGAGGAAGGAAAGGAAAGATCTAGTGATCTCCGAAGTCGTAAAGATGGAAGAGGAGTGTTACAAAATCAGAGCCGTGGGCCAACAACAGCAAGGAAGATGGACAACGTGGGAGGCTGTGATCAACAGAGCCATCACATGGAAGGATATGTGGAGGATGCCCCAAGCAAGGCTGAGCTTCTCGATCATGGCCACCTACGACACCCTTCCCAGTTCCCGGGACCTGCACCTCTGGTACGGCACAGAGGAGACCTGCCAACTCTGCAACGCCAACAACCCAAACTTGCGGCACATCCTCTCTGGATGCAAGGCGGACCCCTGCACTGATGCAGGGTCGGTACAGATGGCGTCACGACCGGGTGCTGCGCAAGCTAGCTGAAATTCTGGAATCACGCACACTGGAATCAAACAAGATCAGCCCAGTCACATCACAGCAGCGGATCCAGTTTGTCCGGCAAGGAGGAGAAAATCAGGGCAGCAGCATGAAGCAGTGGTCCCTCCTGTCTCCTGGAGGAGAGTGGAACATGAGAGCTGACCTCGATCAACAGCTGAAGTTCCCACACAAGATCACATCAACCTCCCTTCGGCCAGATGTCGTACTCTGGTCCACCCCGGTGAGGACAGTCATCATGGCGGAGCTGACTGTTCCATGGGAAGAGGGGATGGAGGCTGCCTTCGAGAGAAAGAAGGATAAGTACACCTACTTGGCAGCTGTGTGCTCGCAAGCAGGGTGGAGGGCAGTCACCTATCCAGTGGAAGTTGGGTGCAGAGGCTACACAGGAACATCTACACAGCGGCTCCTGAGGTCGCTGGGGATCACAGGATCCAAGCTGAGAAAGGCGCTCAAAGACCTGGCGGAGGAGGCTGAACAAGGGAGCTTCTGGCTCTGGCTCAGAAGAAAGGACAAGGCGTGGGAGAAAGAAGGATCCTAGGGCTGGCTGCAGGGAGTGGCAGGGAGATGTCCCTGTTACTGCTCCACCACCTCGAGATGTTCCGGGATTAAAGGAGCGAAACATCAGTGAAGGGTGGCTCCCGGCTGACGACCCTGCAGTCAGCCCACCGGCACCGTCGGAGGTGCGACAGGCAGCAATGCCCAGCAGGCAGGGGCGCCGCTAAGGGGGTGGTAAGTTAGGACGATTCTAAGGGCCCAGCACTGACAGGGGCCCATGAGAATCTTAAAAAATAAATAAAAAAATAATATATATTATCATAAGGACGTTAATGTAGCCGACTTCAAATTATAATTCTATGTATTAAACTATAAAATTGCCTATTTAAAAAAAGTCACAAAAGAAACAAACTGGAGTTTTGTTTCTCTATGTTTAACAAAATTAAGCCTTAAGTTTTAAGCCTAAAATTAAGGAGAGCAGAGGTGGGGGGGGTAGTGTTTTTTTTATTAAAATTTAAAAAATTAAGAGGTAAAGAGGCAGAAGAAGAAGAGCAAGAAGTAACAAAGGACAATGACAGCCGCACAGCAAGTTGGCTTCATCACTAGATTTCAAGGATCTTATTAAAGATTTTGCTACTAAGAAGGCCCAGCGTTTAGCTTTGATTTGATTTGATCTCTTTACTCCTATCTTGAATCGTTGTGCATTAGGCTAGATATAGTTTTTAGCTCTCCAGGTATACTATTCCACAGTACTGCCGCAGTGTAAAAATAAAAATCTTCCCATTTCACTATTCAATTTCGCTGGCACCATGTCTGTGTTGCTCCCTTTTGTATAAGACACGTTTGTCTTTGTGTGAAACAAGCAATGCTGAGTCAGTAAATATCTCTCTGCTGTAATTCTTCATTGATCTAATCCTGACAGTATTATGGCCAACTGATCTTTACAAGATCTAAATTTATTTAGACACAATACCACCCCATTAAAATTATATTTTTAACTTTTTGTGTGATTTATACTTTTATAATTGGGTTCCAATCTTCATTTAATTATACTTTTGTCCTTGTGTTGTTCAAGTCTTAATTTAATAAGTTAAAGAATGTTGAGATTTCTTTGCTGAATTGTTGATTCCTGTATTAACTGTAATTTTAAATTACATTTACAAAAGATGTCCATCATTGGATTTCTTGCAGTGCATCAATAGTTCATCAACTTCAACTGGGTTTAGGTTGATGGGTGGTTTAGGTGGGGGGGCCCAAAATCATATTCTGTCATGGGGCCCAGAATCTCTAGCGGCGCCCCTGCCAGCAGGTATACCCACCTGTGCTTTCATCTACCTACAGTAAGTATTATGTCAGTTATATGAGCTACAGTAGGGTTTATATGATGTACAGTAGGTATTATGTCAGTTATATGACCTACAGTAGGTATTATGTCAGTTATAATATATTATACAGTAGGGTTTATATGACCTACAGTCGGCCTATGTGAGATCATGTCAGTTCTCCAGGGTATGGCTAGGTGTTGTATTCGATGCATAATGGCTATTTGTGGACTGAAACTGTGATTAACAGCTGCTAGAGAGTATAAGCAATGTCACAGACACAAACTAGATGTTCAAGTACCTAAGGACACCAACTGTAGTCCAGAAAGCAGCTTTTACCACAGAAAGCAGCTTTTTTTTCCTCCCCAACTGTTTACACAAAGAGATCTGCTTTGTCTTTTCATGTCAACACCAAGAGGTAATGTTCCAATAAACACCTTCTGAAAGCTACAGCACCAAGAACAACCGTCTTCATTACATGTCCAAAGCCAAACACTGTCAGCTGACATGTTGCATTAGCACACTGCCACTGGTCTAAATGGAAAATGCATCAAGCAGCACTTCATGGGAATGTTTTTGTCTAAAGAGTCAAAGTGGGTCCTGGGTAGCCGTAGTCATCTATCCTCCAAAGGCAGTGTGGGAGAGTAATAATAAACCACATGGAGGAACTAGGATTACAGAAGGTTTCCATGGTAACCACGAACATGCCCAACTACTACACAAACTACTGTCTCAAACTCAGCATGCTTCATGTAAGCCCAAGGGATCAAGATAGATTCACAGATTTAGACATAATGTACCAGCTGAAGTGTTAGGGCTTCATAGTGACACACTGTGAGACTTTAATCCTCCCCCAGGGATGCTGCCTTGGCACAGTCTTGGGGTCTTTATTTATGTTATCTTAGGTTTTTCCAGGGAGACAGTACGAAAAAATGCAAAGTTTAAACCATGAATACTTTCTCCCTGCTGTGGTTGTTTGTCCTTTGTAATCCTCAAGAACGTTCCGTGAGCTGTTTGTGTCCCAACATCTTTCTGTTCTGAATAAAAAAGGGTTCTATGGTCCAAGTGTGTTTGTATTGAACGTATCGATGTCCAAGTCGATGTTTATCTGTGTTTTTTATTGTTTATTTAAACGGATGCCCATTAGTCATCCCCATAGTGACGACTATTCTTCCTGGGGTCCACATGAAAGACCAATCAATCTACAATCAATACAATCTAACATAACAAAATCAATCAACAAAGGAATCATTCATGAACAGCATTCACTTATTAGGTTAGGTGTTAGGGGCAACAAATCACCATCTGGTTGTGTGATAGCTATGAGTCTTATCTGGACGTGCTGCTGTTGAGACATACTGTCTATGTGCACATATATGTTGTACAGACAGTATGTTGACACATGCAGTGAGTCCAGTACGTGGTGCTCTGGGGACTTGGCCTAATTGCGTGAATTTTCATTCTGCCTTTAAATCTAGATGGAATACCTGTACATGGTCATTAATGGTCTATGGATACCAAAATGTAATGTAGGCTAGGCACACATTTCTTCTAAATTGGTCATCAACCTAAAAACAGTTCAACAATTGCCTCTCATACAAAGAGCATCTGTTTCCTGACCTGTTCAAAATCTGGCCTGTGCCAAGATGTCGGATCAATGCCACACTGATACAATCACTATTCAAGTGTTTCTTCCCAAACATTCATATGACGCTGGACTAAGAATATCCAGCAAACAATGAAAACGTCCAACTCACTTTTTATTGCCCAATGCCAGCTGAGCTGAATAAGTAAGGACCCGGGACTAATGGTTGACTCCATAATAGGAAGTATAAGTTCAAACATTTAAATAACACTACAGTACGGGATTATCTGCCACTGGATCTACCCACTCAAACACTTTGTATCTGTCTTATTCCCTCCCTAAAGCAATTTAATAAACAACAGCTCCATTTCACCCTGAAATAATATCAGTCAGCCAGATCGCTGCCTGGGGGATCCCTGATGGTCTTATAAACATATTAAAATCTGAGATAAGCAATAAGGCAGACCAGGTAGGATCTATCTATCTAAATTGAGATTAAAGAGCACTTTGCTTTTAAAGGGCACTCCGGATTTTTTGGGTTCTTTCTAAGAATACTGTTAATCATACCAGGAAGGAATGATACATACAGGAAACACCGTGGCAGCCGTGGGTTTGATGTTCACACAACTGTTCACTGATGAGGACATGAATGAGCACTTGAAACCATGTTAAACCATTGTATCCAACTCTAAGAATGGATGTCACAGGATATTTCTAACCCTTTGTTTGGCTATTAACAGGAACAAATCTGGAGTGCAAATAAAGAAACCGAGCATCCTCCCTTTACAACCGATTTGGGAAACTCTAGTCTCTGGGTTGAGGAACGGTTGTGGATGGAGACAAGACACAGAGGTCACCTGGTAAAGCAGACCTGTTCAGTGACAGTCACAGGCATGTCTGGTATGGGTTTGAATGTATATGTGTACAACAGAGAGTCTTTCAATGTGTTCATTGTACTAACTTCTACACAGGCTGGCTATGGCTGACATCTCAAACCGTTCATGACCTCCTCCAGAATGCTGATGTCAGCTGTGTTTGGGTTATGGGGCTGTTACAACAGATAGCGGATTAGATTTGAGTGCAGATTTAATTTCAACATTCAACGTTCAAATACATTAAAACATTTATTATAAAAAAAGATCATCCATGTTATATGTGATCCAATCTCAAATCCTGTTGAGATTAGGTAATAGAAAAGTAAATCCATTAATCTAAAAGGTGGTGATAACAGATGGCAATCCAACAAAAGAGCTAATCATAAAGCCATTCATGTAAAACAATAAAATACAAAAAATAAACAGAATAAATAAATCGTCACACTGCTAATGAATGCATTTCAAAATGCAAAGTCTGTTCCAGAATCCCTCTAGTCCATAGAAATTGTCGACAGTCACACAGGAGTCTGATGTGTGGATATCTGACAAATGACTTCCTGTGTCATCTGACTCCTAGTGAGGTCAACAAACCCCATAAACCTGTTGCCCAGGGTCATGGTCACTATTTCCAAGTCTGTCACTATTTCCAGTTGTCCACTCTGTGGTTCTCGGCTCCATGGGTGGGCTTGGGTGGACAAGCTCTGGCTGAATGGGGATATCCTTCTCTGGTGGCGACGGAGGCTTCTGGGGCCGACACAGCTTCCTCCAGCAGAACCGCAGCACTGAGGGGTTGAGGATGATGAAGACCCAGGGGTCGATGATGGAGTTGAAGGACAACAGGCGAAGAGCAAACAGATCAGCCGCCGGGCGTTCCTCTGTCCTGCCTGTGAAGTTGACATACACACGAATCTACAGGGAGACACAAAGTTGTGTCAACAAAATTGGGTTTGTGTCATTTATTTGTATACATTTGATTACAGTAAATATTGGGGTTGTGGTTATAATTTAAAAGTTGTGGGAACACAGAACAGGAAAATAGATTAGAACACATTTTCCATATTCAAAGGCCACCATTGTCAATAGCCTTGCTTTTAGAGTTTGAAGGGCTTGGTAAGGGCTTAGTAAGTCACATTTTCTTGTGACTTGTAAAGATTGTATTGTGATGAGTTGTTTTGTTTATACCTGACACTCACTGTATCCGTCTGCCAGTAAAGCCAGAAGCCAGAAAAGTTTTTATTTTTATTTTATTTAAATAACTTTTGAGGTATTACTACCACTGTTTTTGCCATACAGCTGACCCTATTGCAAGAGGATGATAACCACAGCAGTGGTTTTATACTTTCCCTTACTTTTCATATGTTAAATAAGATTCGGTTCAGGTGATCACCTAATCAGTACCTCACTAAATAGAATGAGGTGTGCCTGTGTTGGAATTCAACAGACACTGGAATGGCTGGAATGGCTGCCATACGTATAGAGATGATGATTTTTTTTAAATTGGAGTGGTCCTTCATTTTTTCCAGAGCTGTATATATATATATATATATATAAAGAATTTTACCTTTTTGGGTATAAATAAGTAGTAAGTGGAAGCGGCCTGTGTCTCAATCAACATGTTGACCAACACAAGACAAACATGTCAAGACATCAACATGTTGACCAACGCAAATGCTCTTACCACCAAAGGAAGCGAGAAAATGACAAAAGCCACCGTTATGAAGGCTAAAAGCAGAAGAAGCTCCACTTCCTCCGACATCGAGAAGGACCTTCGGTACATCCTTGACCGGCGCATGGCTCCCCCGCGGTGCGCTTTCACCGCTTTGTGTCTCCGGTGCATCGACATCAAGTGACAGATGACAGATACGTTACAGAACACAGTGCACAAAGTCATACAGAGCGTTAAGGACGCGTACAGACCAGCGTACACCTTGCCTCTGTGACCCATAGGGCTCATGTCAAAGAAGCACCACGTTCCCGGACAATATTGTACGAACTCTCCAAGGCCCATGAAAGGAGTCACGCAGAATACGAGGCAGAACACGTATATGAGCGGGATGGTGATGTAGCCGCAGCGCTGGTTCAGGTGCCGCTCGTAAAAGTACGGATGTCCGATGGAGAAATATCGCTCCAGAGCCATGGCGCACAGGATGGCCAAAGTGGCGAGGCTTAAAAAAGTCATGCTGAACCCAAAGTATGCGCACACTGCTCCGCTGTCGCTCATACCGACCAAGGTCTGGTTGTGGGTGTAAGAAGCTAGAACAAGAGGACTGACAGAGATGGTCCCCAGTAAATCCGTCATGACAAGCGCCGTCACCAGGATGTGGAACAGCGATGGACTCTGCCTCCTGCGCCGCATCTCCAACAGGACCAAAGCGATCAGATTCCCCACGACTCCGAGAGAAAACATGACCGCGGACGCGGTGGGCTGCCCGGACTCCACAGTGAGTCTGCGATGGCAGTTAGGATCATCAATTGTAGATTCCATAAGTACTTATCTACTTATAAGAAGGACCACTAAAAGCGATATCTGACTAGTGACAACTGATAGCTGACTGGACTTGACCAGTTTTCATGCACACTAGAGCGCAGGATGTCGAAATGTCCGCGTCAAAGAATCGCCCATGTTGTCTCGATATGTGACCAATATCAGCCAATCTGCTGCTGCACCCCCCGCAATAGCAGGGGGAGAGCGACCACGCTGAAGCTGTAGAGAGTGATGTCGTCACTACACTCAACTTTACGCACGAGTGAGTCACGATGAGTTTAGGGAATTTACGCACATGTCGACGAGTGGAATGATGTAACTTTCACTTCAATAACAGTTTCAATTCAATAAAGACATGACGAGAAACATTACAAGTGTTTGTGTCTATTATCCGTCATATTAGGCTATTGTGCAATTAAACATTTTAATTCGGCTTGTGATTAACTGGGCATTACTTAGGGATGCGTTTTATTTTAATAAATGGCAGAATTATTTACAAGAAGTTAACAAATTGTAGCCTATACTTACCAAGTCATTAACAGCACCAGAGGTGATGGAACTGTAAAACCCTCACATGGAGAAGGCGCCTCCAAGTGGCGACCGTCCTACAGGCAGTTTACTCACTGTTAGCATGTCTATCTGACTACAACATTAATGTCACGTTTGCGTGCTTAGATTACTTTAAAACCTTGAAAATATCTACCTTTTACAGCTAAACATTTTAGAGGCATATTCAGAGTCCACTATTTCATCTCAACCTACACTTATCAGATGATAAACCTTCAAGCATGTTTGTTGTCACCCTGGTCTGTGGGAAGTGGCTTGGAACCTTTTATAGACTTTAAATTACCGCCTTGTCTTAAGTTAGTGTTGACTACTGTACTGCAGCACTGAGGACCGTAGCCTACTGTTATTCACTTGGTCGCGCAATGAGGATATGGGAGACATTCTCGATATTACTTTTTAACTACAATGTCATCACTGCTCTTCAAAGGTATATGTTTCCTTATGGGATACAGGTCGGTGATTCCACTCTGCCCGACGGTGACGATGAGGTATCCGAATTCCTGTGGCTTGAAAAGTGTTTATTTTTCTATGACACCCAGTACAATGGGATTCATGTAAGTAAGTATCTCATTTCTATTATTGTTTTTTTTACATAGCCTATGCAGTGAGTGTCATACTAGTGGTGGTTATCCACAATGAATATGTACTTTTACACAATTTACACAATGGAGTTATGCTCTTCTTTATGTTGTTTGTGGACAACAATTATTGTAAATATTATCGATTGTGATTATTATGCCTCAGTGTATATAGGAGTCTCCCCTCTCTCTTTTTTTAGATATCCACCAATGGGATACTCTGTATGCAGCCCCCTCCACAAGAGGATGCATATGTGGACATTCCTTTCCCTCTGGGCTTCCCTGTCATTGCACCCTTCCTGGCTGATATAGACACCAGCCGGGGGAGAGGGGCTGTGTACTACCGTATAGAGGCGTCTGTGAACATACTAACTCAGGTGTCTGAGGCGGTGCAGAGGGGTTTCCCAAACACCAGCTTCATGCCGACCTACACAGTGATCGCCACCTGGCAGAGTGTGGGCCGTTACCAGGAAAGCTCCTCTGATAGGGTGAGAGATCTGCCAGATATCGCCATCTCAGATCAGATCAGATAGATTCCAAATCTGTATTGTGGATACAATGAGGATCATGTAGTATCACAAGAGAGGGTTAACACACGTGGACGTGTATGGCTTACTGCAGACCAGGAGAGGCTGGTGGAGGTAGAAGTCGGGCTCATTGTATAATGCATGGACGTACCCCTCATTCCATCCCATTCTCAGATTTCGACCTCCACCAGCCTCTCCTGGAGACTGACAGGGATGATGGGTGAGAGAGAGGAGGGATGACAGGAAGGATGGGTGAGAGAGAGGAGGGATGACATGCAGGATATGTCGACGGACGGAATCGAACGCCACCATGCACCCCGGTGGCGGTGTTTGTATTACTAACAGCTTCTTCCCTCAGGTGAACAACACCTTCCAGGCCCTGTTGGCCTCAGATGACACAGACTCCTACGCCCTATTCCTCTATTCCGAGGAGGGGCTGCAGTTCTTTGGGACGAGGCCTAAGACAGGAACAGGACCGGAGCTGCCAGCCAGGGTGGGCTTCAGCAGGGGCTGGATCTCCACCTGGGAGGATCACGACTACATTCTCCCAGAGCAGAGCATCAAGAACCTTCACCGGTCAGTCTGTTAGTCTGCCAGTCTGTCAGTCAGTCTGTCTGTCAGTCTGTCTGTCTGTCTGTCTGTCAGTGTGTCTTGACAGTCTGTCAGTCTGTCCACCACGACACAACCATTTCCGTTCCAATTCAACGCTACAATGTCTAGTTTCACCGTTAGTACAGATGTACGATAACCTTGTTTTCATTGTTGTTGACGTGAGTTTGTGTCCCCTTTCTTTCCTTAGGCAGGGGAACACGGGGGTAGAAGGGCAGTGGCTGTTTCACATCGGCAGCCGGTCTTCCCTCCAGACCATCGTCCCTGCTGCGATGAAACCCTCAGGCTCCCAGAGGGAGAGGGTGAGACCCTCAGGCTCTCAGAAGGAGAGGGTGAGACCCTCAGGCTCTCAGAAGGAGAGGGTGAGACCCTCAGGCTCCCAGAAGAAGAGGGTGAGACCCTCAGGCTCCCAGAAGGAGAGGGTGAGACCCTCAGGCTCCCAGAGGGTGAGGGTGAGACCCTCAGGCTCCCAGAAGAAGAGGGTGAGACCCTCAGGCTCCCAGAAGGAGAGGGTGAGACCCTCAGGCTCTCAGAAGGAGAGGGTGAGACCCTCAGGCTCCCAGAAGAAGAGGGTGAGACCCTCAGGCTCCCAGAAGGAGAGGGTGAGACCCTCAGGCTCTCAGAAGGAGAGGGAGCCGTCTGGCACTGAGAGCCCAGGACCCAGCCCAGAGGCAGACCAGGAGGAAGACCATGTCTCCATTCTCTCTGACAGTAACTCCCACTCTGTCCTAAACGTCCCCACGGTCCTCCCAAAGGCAACAGCCCTCACCCGCAACTCCCCCTCCATCCAACCCTTTCCAACATCAGCCCCCGCCCCACTACAGCCCCCCCCGCCCCCCTCCGGAGGCCCCCCCAGCCCCGGGGAGACATGTGGGCAGCTCCTGCCACTCTGCTCCCAGGATGCTTACTGCACAGACCACCCCCCTGGCCCCCCCGGCCCCCCCTCCGCCTGCTGCCACTGCCGCTCCGGTTTCTACGGCAACGGAAAACAGTGCCTACCGCAGGGTGAGTCTGGAAACTGGAATGGAAATGAGATTAGATTATTAGAATTAGAATATTAGATTATACAAGGTGAACGTGTGTGTGTGTGTGTGTGTATGTATGAGAGTTCTTTGGTTGACCCTACTGATAAAGGAAGCATGGTGTGATAGGGTAAACTAATCTGTGTGTGTGTGTGTGTGTGTCTGTGTGTGTGCCCCCGGCCTCTCAGGCGTCCCCCAGCGTCTGAACGGGCAGGTGAGTGGCCAGGTGTCTGTGGGGGGGGCGGAGGTGCAGCTGGACAGGGTGAGTCTCCATGGTTACGCCGTGGTGGGTGACGGCCGCACCCACGTGTCCCTCAGCCCGGTGCCAGAGCAGGCAGGCTGGGCCCTGATGACCGTCAGCCCCCTGGTCAGCCTCTTCAGCTGGCTGTTCTCCCTGGAGCTCCACGGACACAAGAACGGCTTCAGTATCGCCGGTAGGCAGATGCAGACAATATAGTGACACGTTCTAGTCTTTTGGTCCGCATGTCAGCAACCAATCAAAATGTTCAGACTTTTCATTTGAAACACAGAACTACGTTTCAACGTTGTTGAGAATCACAACACAAACTCGCTAGTCAAGCCAAAATAATGCAACGCAATGGATTGGGTGAGTAATCCCCCCACTGCTACCTAGTTAACTATAACACTACATTACATTGTTAGCAGGCTCACAAAACAAGCTGTGTTAGTTGACTAGCGAGTGTGTCATTGATTTTCAACAACGTGGAAATGTATTCACATAGTTCGGATCATTACATCAGATCCCGACATGAGGACCAAATGATCAGACTGTGTCACACATCAGCATGTCATAGATCTACTGTATTTAAATCCTATGACGTAAAGAAATAATCTGTGTTATTGATCTTCTTTTGCGTCTGGAAGGTGCTGAGTTCACACACCACACAGAGATGACCTTCTACCCTGGTAAACAGAACCTCACGGTGACCCACAAAGCCCAGGGCCTGGACTCCTTCCACTGTCTCTGGGTTGAGACGTTTATCAGCGGAGCGGTGCCTGACCTCCTCCCTGGCGCCACGGTGCAGCTCGAACCCTACAAGGAGACGTACCAGTTCAACCACTCAGGTGAACCACTCATGGTAGCTAGCTACCGTTCTGTGATCACATGACAAGTCCGATATCACATGACAAGTCAAATTTCTCACCGATAAGTAACCTGACACAGGGTCAATGGAAAATAGTGTTGGGGTATGAATTTGGTTGTGAACAACAAGAGCATGAATTGAAATGGATTTACATTCAAACGAGTAGAGTGACGTTTGTGCTTGTCTTCCAGCAGTGACCTCGTCGTCGCTGCGAGACTACACTGTCGTGTCCGAAAACGGAGGACTGGAGAAGTTCTCTTACCTGCTGCGTCAGAACGTGACGTTCCAGAGCTGCCCTCACAGCGCAGCCGCCATGCCGGAGTTCCAGCAGCTGAACGTGGAGCGCGTTCTGATCATGTACGCCAAGGAGGGCCACATCCTGAGATACACCATCACCAGCACTGTGGGACCCGTGGGAGGTACAGTGTTTTAGAGGAGAGAAGGTCATTACTGTGTTTTTGATGTCCTATGCACCAACCTCATCAAGGCAATTTCCTGTATGTGCAAATATACTTCTGGTTGTGATTCTGGTTGTGTTCCAGCGGGGCTGCTGGACCCTGCCTGGGTTAACCCCTGCTCTGCTGGAGCCCACCAGTGTGACCCGCTGGCGCTGTGTGTACCCGGGGTGGGGGCAGACTACTACTGCCAGTGTGCCCTGGGATACAGAGGAGATGGACGCCACTGTTTTGGTACCATAATCGTTACTGATCAAAGTTGACCGGAAATAGATCCATATTTTGAAAAAGACGAAAGATTTAAAAAAAGATCCATGGAATATTGTTTTATTTCACAAATACTGTATGTACTCAGGCATTTACTGTATAACTTATCTAACAATAATAATAATAATAATAATAATAATGACCTCAGCTGGGTGTTGCTTGTGTCTCTCGTGGCCAGATGTGGATGAGTGCTCGGAGCTGCTGGACAGCTGTGGTCCCCACTCCCAGTGTGTCAACATGCCAGGCAGCCACCACTGTCGCTGTGACGCCGGCTTTGAGCTGGACCTGGACTGGCACAGCTGTGTAGGTGAGGAGACAGATGACAGATGATATATATATATAAACCCCTCAAAAAAAAATCGGAAAAGCTTTTTTTGTTGATTATTCCTCCTCTTTAATAATACCAATTGGTATTGTATTTTATATAGTTGGAAAGCCTGATTAGTCACCTTTACAACGAGGTACAACTTGTAAGGATCATAAATGGACTGACTTATATAGCGCCTTATTCCAAAGCGCTTTACAACAGCCTCTCATTCACCCATTCACACACCAATGGCGGCAAGCTACCATGCAAGGCGCGGCCCGCTCATTGGGAGCAATTTTGATTTTGAGACAGATGATGATAATATATATATATATACATAAACATGCATGTGCCCTAATCTACACACATGAACATACGTACGTCGGTGGAGGTTGAAACACTAACACTTCCCACCTGAAGGCAAGGCTAGTTTATTTGTATAGCACATTTCATACAATAGGGGCAATTCAAAGTGCTTTATATAAAGCATTTAAAAAATACAGAAAAAGATATGATAGTAAAAAAAAAATGGCAAGAATAGATACATATATATATAGAAAATAAATAGATAAACATTTAACAACATAATAAGACAATGAATAAAAAGATATAGATAAAAGTGTTATTACTGCAACTGTATTCAAGCACTGAACACCTGAACAATCATATTTGTACATATACATACTGTATGTATAAATGCATTGTACATACATCCATATTCTTCTGCCTGTCCTTGTCCCACTGTCCAGACATAGATGAGTGCTACCTCAGGCAGTGCCATCCTCTAGCTTCCTGCTCCAACTCTGAGGGGTCCTTCCGCTGCCAGTGTTGGCCAGGTTACTATGGAGACGGGTTTCTCTGTGACCAATCAGGTGACATGTTTGATCTTTGACAAAAATGACTGAATGCTGAACGGTTCAATGCTTGTCAATCATTACAGAACACAAACGTTTGGCGAGAGCCATCTTTACAGAAACACTGCATCACTAGCAATCAATCAATATTCTAGAAATGTTCTATATTACAATGAGTGAACATGGTGTGTCCTGCTGCCCTGCCCCCCCCCCCCCCCCCAGTGGCCCCTAAGCTCCCGCTGACGCTGTGTGAGCAGCACAGAGACAGCCTGCAGGAGGGGCTGGGGGCCTGGGGGGGGGCGCCCGTGGCGGGGCCCTTCGTGCCCCAGTGTGACGAGGAGGGTCAGTACCTCTCCCTGCAGTGTCACAGCGCCACCCAGCAGTGCTGGTGTGTGGACAGCAGGGGACAGGAGAGAGCAGGCACCAGGACGTCCCCTGGGGAGCCTGCGCTCAGCTGTGACCTCCCAGCAGCCCCTGGTACGTACGCCTAACCCTAACCCTAACGTCTCGACCTTTGGCCTGTTGTTGAACAGTAATAATCACAGTAATAATTAGGGATAATACATTGAAGTTCCGTGGATGTGTTATTACCAGTAAGAGTAGTGTCTTGTCTTATCTTCTCTCTGAAACGCTCCTCTCTCGTCTATAAAAGCCGAGCTGAGCCACAGGTCTATATCTGGGTTAATTATGCAGCGTGTAAGAGCAGAACTATAATCAGACACCCCAAAGGAGCAGTTTTGGTGTTTCCCCTCGCCAACACAAAGAGACCTCATTCATTTGCAAGATAACAAGATAAATCAAACGGCTCACTTTTGCAAATACCGAAGATTATCTACACTACAGTGTTTCTGTGACTTGGAACTGAATTAAACTACACCCAGGTTTATCCTTCATAACAGCATACCTAACACCTCTTTACTGCCTCCCTATCAGCCAATTTGGCACATTGAGAAATAGAATATATCATCACATAATTGTTTTGTGACTTTATGTGACTCAGCCGTCCACACAAGGCAACCGCCCGCCCCCGCAGCAGCCTCCCCCCCCCTCCCTGCAGCAGCCTCCCCCTCCCCTGCAGCCTCCTCTCCCCTGCTGAGCGTGGAGTCTCTGTGTGAGCGCTGGAGGCTGACTCTGGTGGAGCAGTACGGAGGCCAGGCCTCCCCCCAGGACTACCTGCCCCAGTGTGACGCACAGGGACACTTCCTGCCCGCCCAGTGCTACGGAGACAGCCCCTTCTGCTGGTGTGTGGACAGGGAGGGGCGCGAGGTGGTCGGGACGCGCTCCAGCCACGTCGTCAAACCTGCCTGTGAGTCTGTCTGTGTGGGGGGAATGTTATACTTAGGGTATAGGGTGTCTTTAGATTGATTTACTGTAGCGAGGCCTGTAGATTAGTGTAGATGTTCGGATACAGTTTGACTGGATCGTTGTTAAAAGATTACAGTTCGATACCACCAAAGATTACAGCACATAACAGTTCGACAGACAAAAGTGACGATTATGATGCTGTGTAGCTCACTTATCCAGTGTTCCGTTGACACACGTTCATTCATCATTCCACCGGCTCCTCCCATTGGCAGGCCTTCCAACTGTGACCTCAAAGACTCCTCTGCCATTGGTCAGTTCCGGCGTGGCTTCTCCTCTCTCCATTCCAGCCATCATGTATTCTCAGGGCCAGCAGATTGGATCCTTGCCTCTCGACGGACCTGAAGTTATCAAGGAGAAAGCGTCCGTGTTCCTGACCCTGAAGGTATGGATAAGAGACCCTGTCGACATGATAGAGGAGCCCAAAACAATGTCAGTCACATACAATGCCACATGGGACACAGCAATTCTAACCCTACCATTAGAACAGCCATGGGTGGGGTCATTTGACCCTGTGAGTAAAAATATGTTTATATCTTTGCACTCGATCAAATTTCAGGACCCTCCTTTCATGTGCGTTCTACCACCCAATATCCTTACATTTTCCAAATCACATCAGGATAAGCTAGTATAAAGCTATTTTGCTGTTTTTCTGTGTAGGAGGCAGGCTAATTTAGGTGTTAACTAGTGGTCGTTGTGTGTAAGTAGTAGCTTCCAATTGTAAAGACTATAGTCATTTGACCCCCAAGGCACGGCTGTTTAAGTGTTAATTCTAATGATGTGTCCGTGTGTCCACTGCCCCCCCAACACAGGACTCCATAGTGGTTGGGATGGATTATGACTGCCAGGAGAAGCGGCTGTACTGGACAGACCTGGCCAAGCAGACCATCAGCAGGGTCAGACTGGTGGGGGGAGCCAAGCCTGAGACCATCATCAACACAGGTGATGCACAGAGCATACTGGGTGGTACATACTGTACACACACACACACATACACAAACACACATACATGCACACACACACACACACACACACATACGAAAACACACACACACATACGAACACTCACATGCACACATTAACATTATATATATACTGTATATATATATATATATATCATAATATAGTGTGTTTTCTGGTCAGGTCTGATCAATCCAGAGGGCGTGGCGGTGGAGGTGAAGTCCAGAAGGTTGTTCTGGTTGGACAGTGGAACTGACAGGATGGAGGTGTCCAGTCTGGATGGTTCTGACAGGAAGGTTCTGTTTGACTCTGACCTGCTGAACCCCAGAGCCATCGTTGTGGACTCCATCCATGGGTCTGTAGCACACAGCACCTAACCCTAACCCTAACCCTCTAAAACAGGGGTAGGCAATTAATTTTCACAATGGGCCACATGAGAAACCGGGACTATTGTGGAGGGCCGGACCAGTAGGCTGAACTTAATTCTGCTCAATATTACTTGTATCGCTTTATAAAAAGCAGTAAATGATATGGTTTTGACTAGCTGCTTCTGGTAAGAATACATGTTATGATAAGGCTATGAAAATGTGGAGTAGGTGAAATATAGAAGAGCAAGAGGACTCATTTAAACACAGGGAAGTAAATGCAGCTATAGTTTTGACCTTTTGCAACATCAGTTTGTGCCTATTATTTATTAACATTACATACATACAACATTACGAGTCACAGTGTAGTATTTCTACCTTCTGAAATGATGGCTAGGACTGGTGATATCAAGCGAAAGGTTCTTTATATACAAATCTGCTGACATACACTTGTGATCACTTTCTTTTTCAACTTTTTCGGACTTTTATTCTGTAAAAAAAAAAATCTGACTTTTATTCTGAAATTTATTTTTTAGGACTTTTATTCTGAATTTATTTTTTTAGGACTTTTATTCTGAATTTATTTTTTTAGGACTTTTATTCTGAATTATTTTTTTAGGACTTTTATTCTGAAATTATTTTACATTAAACTAAGATAATAAGATGGTTGTCATAATTTTTCATATCTTTATTAATAAGTTATTACAGAAACAGTAAGTGACATTTTCCGAGAGCGAAATCTGTTGTGGTATTTAAAAATGGCGGTAAAGGGTGAACTCTGAACATGGGACTACGATGTTGTGACGATTTCCATTGACCAATCAACGGTCTGCAGCGTCACACGTCACACACAGCCTGGCAAAAAGTACCTCTCGCTCCCCCTCTGAAACGAGAACTAAAACGGCCCGGCTCGGCCCGGCTCGGTTGCCAGTGGAGATAGCAAAACAAACCGGCCATGTACGGCACTGGTCGGCACCGTAGTGGAAAAGCGCCATAACATAGTCACGCACGCACATACGTAAATTTAAAATAAAATTGTCGCCTTCAAAATAAAAGCAATGCAATTGTACTGGACGCATTGCCTACACTTATTTACATAAGTACAATGCCCTGGGGCCTCATTTATAGAAAGTACTCAGTGATTTATACAATTTCAACGTGAGTCAATTTGACCGTGGAAACGTTCGTAGCTCTACGTCGAGTATTGACCTTGCATACGCACATTACCTACTGGTTATGCGGAGTTATTACAGGCATGTGAGCCGCACTGCCTACTGTAATTCATGCAAGTGGCTCGTAATAAAATTAACGATGTTGTTATCAGCCAAGAAAATGAGTTTAATTCAAGATTTAAAAGGAACTGATGTTTATGATTGTATTTCAGTCTTCCTTTATATCCCTCCGGAGCTGTCTATCTCCCCTTCAACATGCCTAGTGCGTTCCACAACGGACCTTGCCCGGCCACGCGCTAAATTATACTGGATTTTCTCCGGTGTCTGGGAGCCATATAAGAATAAGACCACCTGATAAGAATAAGACCATTATATTATTACAGTATAAGCAGCACTCGAGTTGAGGGGGGGATGGCATCCCCCCAGAAATTAAAACAGTCAAAATCGTCCCCCTCTTTCGTCCCCCTCTTTCCATACTTGTCATACATGTCATTTTATCAATGAACGTGGTATTACTGCTATTTCAAGGTGCGAGAGGGCACGCACACATGCAATGACATTTTTACCAAGTTACTGACACTGAAGTCACTGACGCTGAGGGGATGCTAAAATTGTCCTCATGATAAAATCCACCACCTCCCCTGATTTTCTTTTACAACTTGAGTACTGAGTATAAGCATGTGCCTGGTTAGTTGTCATGATCAAACGTTACAAATGCAACTTACCGAGAAGCCACCCTTCTCTGCCCTCTCCCGCTTCCAGACGAACGCCTACCCTATATTATAGCACTTGTCTTAATTCAGCCGCTATAATTGAGCCGCTATCACAGGCGTTAATACAAACCTCATTCACCTGCGTTCATTTTACCTGCGTTGGTATTTATAGAAGGAAGCACGTACGCAACTTTAAACCATCTCAGCCCGTTTTATAAATAATGCTTACGTCCGTTTAGAAAAATGTGCTTACGTGAAAGTCAAAGATGACGTTCAAGTACTTTTTTATAAATGAGGCCCCAGGTCTGCTCTAAAAGCATAACATATTGATGTTAAATACATGAAATACATAAAACATGTCATTTTTATTTATTTATGTATTTATTTAACCAGGAAAATTCTAATTGAGATTAACAATAGTAACAGTATGAATCATATGAATATGAATCAACCAAAACATCTCCAGCCAGATGTGCCTGCATCCAGTGAGACCAGCTCTGGAGATTCAGGTCATTTTGCAGCTGATTCCCAGCAGAGGGAGCAGCAGACTTTTAAACTCCCTTATTCCCAATTCAGTACAGACTTTATGGACAGATAGTACGAATAAAGCCCAATGCACACGGCCCCGATTTTGTTGCACCGCCGAACATTCGATTCTCAATTCTTACAATTATTTCAATTGGTGTGAATGGAGAATCGAATGTTGTCGTGCGATAAAATCGCATCGCACGCCGTGTGCATTGTCTCATTCAAAACAATGGAATCGAATTCGGCGGTGCGACAAAATTGAGGCCGTGTGCATTGGCCTTTAGTCCTGGGAGTGAAGACAATATCTTCCCTTACTTCATGATATTACCTTCTTTATTCTGGTATTCTGTTATGTCCACAGGAACACTAAATGATTAATAAAGGCTTTAGCATCGGGATGGTGTGGATGAAGGGTGATACTATTCAGGTGTGTGTTATTCTCCTTGTCTGCAGGCTCCTGTACTGGTCTGACTGGGACCGCGATGCCCCTAAGATCGAGATCTCCACTGTGGAGGGGAAAGGCAGGAAGGTTCTGGTGAAGGAGGGTATTGCCCTGCCCAACGCGCTGACCCTTGACCCCACAACTAAACACCTGTGCTGGGCAGATGCAGGTATGGACCTAGAGCCATGCTTTCCAGCTTCTAAATGTAACAGGATCAGCTGTTGACAGCTATTGCATGTCAGAAAACCCAAATGTGTGTTTTTTATTTAGTACTGTATCGGTTCTGACACTTAAGGCACCAAGAAAGTGGAGTGTATCACAGCGGACGGGACGCGAAGGAGAGAGATCCACCGTCATCTTGACTACCCCTTCAGCCTAGCCTTCCATGGGGACAACATCTACTACACAGACTGGGAGAGGTACGTTGTCCTCATGTCTCACAGACAGGAACTGTGTCTCTGATTGGATGGTGGAGACAGACTCCCTCAGATCAAGTACCAGCGCTATTATCTATCTGATTTCTCTCTCAGGGATGGGATTGTTATACTGAATAAAGACAACAGCAATCTGACAGACGAGTATTTACCAAGGCGGAGGTCTCCCCTGTTTGGAATAACAGTCGTCCCATCTCGCTGTCCGTCAGGTAAGGTTGCCAAGACCCCAAACAGTGTTTGTGAAAAGATATATATCGCAGTCGAAGGTAGCTTGTTTTTAATGCAGTATGTTTGTTGTTTTTGACTAAATAATAGAATCCTATTCTCTTATGCAGGTAAACTTTAAGGAGGCCCATTCTGGTTGGGTTTGGAGTCTGGGGAGAAGACACACAAGCTGACATTCAGAGGTTACTGTTCCAAATGAACTGTTTGATATAGAAAAAAATGAATACCTTATTAATACACTATCTGTGTATGATAGTGTTATGTGTGTTTGCTGTTCTGTATTGTCTGTATTGATAATAAAATCTTTGATGCGAAGAGAAGAATTTGGTCTGCTATTGCAGACATTATCTGGTAGATGGCGCTGTGAGTCAGGTCATTGACAATTCCAAAACGGAAAAGGCTGCTCAGTCCTCAGGGATGATGATCCTCCTGAGCTAACTAACATGAAAGCCAGGAACAGAAGTGTGAATATATTATAGTGACTGTGGCAATAGCACAAAATTAAAAAAAACAAGATAAAGATACTGTAGACAACTCAAAGAGAGGTAGTGATTGCTGGAGGGTGACCTAGCTAGCTGCAGGGTGACCGAGCTACCATGCCATATCCATTAGGATCCTCCTCCCTGCGTCTGCTTATGTGGCTAATCTGACATGTTGTGTATCTGAGACCACAAGGCTGGAAGGCAAACAGAAATTCCAATAAACGTGGTAGCACTTAATAACTACTCTTATTCTGATCTCTCTCAGTGCTTTTCACTCACCCAGAAACAGAAGCCACATAATTCACAGCAATTAAAGAACCTCAGTGCTAGGGGGAGGAGGTGTCTCCCCCCCCTCTCGTTTTCTCTCTCTCTCTCCCCCCCCCCTCTCTCTCGCTCTCTCTCTCTCTCTACCTCTCTCTCTCTCCCACCCCCCCTCTCTCTCTCTCTCATCAGTACTGGGGTAATACCAGTACAAGGCGTTCTCTGTGTGATCTGAACCTCCATATCAGTGCCTATTAGCAGGTCCTTGACTGAAGGAAGGAAGCACGTCATGACATGGCCAGGCCATTGTGAGTCTTAACTAAAAACATGAAGCGTTGTCCTCCCTCCCCCTCTGCCTGCATATACAAACACACAGGTGATCTGCAGGTCTTAGGTGACCAGGTGTCCAGGTTTACAGTTAACCTGCCTGAGCCCTTTACAGGACAGCTGGGGACGAGGGATGGCACTTACTGTGATGCACTCTGTGTCCCGAGGAGTAAAGACAAGGTCTGGAAACGTCCCTGAGCTCTATTTTAGGCAGATCTGTTATTCGTCCTCGATGCGAGTTGACGGCGACTGTATCCCAACGTTCATGAAGAAGCATGTTGTTCCATTGCAATAATTACATGTGGTTATGTAATAACTCTGTGCTATGCTAAGTAGGGAAGAGAATAGCCCACAAGTCCAGTCTGTGAATGGAAAAGGAGGACTTTTTTCAGGCCAAAATGACTGGTATTTACATACCTCATCCCAAATGTGCTTACAGCTCCAGTCCCCATACGCCACAATATCATTACATGATTGTATATGTTGAGCTTCCCCCGGCATAACAAAAATAGATTTGACTCTGGGACTGTAGGAAGAGAAACAACTTTTTTTGTTTGGTTTTGTGGCACTTGTTTTAGGACAACCTTGAAGCAGAACAGGTTTGAAAATGGTAGGTTTCAATACTTGTTTACTTTCATACGTCATAGCATAGCATAGCATACTCTTGTTTTCCTTTATAACACATTTAGTATATCCATCTATCCAGGAGCCCTATCTGATATCTCTCTACATTAAAACAAATATTCATGCAAAAAGTCGATGGGTAATTCTATAGTCTTGCAGTTACATATCTCTCTGTATACGCATGAAAATAGCTCGTATAAACGCATCAGTTTAGGGGGTTTGGGAATGCAATCAGGCCACAGGCTAGGTTCCTGTAAACGAGGGGAACTGATATCCCTAAAACAAACACGTTGGCTTTTCTAAAGACACGACGACTGCCAAGACACAGCGAGGTCCAGCCACTGACCGCGAGGACACCAGACCTCCCAGCCTCTCCCTCGGCTAAAACCCACCACCGCCACCCACCCCCACCACCCCCCACCACTCCCGCCTGCCTCTGGCCAGGAGGGGAGAGAGAGAATGGGCCTGCTACCCTGACTGCCCTGGGAGTGTGATGACCACAGGAGAAACTCCACCACAGTTCAGGGAGTTCAGCCAAACGTTGAGTTGCTCAACACGGTGGTTGTCACACACTCTGCAGGGGTGGGCGGGGGCTTGAACCGGGTCACACTCTGCAGGGGTGGGCGGGGCTTGAACCGGGTCACACTCTGCAGGGGTGGGCGGGGCTTGAACCGGGTCACACTCTGCAGGGGCGGGCAGGGGCTTGAACCGGGTCACACTCTGCAGGGGCGGGCGGGGCTTGAACCTGGTCACACTCTGCAGGGGCGGGCAGGGGCTTGAACCTGGTCACGGAGGTTGAACACTCACAGGACCGCACCACTGAATAGTCATGAGCTGAGGGTGATCACTTAAGAGCTGATTGTTTTCTTTGTTGTTGTTTTTTACGACATGCTGTCCAATGTTGGTTTTAGCCTTAAGCTCTGGATAAGAGTGTGTGTGTGTGTGTGTGTGTGTGAGTGTGTGTGTGTGAGTGTGTGTGTGTGTGTGTGTGTGTGTGTGTGTGTGTGTGTGTGTGTGTGTGTGTGTGTGAGTGTGTGTGTGTGTGTGTGTGTGTGTGTGTCGGGGGGGGGGGGGGTTAAAGCCACAGTGACCCAAGCCTAGCTACAGGGTTGACCCCAGGACATTGCCTGAGCTGAGCAGACTTCCAGACCATCACAAGACTGACCTTTGACCTTGCCGACTACTCCTGACCTCATGGGAGTGAGATGGGGAGGGAGGGGAGGCTTTATGCTGTTGACGCCTCCGGCACATTCTCCTGTGGTGATGATGGTTTGTGTGTTGTTGCTGTTGTTGCTTTTTCTAAACTGTATTTGTATAGTTGAAATGTATTCCCATCATCTTTATACTGTACAGAGGGGACAGGTATCCTAATGCATTGCTTTCAGTGTGGGTCAGATGAACTAGATGTACTGTATATCTTTTCACCTGATCTCAGATTTCGCTGCAATCCTTCCATGACAGCTCCTCAGATAACCATGGAGGTGGTGCCAGATAGCATGTTTGAACTGGAGAGGCCTTCTTGCGAGACACAGAGTCTGGTCCATCTGAGGCCATGCAGTGTGTG